>NC_140170.1:184094673-184132173 GCF_963971535.1 Notolepis coatsorum | reverse complement strand
TCTGTAGGGCCTTCTTGTCCTGTGCGTGTGTGTGTGTGTGTGTGTGTGTGTGTGTGTGTGTGTGTGTGAGAGAGATGGTGTGTGTGTGTGTGTGTGTGTGTGTGAAGTGAAGTCCTGTCCTTAAAAACAATGTCAGACCTCCCACTACCAGAGAACTCCATTCAAATTGACCATGTGTCCCCCTTGCCACGCACACACACACACACACACACACACACACACACACACACACACACACACACACACACACACACACACACACACACACACACACACACACACACACACACACACACACACACACACACACACACACACACACACACACACACACACACACACACACACATACCGCCCCAACAGGTCCACGGAGGACGCCATAGCCCATGTGCTGCACACAGCAGCATCACACCTGGACAAGAGGCAGGGGAACTATGTGAGAATGCTATTCATCGACTACAGCTCGGCATTCAATACCATAGTCCCCTCCATACTCATAGCCAAGCTCAGGGACCTGGGCTTGAACTATGACCTCTGCCAGTGGGTCTTGGACTTCCTGACTGGCAGACCCCAGGTGGTGAGAGCAGGCAACTGCACCTCCTCATCCATCACCCTCAACATAGGGGCCCCCCAGGGCTGTGTTCTGAGTCCCCTCCTCTACTCCCTGTACACACACGACTGTGTGGCTCAGCGGAGTAGCAATACAATCATCAAATTTGCTGACGACACAGTGGTGGTGGGCCTGATCTCTGCCAACGACGAGAGGGCCTACCTGGAAGAGGTCAAGGTCCTGGCGGGATGGTGCCAGGAAAACAGCCTCTCCCTGAACGTCAGCAAAACAAAGGAGATGATTGTGGACTTCAGGAGGTCGGGGGTCAAGGACTACAGCCCCCTCAGCATCGACGGGGCACCGGTTGAGAGAGTCAACAGCTTTAAGTACCTCGGAGCCTACATATCCGAGGACTTGACATGGACCACACACATTGACAGTGTTGTGAAGAAGGCACGACAACGCCTCTACTTCCTCAGGCGCCTAAGGAAGTTCCAAGTCAGTCAGAAGATCCTTAAGAACTTCTACTCATGTACAATAGAGAGCATCTTGACCGGCAACATCACCTCCTGGTTTGGGAATAGCACTGCACAAGACCGAAGCAGACTACAAAGAGTGACACGTTCAGCCGAACGCACAATTGGAGGGGGGCTCCCCACCCTCCAGAACATTTACAACAAGCGTTGCAAGGGCAAGGCTAAGAGAATCATTAAAGACTCCAGTCACCCGAACAACTGCCTCTTTGAACTGCTGCGGTCAGGCAAGCGATACCGGAGTCTCAAGGCGAGCACAGAAAGACTCAGAAGAAGCTTCTATCCCCAGGCCATCAGGCTGCTAACCGAACAATGAATGAACACTACACAACAACAACCACCAAACGCACATAGCACACACATCCACACGCACACACTCACTTTAAACAAACACACTGTAGCACCCACTCCACACACTTTATAGCACACACCCACTTTAAACAAACACACTGTAGCACCCACTCCCCACACTTTATATTTATTGATGAAGGATTGCACTACAACTCGTACACCTTACTGTAAATTGTACCTAAATTGTACCTCATCCCATTTCTGCTTTGCACTAGATAGTACTGTACATTAGTACACTGCATAGTATTGTATATTATATGGTAACTCAGAACATTGTACATATGTCTATACCGAACACTGTGACCTCATTTTCTTCTTCTAAATTACATGCTATACTATGTTATTTGATACTATCTTGTCTAGCACAGTCTCTGGAGCGTAACAGTAAGAAGCATTTTGTATGAAAGTATTCTGTACTTCTGTATGACAACTATTAAAGAAACTTGAAACTTGAAACTTGAAACACACACACACACACACACACACACACACACTCCCGGACAGCTGTGGCACCAGCTTCTTGGAGAGACAGACAGATGAGGTGGATCGTTGTCCTGGATAGATTATTTTTACCATTTTCTAACAAGACGTCTGTCTTTCCTCAGAGGAGGAATCCTATAGACCTGTTTCGCTGTTTACAATCATACTGCGTTCGAGCCAATCAGCAATACCGACTGAGTCACGTGACTAAGTTGCCCCCTACCTGCGCGAGCTGCTGCGCCTAAAGAAGTACAACGGGGCTCCATGGAGAAACCAGGACACTCCCCTGACTAAAAGTATAATGGAGCTCTATGGAGAAACCATGACACTCCCCTGACTAAAAGTATAATGGGGCTCTATGGAGAAACCATGACACTCCCCCGACTAAAAGTATAATGGAGCTCTATGGAGAAACCATGACACTCCCCTGACTAAAAGTATAATGGGGCTCTATGGAGAAACCATGACACTCCCCCGACTAAAAGTATAATGGAGCTCTATGGAGAAACCATGACACTCCCTTGACTAAAAGTATAATGGGGCTCTATGGAGAAACCATGACACTCCCCTGACTAAAAGTATAATGGGGCTCTATAGAGAAACCATGACACTCCCCTGACTAAAAGTATAATGGAGCTCTATGGAGAAACCATGACACTCCCTTGACTAAAAGTATAATGGAGCTCTATGGAGAAACCATGACACTCCCCTGACTAAAAGTATAATGGAGCTCTATGGAGAAACCAGGACACTCCCCTGACTAAAAGTATGATGGAGCTCTATGGAGAAACCATGACACTCCCCTGACTAAAAGTTGTTTCAAATGAAAACGGCTGGATGTAATTTTGCCAAATCAGCACGGCTGTGAGTGTGAGTCTTTCACCTTTTACATATCCAGCTTTTGCATGGATTGATTGCTTAGATCGCTAGCATGGCTAACAAATGCAAATATATTGTAGTCTGTCCGTTGTTCTGACCAGGATTACGTTCCTTTCTGCTTCGGGTCTGCACGCGCATATTTGCCATGACGTCGTCGGCGAACAGGTCTATGGCTTTGCCCTCGTGAAACGATTCAACTTCGCCTGACTGAGCTGAAATGGAGAAGAATACATTTCAGAACGCACCTTTTTAAATACATTTTTACGATACGCTATTATCAAGCCATGTATGTCTCAACCAGATCAATGAGGTTTTCATCATTTACAATGATATGGAGATGCACAGACAAAATAAAAATAAAGAAAATAAAACAATTACACACACAAAATGGAGTCAAAATCAAATCCAGATTTTATTTGAGCAGGTCAGTTTCAGGTTTACCTGTGTAGTAGATAACAATAACAATAAGCTTATTGTAGCTCATCAACACTCATAATATACCTGCTTGACTCCAGTGTCAACAATGATTACAAATGTCAAAAAAATATATATTATGCATTCGTTTTGGTGTCTATTTTCCCTGTGAGTCGTGAGCAGAGGAGCAGAATCTGATGTTGACCTAGAAATGCCCTTCGAGTGGCTCCTGCCAGGCCGCTGCTCTTCATGGTGTGAACAGCCAGGCCGCTGCTCTTCATGGTGTGAACAGCCAGGCTGCTGCTCTTCATGGTGTGAACAGCCAGGCCTCTGCTCTCTTCATGGTGTGAACAGCCAGGCCTCTGCTCCTCATGGTGTGAACAGCCAGGCTCCTCCTCTTCATGGTGTGAACAGCCAGGCCTCTGCTCTCTTCATGGTGTGAACAGCCAGGCCCCTGCTCTTCATGGTGTGAACAGCCAGGCTCCTCCTCTTCATGGTGTGAACAGCCAGGCCTCTGCTCTCTTCATGGTGTGAACAGCCAGGCCCCTGCTCTTCATGGTGTGAACAGCCAGGCTCCTCCTCTTCATGGTGTGAACAGCCAGGCCTCTGCTCTCTTCATGGTCTGAACAGCCAGGCTGCTGCTCTTCATGGTGTGAACAGCCAGGCTCCTCCTCTTCATGGTGTGAACAGCCAGGCTCCTGCTCTTCATGGTATGAACAGCCAGGCTGCTGCTCTTCATGGTGTGAACAGCCAGGCCGCTGCTCTTCATGGTGTGAACAGCCAGGCCTCTGCTCTTCATGGTCTGAACAGCCAGGCTCCTGCTGCTCTTCATGGTCTGAACAGCCAGGCTGCTGCTCTTCATGGTGTGAACAGCCAGGCTGCTGCTCTTCATGGTGTGAACAGCCAGGCTGCTGCTCTTCATGGTGTGAACAGCCAGGCTGCTGCTCTTTATTTATTTATTTTAGACCAGGGACAATGCACATTAATCAACATGTTCATCGGTGACAATGAAACAATGGGTAACCATGCTAAATACCTTTTTCTTTGGTCGACACTCTGATGCAGTTGTCCCCACAGTGTGACGTCTGTGGAAGAAGAAATGGCTATAAAAATACATCCCTCAACGCTTTAAGGAAAGATAATTAAAAATGTAAGTGGTTCATTTCTCTCTCTCTCTCTCCTTCTCTCCTTCTTTCTCTCCTTCTCTCTCTCCTTCTCTCTCTCTGTATCTATCCCTCTTCTTCTCTCTCTCTCTCTCTCTCTCTCTGGGCCTCTCTCTGTACCTCTCTCTCGCTCTCTTCCTTCAGTGGACACGGATGGGAGGAGGATGAAAGGTGGGATCCAGAGGAGCACGGAGACGGGGCTGGCGGTGGAGATGCCCAGTCGGACGGTGCGGCAGGCCAGCCACGAGTCCATCGAGGACAGCATGAACAGCTACGGCTCCGAGGGAAAGTAAGACCCCCGTCTGATGTTGTGATCACTTTTGGGTTGTTAGACGCTGCTGTCGGGACAAAACTCAATTTTTTTATTTTTTTTTATTATATAAATCAACTCCGTAGATCATCCTCCATATGTGTGTGTGGGTTTTACAAAGTTTAAACAATGGGAAAGCATTAAACCGATCATCTGTCTAAACCTCCTAACTCTATTCACCCTCAAATCTGTGTTAGTTTTTTTCATCTGCTGAAAAGTTGGGTTTTTGGAGTTATGAGGTTTTGTCCCGACAGCAGCGTAGAGTAGAAGTTTAATGTTGTGTTCACATTGTTAGAGAGTAGAAGTTTAATGTTGTGTTCACACTTGGGGGCTATTAGAGAGTCAAGTTTCAAGTTTGTTTATTAGTTTGTCATAGTAAAATACAGAATACTTTATCATGAAATGCTTTTTTTCTGTATGAGCCCCTGGGAGTGTGAAAGATACAAAAATAGATAAAAAGTATAAAATAGAAAAGTATCAAATAAAGTGTTCAGTCAATATACAATATACAATACAGAGTAAAAAGAGTAACAGTGAGGTACAATGCAGAAATGGCATGAGGTACAAACTTAGGGTAAGGTGCAATGAGGTATGAATTGTAGTGCAAATCTCCTTACTAATAAATATAAAGTCTGTTAAAGTGTCTAAAGTGAGTAAAGTGGGTGTTAAGATGAGTGTTTATTTAAAGTGAGTGTGTATGTGTGTATGTGTGTGATGTGGGTGTAGATGATGGGTTGTTACATAGTGTCATTGTCATTGAGCATCCTGATGGCCTGGGGATAGAAGCCTGATGTTGTGTTCACATTTGGGCTGTTAGAGTAGATGTTTAATGTTGTGTTCACATCAGGCTATTAGAGAGTATAAGTTTAATGTTGTGTTCACATTTGGGCTATTAGAGAGTAGATGTTTAATGTTGCGTTCACATTTGGGCTGTTAGAGTAGATGTTTAATGTTGTGTTCACATCAGGCTATTAGAGAGTATAAGTTTAATGTTGTGTTCACATTTGGGCTATTAGAGAGTAGATGTTTAATGTTGCGTTCACATTTGGGCTGTTAGAGTAGATGTTTAATGTTGTGTTCACATCAGGCTATTAGAGAGTATAAGTTTAATGTTGTGTTCACATTTGGGCTATTAGAGAGTAGATGTTTAATGTTGTGTTCACATTTGGGCTATTAGAGAGTAGATGTTTAATGTTGTGTTCACATTTGGGCTATTAGAGAGTAGATGTTTAATGTTGCGTTCACATTTGGGCTGGTAGAGTAGACGTCTAATGTCGTGTTCACTAACACTGAATGCAAACACACTGATCGATGCCAGACCCGCCTGTGATGCTGGCAGCTTGTACGCTAGCTAGAGAGGCAGAGGTAGAGAAAGAAAAGTGGAGAGAGAGATACAGACAGACAAACAAAGTAAGGTAGAGAAAGAGAAAGAGAGCCAAAGTGAGATACAGTCAACAGACAACACTGACTGTACTAACACTGAATGCAAACCCACTGATCGATGCCAGACCTGCCTCTGACTCTGCCAGCTTGTACGCTAGATAGACAGACAGAGGTAGAGAGAAAGAAGAGAGAGAGAAAGAGAGAGCCACAGTGAGATACAGACAGACAAAGAAAGAGAGCCAGATTGAGATCCAGTCAAGACTCAAAACCCACCTGTTCAAACCGGCATACTCACTATAAGTGTACCATGTTTGTCTTGTTTTTAACTTCACAGACACTTTTGCCAAGACCACTGTTTTAAATTTTGACTGTCTTGTTTTTTTTTTTTTTATCCCCGGTAAGGTGACCTTGGGTGTTTTGAAAGGCACCTCCAAATAAAATTCATTATTATTATTATTATTATTATTATTATTATTATTATTATTATTATTATTATTATTATTATTATTATTATTATTATTATTATTATTATTATTATTATTATTATTATTATTATTATTATTATTATTATTATTATTATTATTATTATTATTATTATTATTATTATTATTATTATTATTATTATTATTATTATTATTATTATTATTATTATTATTATTATTATTATTATTATTATTATTATTATTATTATTATTATTATTATTATTATTATTATTATTATTATTATTATTATTATTATTATTATTATTATTATTATTATTATTATTATTATTATTATTATTATTATTATTATTATTATTATTATTATTATTATTATTATTATTATTATTATTATTATTATTATTATTATTATTATTATTATTATTATTATTATTTATTATTATTAACTCATTGACTGCCATCAGCTTTTGCCATTTTTACTAAATGGCGCCAGCGTTATTGACTATTTTAGCAATGTTTGTAGACCCATCGTATGTCCTGTATAATAGCTACTGTATAGAGACAATAGTATGGCTCATTTGACAGGCATTGCTCATAGTCCATTACTGACTAATTAGTTCATTTCTACACACTGTAGTTTGTTACACGCTACACGCTAAACATCGCCCCATTTCCAAAATAATCCAGTCTTTTTCCATAGATTGCAAGATATGACACATTATATGCAATAAGCCCAAATCGTTCTGGTTGATCGCCTGAAGCTCCAAAAACTCCCAAATCAAAAGGTAGATACCATGTACATGTGCGTTTTAACTAGAAACTGTGATTGTTACCAAAAGCAAGTTTCACGTCCGGTAAACGACGACACTGTTACCTAAGGTTACCTAAGATAGATCTTACCTCAGTCAGAAAGTACTCCAAAATTAATAAATCACAGTCGATCCCATGGCGATCGCAATTACTCGTGTATATTGGGCATGGCTACCATACGGGAAATAATAGCTTCAAGGCACCAAATCTCCCACTGATTTCTATGTTGTGATCCACTCCTAGGCAGAAACAGCTGGAGTGGATCACAAGACAAGCGATATCCCCAGTTCCCAGTTCAAAAAGTAGGCAATACTGCCACCTGGTGAGATTCCATTGGCATTGCAATTCCAACATAGGCATATGAATCAGAGAAATCTCGGGTTTTGGCGTTCAACGCATGGCGAGATAACCCAACTTTTCCTGGGTTTGGCGGGCAAAGAGTTAAAGAGAGAGAGGTCGAGAGAGAAAGAAAGAGAGCCAGAGTGAGATACAGAGAGACAGAAAGACAGAGTAGAGTAGTAAAACTGTGAGATTGCCGAAAGGTATTTTCATGTTTCATATGTCCTATTTGGATGATGTTATTCTTAGAGTTATCAAACAATCTGACTGACGTATACAATTTGTTGAGGTAGCAACAGTAATGTATGTAACTTATGGAACGTTAGCTGAGGTAGCAACAGTAATGTATGGAACTTATGTAACATTAGCTGAGGTAGCAACGGTAATGTATGTAACTTATGTAACATTAGCTGAGGTAGCAACGGTAATGTATCTAACTTATGTAGCATTAGCTGAGGTAGTAACAGTAACGTATGTAACTTATGTAACGTTAGCTGAGGTAGCAACGGTAATGTATGTAACTTATGTAACGTTAGCTGAGGTAGTAACAGTAATGTATGTAACTTATGTAACGTTAGCTGAGGTAGTAACAGTAACGTATGTAACTTATGTAACGTTAGCTGAGGTAGTAACAGTAATGTATGTAACTTATGTAACGTTAGCTGAGGTAGTAACGGTAATGTATGTAACTTATGTAGCATTAGCTGAGGTAGTAACAGTAATGTATGTAACTTATGTAACATTAGCTGAGGAAGCAACGGTAATGTAAGTAACTTATGTAACGTTAGCTGAGGTAGTAACAGTAATGTATGTAACTTATGTAACGTTAGCTGAGGTAGTAACAGTAATGTATGTAACTTATGTAACGTTAGCTGAGGTAGTAACAGTAATGTATGTAACTTATGTAGCATTAGCTGAGGTAGTAACAGTAATGTATGTAACTTATGTAACGTTAGCTGAGGTAGTAACAGTAATGTATGTAACTTATGTAAAGTTAGCTGAGGTAGTAACAGTAATGTATGTAACTTATGTAACGTTAGCTGAGGTAGTAACAGTAATGTATGTAACTTATGGAACGTTAGCTGAGGAAGCAACGGTAATGTAAGTAACTTATGTAAAGTTAGCTGAGGTAGTAACAGTAATGTATGTAACTTATGTAACGTTAGCTGAGGAAGCAACAGTAATGTATGTAACTTATGTAACGTTAGCTGAGGTAGCAACAGTAATGTATGTAACTTATGTAACGTTAGCTGAGGTAACAACAGTAGGAATCAGTAGTAATGTATGTAACTTATGTAACATTAGCTGAGGTAGCAACAGTAATTTCTGGAACGTATGCAACGTTAGCTGAGGTAGCAACAGTAATCTGTAGTAACAGTAATGTATGTAACTTAGTAACGTTAGCTGAGGTAGCGCCGGTAATGTATCTAACTTATGTAAAGTTAGCTGAGGTAGTAACAGTAATGTATGTAACTTATGTAACGTTAGCTGAGGTAGTAACAGTAATGTATGTAACTTATGTAACGTTAGCTGAGGTAGTAACAGTAATGTATGTAACTTATGTAGCATTAGCTGAGGTAGTAACAGTAATGTATGTAACTTATGTAACGTTAGCTGAGGTAGTAACAGTAATGTATGTAACTTATGTAAAGTTAGCTGAGGTAGTAACAGTAATGTATGTAACTTATGTAACGTTAGCTGAGGTAGTAACAGTAATGTATGTAACTTATGGAACGTTAGCTGAGGAAGCAACGGTAATGTAAGTAACTTATGTAAAGTTAGCTGAGGTAGTAACAGTAATGTATGTAACTTATGTAACGTTAGCTGAGGAAGCAACAGTAATGTATGTAACTTATGTAACGTTAGCTGAGGTAGCAACAGTAATGTATGTAACTTATGTAACGTTAGCTGAGGTAACAACAGTAGGAATCAGTAGTAATGTATGTAACTTATGTAACATTAGCTGAGGTAGCAACAGTAATTTCTGGAACGTATGCAACGTTAGCTGAGGTAGCAACAGTAATCTGTAGTAACAGTAATGTATGTAACTTAGTAACGTTAGCTGAGGTAGCGCCGGTAATGTATCTAACTTATGTAAAGTTAGCTGAGGTAGTAACAGTAATGTATGTAACTTATGTAACGTTAGCTGAGGTAGTAACAGTAACGTATGTAACTTATGTAACGTTAGCTGAGGAAGCAACGGTAATGTAAGTAACTTATGCAACGTTAGCTGAGATAGCGATGGTAACCAGTGGTATCGCCCGTTGCGCCCTGTGCACATTAACTTCATGAAAATGAATGATCAAAGCTACGTTTATATATTATATACACAATGCTTCATTTTATACTATTACCTTTCGCTGTTACTACTACGAGCCGCCCGTGTTGAACCCATGCGTTCAGTCGGTGCACTCATCAGTGTGAGAGGCAGGCTGCGATCTACCAAGACATACACTGTGAACACACAATGAGTTGAGGACAGGGACACTCTCTGATAATGGAGAGGAGTAGAAGTGCACTAGTCTGCCCCCTTTATTAATCATATCTGACAATAATGGCCTCATGAATGGGGGTCTGTGGCCTAATGTGTCTCACTTTGGGCTCCTTGACGTGGACAAGATGGAGGACCCCCGTGGCAGACTGAGACACTGGGGGTAATTACATCATATATCGTGTAACCGGGGCAATAAATGTGTCGAGCACAATAGTTACTTTGACCATATTCCTGTTCTGCGGGATGACATGAATAAACAACATGAAATAATGATACGACAAGGGGGGAGAGAGAGAGAGAGAGAGAGAGAGAGAGAGAGAGAGAGAGAGAGAGAGAGTGAGAGAGAGAGAGAGAGAGAGAGAGAGAGAGAGAGAGAGAGAGAGAGAGAGAGAGAGAGAGAGAGAGAGAGAGAGAGAGAGAGAGAGAGTTCTGAGGGATGGCATGAATAAACAGCATGAAATAATGATACGACAATGCAATTCAAGAGCCGGGGAAGCGATAGAGAGAGAGAGAGACAGAGAGAGAGAGAGATAGTTGAGTTGAGTTTATTTTATCTCGAACAATCAACCATATAAAAACACAATATAAACGAAAGAAACAAATTTACAATGAAATCATTCTTCATTCATTAAATGATAAACAAATGAGTTTGAGACAGGAGGCAGAAGGAAGCAAATTCTTATCTAGTCCTGTCCCTTTCTCACAATATCATACATAAACTAAATATCTTACAAACATAAAATAACAAACAAATTTTTTTTTTAGAGCTCCTCATTTTTGTACTCATCAATGAGAGTTTTCCTATATCTATTTTTGAACTGTACAATGTTCTTGCTCATTTTTGTTTCTTCATCTAAGCCATTCCACAGGATTACACCATAAACTGAAATACACAAACCTTTAAAGGTCCCATGTTTTGCTATTCCTTTCACTATTTGGGCAATTTTACACAATTCCTGTGAGTCTGTAAGGTGTTTTTCCAAAAAATGCAATTGTTTTGTATTTCTAATCAAGTACTCTAAAGCAGCATTTTCCACTTCAAGATGTCAAGCTGTTTTGGGCTGGGCTCCGCCCATAAGCACTTTGAGTGACAGTCACCCACACAGCATACGAGAGAGAGGGGAGAGAGAGAGAGGATAGATTGCTCCGTGCGCATGTGCGTGTGCGCTGTGTGAGCGGCTCCTCATGATTGTGTGTAAAATGCAGGTGGAGAGAGAGAGAGAGAGAGAGAGAGAGAGAGAGAGAGAGAGAGAGAGAGAGAGAGAGAGAGAGAGAGAGAGAGAGAGAGAGAGAGAGAGAGAGAGAGAGAGAGAGAGAGAGAGACAGAGAGAGTCAGGGACAGGGAGACTGCTTCCACATTATTCCACTGCTTGAGCAAATAGTTGATTGTGGGCGCCGGCGGTGAATTTTACCCATAATTCCAGTGCTCCTAGCTATCTTAGGCCCTGTTTAGACGGAAACACTAGCAGGTGAATCCGCAAAAATATTTTTTCGGATGTGCCTTTTGTTTATACGGCAACAGCGTTTTTACGGGGTGAAACCGCAAAAAAGTGACACCACCTTCCAGGGTGGAATTCCTAGAAACGATAAACCTTTGCGCTATCATCTAAACTGTCAAACCGCATAAAACGATGACGAAAGGGTTGTCAAGGCTCTCGTCGCGTACTGCTTACATCACAGGCATGCGCCAGTAGCCTAGAAGCGTAAACAAAGCATGTCTGATTCTATCCATGGCGATCACCTGAAGGCTACATTGGCAGTACTTTTAAATACACAAGAATCTGTCCCGCGGCGTGACTGGACCCACTGTCTGTGAGTGACTCTGCTTTGGTCCAATCACATTCCCCACCCACAGTCTGCGAATCAGAGGCAGAGTAGGGCGGGGTCTTCACAGCACGTCTGGTTGTCTCAACGACCTGAGGCGATCTGATTGGCCACTGACGTTTCTGGTCATGTGACATCTGTGCCAATCGTGTGACAGCGGGGCCCCGTCGTCTCGAGTCTTTCAGCCTCGTCTGCACGCAGAATTCCATCCCAAAACACTAGTCTAAACGCAAAATTAAAAGTGAGACCGCAAGACGACTTTTGCGGTTTCTGTTCAGACTCTCTCCGTCTAAACGTAGCCTTAGTGCATACATTTTTATTTGGGGTTTCCAGCAGTGCCTATTGTCAATTACCACACCAAAAACTTAAATTCATATACTCTTTCTATTATGACATTTGCAATTTCCACTTTAACATCTTCACTGATTTAGCGATTTCCAAAACATTTTGTTTGGTTCACATTTACATTTACATTTAGTAATTTAGCTGACGCTTTTATCCAAAGCGACTTACAAGTTCTGTACGACAAGTCATCAGGAAGGGCACAAATCTATTAGCTGAGTGTTGAGTGTTACAGTATAGGTTAGTATATTAGGACAAGTGCATGACAATAAGGTTTAGTTAGGGTTAGATATATATATATATATATATATATATATATATATATATATATATATATATATATATATATATATATATATATATATATTTTTTTTAGATAATGGTTGAAGAAGTGCGTCTTTAGTCGACGGCGAAAGATTGGACAGGTTTCGGCTGTCCTAACTGTGGTGGGCAGTTCGTTCCACCATTGTGGGGCAAGGACTGAGAATAGGCGGCTTCTCCTTGATGACCCTCCCGGAGCTTGGATAGGAGTGTGTCTGATATGGCCAGAAGATGCAGAATGTAGGGGTCTTGAGGGTATGTAGTTAGAGACCATTGACCGGAGGTAGGAGGGAGCGGTTCCCTTTCCTGCACGGTATGCCAGGTCGAGGGCTCTTGAAGCGGATTCGTGCTGCAATGGGGAGCCAGTGCAGGTCCCTAAGAAGTGGGGTGACATGGGCTGACTTCGGTAGGTTTGAGATCAGGCGGGCCGCTGCGTTCTGAATGAGTTGAAGAGGCTTGGTGGCAGTGGCCGGAAGGCCAGCAAGCAGTGTGTTGCAGTAGTTGAGGCGGGAGATGACTGTTGATTGGACGAGTTGGCTGGCTTCTTTTGTCAGGAAGTGGCGGATCTTTCTGACGTTGCTCAGGGGGAATCTGCTGGTTCTGGTTGTCGCTGCGATGTGAGCAGAGAGAACTGTGAACTGGTCGTCAAGGACAACACCAAGGTTATTGGCGGTCGGGGGACATGGTCACAGCTGCATTCTCGACTGTGATGAAAAGGTCGGTCAGGGGGGAGGATTTGGCCGGCAGGTGGAGCAATTCTGTTTAGCTTAGGTTCAGTTTGAGGTGGTTGGTCATCATTCACGCGGAGATGTTGGACAGACAGGCCGAGATTCGCTCGGAGACGTGGATATCTGAGGCAGGGAAGGAGAGGAAGAGTCGAGTATCATTGGCATAGCAATGACATGAGAAGGCATGAGACGTGATAATGTTACCCAGTGATTTAGTGTAGAGGGAGAAGAGAAGGGGTACTAGAACCGAGCCCAGGGGGTGGCCGACAGGGTCCCTCTCCATGACACTTGGTAGGAACGGTCATTGAGGTATGATGTCAGCCATGTCAGCGCAGAGCCAATCAACCCCATTCCTGCGAGGGACATAAGGAGGATCTGATGGTTGACTGTGTCGAAGGCTGCAGATAGGTCTAGGACAGGGGTCAGCAACCTTTATTATCAAAATAGCCCCCCCCCCCAAGCATACCCCACATTTAGCATAAAACACCTGACAATTGCATACCCAAAGTAATTAGCGATTTATTATACTTTATACTTATAGCACACAGTTTGTTGCATTAATGGAATTATAAAGCAATAAAAAGAAAAATGTTTACTTTTTATTGCTGTTTTTACCTGTTATAACAAAGGAAAACCTCAAACTCTTATAAAGAGGAGACAAAACACTGGTGTCTGTAGACCGACTTTGAAATAAAACCCTGAACTATTCAGGTATATTTGAGTCCTTCCCTTATTTGTGGAACATTTATAAAATAAAAAGTAGTCCACTTTGAGAAAAGACTACCATGTGTAGACCTACTTTGAAATAAAACCCTGAACTATGCAGCTCTATTTGAGTCCTTCCCTTATTTGTGGAAAATCCATCAAATAAAAAGTAAATCTTTTGTTGTTTTTTCTCACCACATATCAGGCATACAGGTAAGCCTGCATTGTTAGTTGTGAAAGCTAATTAATCTGTCCACGCTGAATTAAACCCTCTATTTTCCATGGTTAGCTTACTGGGGGGTCAGGATGGAACTCAAGATTAGCCACTTGCATACTGCAGGGAGAGGCGTGGGGTGTGACATACTAATTTTAGTTGATGAAATATTTTAGTTGATGAAATATTTTTTCATTTCAGTGTCACCGTATGACATCCATCTCCAAAATAAGAGATAAAAAAAAAAGTTAAAAGCCGCAGGTTGCCGACCCCTGATCTAGGAGAATCAGGACAGAGGGGAGGCCTTTCGCTTTTGCCAAGTGAAGTGCCTCTGTGACCGCAATGAGGGCCGTTTCTGTGGAGTGGCCAGTCCCGAAGCCGGAGGTCATTCTGTAAGAGATAAGCAGTAAGTTGCTTGGATACAGCACGTTCAAGTGTTTTAGAAAGGAAGGAGAGAAGAGAGACAGGATGATAGTTGTCTATGACGGTGGGGTTCATGTTTTTTTTTTTATAGATATATATTTTTTTTATGAGCATTTACAGATATTTAGAGATAACTTATTTATATCAAACCAATATTATAATTTACACATTTCTTCCGTGACCATCTCCAAAAGCTTCTGCAAGTCCTACCGAGAACAAAAACTATTGTGTCATCTGCAAAAACAACAAATGTTAATACATTTGACACTTTACAAATATCATTAATGTATAGAATGAATAATTTGGGGCCCATGACTGACCCCTGTGGGACACCACAGGTAATGTTTTGGCACTTGTGCTGACCCACCTGTACAAATTGCTGCCTATTTCTAATGTAACTTTTCAACCAATCGAAAGCCACCCCTCGAATACCATACATATCAATTGTTTAAGCAATATCTCATGATCAATCGTATCGAAGGCTTTCTTTAGATCAATGGAAATTCCCACTGCATATTTCTTATTATCTATACATCCTGTTAACAGTGGGGGAGGTTCTTGTCTGAGTTGAACTGAAGAAAGCTAGAGATTTCACATCTAGTCAGTGTTGGTACAACCCCACATTGCTAGAAAACAATGCTAAACACTGGAAAAAGGCCATTTATAAGACAGGGGACCTTTAACACATTATGCGCCAGACCCGAGATATCCCGGGTTAACTCGCCAGCGGTCGAGCGCCAGACCCGAGATTTCTCTGGGTTTTGATCCTTTGATCTTTTTTACTCTGATCCCCGTTCTAAATCATCATCCAGATCATTCTAGCCGTCCCGGGCTTGTTTGTAGATGTTTGAATATCAATGCCGATTGACTATCACCAGGTGGCAGTATCGTCTGTGTCTGAACTGGAATGGCTTGGTGTTGATACACGGCCTCCTTTTGTTCCCCCTTGGTAGTGGCCCCTCCTCCTGCTTGAACAGAAATTCACATTGATCGCCTCGAAATTCCGTTGCCTAAGCGTATTTTACCATCGAAATGTGTATAGACATATACACTTACACTGGTAATTTCTTATTATCTATACATCCTGTTAATTCCTCTATACTAACTCTATTAATGACATAGAAGGAGAGAGAGAGAGAGAGAGAGGGTATACTAGAGAGAGAGAGAGAGAGAGAGAGAGAGAGAGAGAGAGAGAGAGAGAGAGAGAGAGAGAGAGAGAGAGAGAGAGAGAGAGAGAGAGAGAGAGAGAGAGAGAGAGAGAGAGACATTTACTATGTTTCATGGGATCTGATGAATGGTGTAATGACACTATTCAGCGGTTCAGTAGCGCGGGAGGAAGAGAGACAGAGAGAGATGAGGCAGAATGATGTGAATACATGAATGGAATTACATTCATTGTAGCAATAAATTAGAAGCAAGAAAGAGACAGAGAAAGAGAGAGAGAGAGAGAGAGAGAGAGAGAGAGAGAGAGAGAGAGAGAGAGAGAGAGAGAGAGAGAGAGAGAGAGAGAGAGAGAGAGAGAGAGAGAGGGGATAGAGAGAGCAGAAGGAGAGTGTGGAGGGAACATGCTGTGAATATGGAAGTGTAACGTTGTATTAACATTAAAATTCACCAGCGTAAGAGTAAGAGAGAGAGAGAGAGAGAGAGAGTAACAGCGAGAGTGGAAGGGAGGTGATGGGGTACTTTGGTTTTTGGTTTGCTTAAGTCAGTGTAACATCAGAGGTCCAACTCTGTGGGCGGGATCCACTCAGAATGGATTGCGTGGTGGGAATTGCACCCTTAACTGTGTGTGGTTTGCGCGCAGTATCTGCTCTGTCTTTGTGAGCTATCCACTATGTGGAGCTAATTTAGGGCTGTCCCCGACTAAGGATTTGGATGGTCGACTAGGATTGGCCAAAATTTGCCGTTAGTCGACTATTGGTCGACAAAAAAAATATATATATATATATAAAATATTTACAATTATATATATACAATTATTTTCAGTGCCTCTGTGCCTGTTTTCCTAGGCAGTTAGCCTCTGGTATGCGTGCCATTAGCGTTAGCCACGCTTCTAGGCCTCTTTTCTTTTGGAAAGAATGATATAAAAAATAAGAAATTTAATATTTTTTTAATTTGTATTATTATTATATTCGACTAAGAGGTTGGCCAGTCGACTACGGCTCCTTTCGACCGATTAGTCGACTAATCGATTAATAGGGGTCAAGTTTTCCCCTGATCTGGCTCGCTGAGAAGTCTGCAACTGACAACGTTGAGAGAGGCAGAGAGAGAGAGAGCTCGGTGGACGTTCACTTGTATAAACAAACTGTATATAAACGCCATAATACTGTTGATTAAAGTTGGGACTCCGTCCCTTTCAAAGTGGAGCATGGTGGTACGGTTTGCTGTTGGTCTCATTCAAAATGCTGTTGGTGTGATGAACGCAATCGAACTTTATATAGTACATCTAGGAAGCGCAGGGTTTTTGGAAGTGAGTGTGAATGAGAGAGTGTGTGTGCGTGTGTGTGTGTGTGTGCGTGCGTGCGTGTGTGTGTGCGTGCGAGCGAGCGAGTGAGCGACAGAGAGAGTGTGTGTGCGCCACGCTGAAGCACCCTGAGAGGAACCAGGGAGAGGAAGGGGAGGAAATAGACCCGGATATGAAGCAAGCGTCTGATCCACGGTCTGCTCGTAGCGGTTTAGCGGGAGGCATTTGAATGAGACCTTCGCCTTGGTCCTCTTGAGGCCATTCCATCTCCGTTGCCAATCCAAACTGCCACGTTTGGATATATATCCCAACTGCGCTCGGACTGGGATAGGAGATGGAAAACGTGTGTTGCTTGGCTGCAGGTGTCGTGTTCTTGTTCAGTCGGGCAAGATGTGTGTGGACCTCATCCGTCAGGACCTCCGAGTCTACAAGTGCCAAATGTATTTCGTTTATTCCGTATTGTATTCCGTTTATTTCGTCATTGCATTTGTTTGTCATCCACGAATGAAATATTTTTAGCAGACCTGTCCATATTGCAGAATATTTCTAGCGAATTTAGGCACTGTGCCAGTGAAAATATTTTTATAATTAACGAATATTTTGAGTGAGCAAGTTGTATTTAATGTTTAGTTAGGATAATAGAACCTGCATTATCATTATACTCCAGAATAAATGTTGTGTTGGCCTGCTCCCAGCGTCTAATCCTAATGGACCCCGACGACACATTATAAATGAAACGTTTATTCTGGAGCATAAGTGTGCGGCGGTACAATTGGAACGTGAGTGCAGTCAATAATGATAATAATAATAATAAACATATTTATATAGCACCTTTCCTACACGGATTGCAGTTCAAAGTGCTTTATATAATGAATACATAATAAAACAAGTAGCAAATAAAAGTTGCATCATGATGCAAAATCAATCAATCAATAACACCATTGGGAAAGCCGACAACGTTAAATAACAATATTTAAATAATAAACACGATTGCATGGGATCTCTGGGTGCACTTGCTCAATATCATCCTTGATTTCACCCAGAGTGATATTCTCCTTCGAAATATTCGTTCACGGTCGGTCACGCCTGGGCTGGCATTACGATGCCTGCGTCTGGCAACAATTACTGCTGCCATGAACACCTGTGACGCTGGCAGTGACGCTGGCATGATGCCTCTTTATAGCTCTTAGGGATTTGCGCTTATTTACCACCATGTCTGTGAAGACGGTAGGTGCGTAGCATTAGCTGCTCTGTGCAATTGACGGCGGGCTTTGTGGATTCCGAGCATTTTTGGACGAGGCTCATTTGCATAGAAAGGGGACATGTTCTGCCCCCATATTACCTCATTTAAATATGCGCCAATTGCACCGGACGCAGTGCTGACGGAACGCAGTTGCCACCGCATGGTATGCAGGAATGGAACTCTCTTCCCAGACATGTTAAGCAGGAGAATAGTAAATGTCGTTTCAAAATCGTGGTAAAACAACATTTTCAACCAAAGAAATTGACATTCCCTAATAGATAGTGTGTACGTAAATGAAAATGTATGTGTCTGATAAAGAGATAGGTATATATGGATGAAAAGGCATGTGTCTGATAGGGATATATTATTAAAATATTGTATAATTGGCTGATATCAACATAGATAATGTATGTAAAAGCTAAATAGTATATTATGCTGTATTGTATTATGAATTAATTATGAGTAGGTATTATTGTATTGTATTATGAATTCATTCTTAAGGAGTATATATTTTTATATTGTATTATGAATTTGATTAGGGTTTTTATTGTTGTTTTAATTGTCTGTATGACATGTAAATGTTGTGAGTGTATAAGGGTTTTTATTGTTGTTTTAATTGTCTGTATGACATGTAAATGTTGTGAGTGTATAAGGGTTTTTATTGTTGTTTTAATTGTCTGTATGACATGTAAATGTTGTGAGTGTATAAGTCTGTAACTGTATTTGATGTGTTATGGACCCCAGGAAGAATAGCCCCAGCACTGCTGTGGCTAATGGGGATCCAAATAAACTTAAACTTAAACTTAAACTTAAACCTCATTTCCCCCGTTGCGCGTCCTCTGTGGATAGCAAACTGAGTTTCAGAGCGACATGCACCGGCTTTGCGTCGGAAAAAGCTGCGCAAACCCTTTGTGGATCCCGCCCTGTGTCTTGTAGCCATGCCTTGGTCTCTGGTCCCACGTCTGGCTTCAGAGGGTGGTCTATACAGGGGGGGGGGGCAGATGGTCAGGATGTGCTCGACAGTCTGGTCAGGGTCTCCACTTCTTCATTCACAGGTCCTCAGTGGTGGAACGGAGCATCTCTTGTGCCACCTTGTTGTAGGGGGACTTTAGTGAGTTTGTTTCAGTGAAATGTTTTGAAGGAGGTGTCTCGGAATCATGGTGTCCTAATTGATCAACCCTGTTATCAGTGGGTCTCGTTGAGTCATGGTGTCCTACTTGATAAACCCTGCTATCAGAGGGTCTCGTTGAGTCATGGTGTCCTACTTGATCAGCCCTGTTATCAGAAGGTCTCGTTGAGTCATGGTGTCCTACTTGATCAGCCCTGTTATCAGAAGGTCTCGTTGAGTCATGGTGTCCTACTTGATCAGCCCTGTTATCAGAAGGTCTCGTTGAGTCATGGTGTCCTACGTACTTGATCAACCCTGTGACACCAGCTGGCTTGTTATTCCATCATTTATTTTCTTTGTTGACAAAACCTGGCCTGTGCCTTAGCTCTGCCTATTTGATCAGCATTATGCATTAAAATGTTAGTTTCTTTCCAGCAAATCTCTTACATCAGTATTGTGTTGTCAGAACAGTATTGTGTTTGTAGGTGAAGTATTTGCCTAACTTGTTTAACAACCAGGAAATGCCCAAGAGAAAGCTGTACTTATTGTAGTTGAAACTGAAATCTACTAACAAATGCACAAAACCAAAGATTTTTTTTCTTCTGTTAAATCTTTTAGTCACAAGATTGTGTGTTTTAAATAATCACATGTGGTCAGAATTAAGGCTGATTTATGCTTGGGAGCTCGATACTTTTGTCGCTTGACAGTCCTTGATGTGCACGCACGCTAACATTATCTCCCAGCCCGAGGTCACGTGGGGATATTCACAGTAAGCTATGACATCATTAGGTGTAGACTATAGGGGTCCCCACACGGCGAGCGATTTTAGCCAGGCGACCGATTTTTTTAGCGAGGCGACCGACAGAATTGTATTGCCTCCATTGTTATGAATGGGAGAACCCACACGGCAGGAGATTTTGAAGCGACGGTCGCGCAGCTATTTCTGTCGCCTCGCTAAATATCGCCTCAATCCTATTTTTTGAGGCGACACTGAAAGGACAATGAGGAAATAACATGACTTCTACTGGTGTATCATTTGTACACCATTAATGTATCAATACATTCATTGATCAATAACCTACATATTATTACCATGCTACTTATGTTAATTATTATTAACAGGAACAATAAAAAATAAATAACGTTAGTTGGAGAACTTAAGGTTTAGTGGCCGCTTGTCATTAACTAACTGACAATGCGCCACGATGCACCTACTAGATGTTTTTGTACTCGGGTAACAAAATAAGTTGTGGATGTTGACAGAGTTTAATGTCCAGGCTGCAGCTGATGTGGTTTATACGGTTTATTGTCCAAAGAAATGATGGTTGAGAACAGAACAGCGTCTTCAGTGAAAAAACATTCTCTCTCAGCTGCATAATAATACTTGTCCAATCGGTGCCTAGTGAACATATTGTAGCCATCAGTCATGCAGTAATGTCAGGGAGAATGAGGAGAGGTTGTATTCGTATATGGTGGTTTAATTCCAGCTCAATATGGGTTTTACAGGTTAATATTCCCTCGTAACGCGCAACACAGCTACCTGCTAGTGCTAGTGAAGAGCTGCTAATATGCTCACTTCACAACAACATGACGTCCGGTCCCCGGCGGTCCGTCCTCCTATATCTCCCGGGGGGAAACAAGTAACCACACCCCCAGCTAGACAGAGCGACGGTCGCCTCTGGTGTGGGGGGACAAGCGATTGTCGTTGAGCAACAGGCGATCGCATCGCCAGGCGACGTCTGTCGCCCGCCGTGTGCAGACCACTTATGACATAATTAGAAGCTATGACATCATTAGGTGTAGGCTATGACATCATCGGGTGTAGGCTATGACATCGTTAGTTGTAAGCTTATGACATAATTAGAATATATGACATCATTGGGTGTAGACTATGATATGATTAGGTGTAGGCTATGACATCATTAGCAACTATGACATCATTAGGTGTAGGCTATGACATCATTAGCAACTATGACATCATTAGGTGTAGGATATCATGACATTGTTCAAATCGATAGCACCAAAGCCCTGGTCTCTCCCTGAGCTAGAGGCTTGGCAGGTGCTGCTGATTGAAAAGCCCTGTGCCCGCGTATACGCACCGCCATGAATAAGACTTTTATTAGCAAACACAATCCAATCTACATTATGAGCTTATTGATTCATGGAGATCCACTGTGGGAGCAACCGAGCGGAATATTGTGTGTGTGTGTGTGTGTGCGTGTGTGCGTGTGTGTGTGTGTGTGTGTGTGTGTGTGTGTGTGTGTGTGTGTGTGTGTGTGTGTGTGTGTGTGTGTGTGTGTGTCAAGTCAAGTCAAGTCAAGAGTTTTAATTGTCACGGCATACAGGTATACAATGAAATGCGGGTGGTCTTGCGGGTGGTGTGTGTGTGCGTGTGTGTGTGTGTGTGTGTGTGTGTGTGTGTGTGTGTGTGTGTGTTGGCTGTGTGTGTGTGTGTGTGTGTGTGTGTGTGTGTGTGTGTGTGTGTGTGTGTGTGTGTGTGTGTGTGTGTGTGTGTGTGTGTGTGTGTGTGTGTGTGTGTGTGTGTGTGTGTGTGTGTGTGTGTGTGCGTGTGTTTGTGTGTGTGTGTGTGTTGGCTGTGTGTGTGTGTTGGCTGTGTGGATATGTGGAACGGTAGGTGGTGGTGTTGTTGTTTTGCCCTTATGTGTGTGTGTGTGTGTGTGTGTGTGTGTGTGCGTGCGTGCGTGTGTGTGTGTGTGTGTGTGTGTGTGTGTGTGTTTGTGTGTGTGTGTTTTACAGATCTTACTTAATACGCAATGTAAACAAATGCACACAAAAACACACAAATTCAATGCCCTTACATGTTGTGTAATTGTATTTTTTGTAATGGCTTTCGTAATTGCACACACAAATGCAAGCATGCATATAAACGGCATGCTCACACTCACACACACACACAAACTCACACAAATATGAATGCTCGTGGATATGATATACATTTCCTAATTATGTCAATGCTTTTGGATATTATGTAATTTTCATAATGTTTTAATTCTGTTATGACCTAATTTCCTTTATTTTGTAATTCCCCACATTCTTGCATAAGCAGCATATTATGTCCTATAGCCAACAGTCATCTTTTATAGGTCCTGTTTTGACGTTGTGGACATTTTCCTGGTTAGGGTTAGGTTAAGGAGTGTTTATGTTTATATTAGTGCTGTCACGCGATTAAAAAAATGTATCTAATTAATTACAGGATTTGTAATGAATGAATCTAATTAATCGCATTTTAATCGCATAACCATTTTAGGCCTGCTATTTTATATTCTATAATCATATTTCAAATTGCATGTGTCCGGATGGCAGAATTCAGTACTGTATCTACAAAACCTTCTGTTTAATCATCTTCCCTTTATTCATTTGCTTCGATTTTTCAGGTCTGGTCAATTTTAGCATGGTGTTATTCACAGTAAAAAAAATATATATATATAATTTAATTGATATTCTCCTTTGGTTCATTACAATTTACTCAAGCCTAGTAACATACACAGTATTTCTGACACTGGGAATCAGACCACGTGAGCGGATCGGCGCGGCCGAGAAATCCGCTCTTCGCTCTTTAAAGCTTGGTCCGCTCCGCTAATCACTCATGTTGACCCCGCCCCCAAGTCGCTCTCCGCTCGCTCCCCGCTCACCTTGAATCGAGCGCTCCCCGCTCCCCGCGCCAGATCGCTCGGCAGTTTTTTTTCTTCTTTTTTTGGAGCATGGTGTAAATGAGCTCAAACTACAACAGTCTACACCCCCTGGGCCCCTTAACAATTGTTTGTATTGAGCCGCATTGTAATTGTAGCCATTCTGCAATGTTAAATAACGTTGTTTATCCATTCACTATCTCTATTAAGCGATGATAGGCTAGCCGAGCCACAATGCTATGGTCGCTGCCATTAACGTTAGCATGTAAGCTAACGTCAACAACAATGGCGTCGATACTTTTTCCTAACTGGAGTGAGTGTGGGCGTCTCTACAGTGACAAAGCCTGAACGAACAGCCTATCACAGGTTCACCCTTCTCATTGGTTGAAAATGGCCTTCATGTTTGTACATCGCCATCTGTTGCTTTGGCATTGTACTGCATGTATATATTACATCAGTGTTAAACCACTGTGAGCGGCCTGGAGTGGATTGGAGCGGAGGAGAACTCTCGCTCCGGACGTCGCGCCGACTCATTTTAAAACCCACTCCTCGCTCACGTCAAAACCGGCCGCTCCGCGCCCCGCGCCGCTCACGCTCCGATCCGCTCACATGCACTGCTGGGAATACATTCCCTGAGATCTATAGATGTCCCTAGAATCAGATACTAAGAACATGCAAATAGACCATATAAAAAAGAAAAGTCTGTAAATGTTTATTCTACATTCTTATGGAATGAATGAGATAATTTTTTTTTAAATTATTATACATTTTGAGTTAATTTTCATAACGCGATAATTTGCTGTGTAATTAATTAATCTAATTAACGCGATTAACTGACAGCCCTAGTTTATATTAAGGTTAGAGTTAAGTTAATGACTGATTATGGTTAGGGTTGGGTTAAGGAGTGGTTAAGGTTACAAACGAATGCCCTCAGGCCGTCGATACAGAGCTTCATCCCTGAACAAAAGGTAGCTTCGTGCCAACCTCCATCAGACTGCTGAACACCTAGGTCTGGTGGATTCAAGAGAACATACCAACGAATTATTTACTAAATCCAGACTATTGAAACTTAAAGAGTTAGCTGAAATACAGACTTTATTAGTTTTGTTTAGAGCAAAATGCAGAGTATTACCAGCAAATATACAGAGGTTGTTCGTTCCCTGTCCAGATGACAGCAGAAGGAAATTAAATTTTAAACACCAATTTGCACGAACAACCTTAAAACAAAGGTGCACCTCAGTTATAGGTATCAAACTATGGAACTCTTTGCAGAACGATGAAAAGAGTTCCAATAATATATTTCACTTCAAAAGGTTGTGCAAAGAAAAGATACATAGACAGTATAGCACAGTTTAGTATAATATTGCAGTTTAGCGTGTCAGGATGACGTAGCATAGAGTTGTAGTGTAGGCCAGTATGAGTATAGTAATATAGTATATAGCAACGTAACATAGAATAATAATATATTAAAATATTGTATAATACTGTACCAATATGGTGTAGAATAAATAGTATGATTTAGTTATATTATAATAAAATAGAAATTAGATAGTATATTGAAGTATAATACATTGTATAAGTGTGTGTGTGTGGGGGTGTGTGTGTGTAAATGAATTAACCTAAATATGTAGTTTGACTGATAGATAGACAAAATGGGTTTATTTATGTTGATTTAATTTGGTTGTGTTGATGTTAAATTTTTATAAATTTTTTGCAAAATGGGTATATTCTGTTTGGTTTTACACAATATGTCTATCGGTGTGTTGTACGTGTGTAGGGGCAGGTATATATAAGATTTTTTCTTCTTCCTGTTCCTTTCGGCCATGGTATTTTTTGTGAATTATGTGAATATGTACTGTTGGACTGTGGTGATTCCATGTACGAATAAATAAATGATGAAATAAATGATGAAATAATTCACCTTACGTATAAATACGGCGCAGGTGGAAACAGCAGAAATTCGTTCATTACTAGTAAAGCCTTCACCACGAGTCAACGACCAAGTGAAGTGAGCAACCTTGCGTCTAAATAGAGCACTTAGAACGTGTGCGAATAGGATAGTAAAAGTGTCAGAGTTTAGTGAAGTAACGTCAAGTTCAACCTAGTTTAATGTGAAGTATAGTGCACAGGAGAATCTACACCGGCGAATGCAGAACCATTTTCTGGTTGGATTATATTGCTTTGGTACCGTGACTGCTGGAGCAGAGAACCGTCTACCCCACTATCGTGTGGGATCTACCCCAGTGAGGAGCATCCCTCGAGCCCGCCTCTAGGAGGAGGCTGGCTAGCTTTCATCCATGCTGTCGGGCATACTGGATTATAGCTGCTGCTTTGTCTGCCGATCAAGGGAGTACATGACCACTCCCGTAGCTGGAGCCTCTTTATTCCTCGTTGACCCAGACTTTGCACCCGGACATTCCTCTACCCCTGCCGGCCTTACACCCGGAGGGAACCCCCCAGTGTCTCCAGCTGGTACTAGTGTGCCCTATGTGGCGTCAGTTTAGACCCATCTTAGTATTCTCATTGACTTACGCTCTTGACCTACTTTACGTGTGTTCTTCGCCTTACAAGCGCGAGTATAATTCTCAATCTGTAACTTAACGTTGCTTGCTCTGATAATAATAATACCCTCTAAATAGAACTTTATGTGTCATTGCCGTATTCTTGTGTGGGTGTTCACCATATATATTCATGTACTGTATGGCCAGTAATTAAAGTACATAACTAAGTAGTGGTTTAATAATACCATACTCTCAATACAGTCAGGGAATTGTACCCCTCAGTTACAGTTAGAGTTAGGTTAAGGAGTGTTGATGGTTAGAGTTAAGTTACGGAGTGTTTATGGTTAGCTTAAGGTTAGAGTTAAGTTAAGGATTGTTTATGGTTAGAGTTAGGTTAAGGAGTGTTTATGGTTAGAGTTAAGTTAAGGAGTGTTTATGGTTAGGTTAAGGAGTGTTTATGGTTAGGTTAAGGTTAGAGTTAAGTTAAGGAGTGTTTATCGTTAGGTTAAGGAGTGTTTATGGTTAGGTTAATGAGTGGTTATGGTTAGTTAAGGTTAGAGTTAAGTTAAGGAGTGTTTATGGTTAGAGTTAGGTTAAGGAGTGTTTATGGTTAGCTTAAGGTTAGAGTTAAGTTAAGGAGTGGTTATGGTTAGAGTTAAGTTAAGGAGTGGTTATGGTTAGAGTTAAGTTAAATGAATGAATGAATGAATGAATGAATGAAAACTTTATTAACAGATTGCAGAATGGGTACAGTGCAGTACAGCTCAATACATACAATTGTTAAGGGGATGCAGACCAGAGAAAGACTTTCGTCTTGTTTCCACCAGGGTCCCCCATTTCCAATTCATCGTAACATATATGACATACATGACATACAGATAGACAGTACTGCTACATCTATACATTTATGACATACCAGATTTGCAATTACAGTACTGTATTTGTGATACAAAAAGAGACCAGAAAGAAAAGAGTATATACATTAGGCGTAGAAACTGTACATTGGATTGGGTAGGTGGGGGTGGGACTGTACATTGGAGGTGGTTGGGGGGGGGGGGGGGGGGGGGGAGTGGGGGGGGGGGGTGTTGGCGGGGGTTGTGTTCGGACATTTACAGGGGCCAGTTTCGTGTTGCAGTCTCCCTTAGGTGTTTTTTGAGAGTGTTTTTGAAAGTGGGTAGTGATTCACATTCCTTTACAGCTTTTGGTAGGGCGTTCCACATTGATGTGGCATAATTGCGAAACGTGTTTAGTCCCTTGTTTGAGCCGAATCTGGGTTTAACATGATTTGTGGAGCTCCCTCTGGTGTTGTGATCGTGGTATTCACTGACCTTTGGGAAGTATTTAGTCATGTACATGGGTACCTTGGTCGTGTAGTGTATCTTGTAGACCAGGCCCATTGCAAGTTGCTGTACTCTGTCGTCTACTCTAAGCCATCCTAGGTTGTCAAAGTGGGCAGGGGTGAGGTGGGTTCTAGGAGTAAGGTCAAGCAGTAGTCTGACCAGTTTGTTTTGAGATGTTTGTAATTTTGTTTTTAGCGCCTTTGAGGTGCTTTGGTACCATGAGGTGCAAGCATAGTCGTAGTACCCTTGAATGAGTGCTCCTGCTAGAGTCTTCAGGGTATTCTTGTTTACCAGTGAGGAGATCCGGTACAAGAAACGAGTTCGTTGGTTGACTTTTTTTATTACATTGGATGCCATTTTGTCACAGGAAAGATTTGCCTCTAGGATGGAACCCAGGTAGGTAATATCTTCTTTCCTTGTGACAATATTGTCACCCACTGTAACTGAGAAGCCGTCGGTCTTGCTGAGTTTGTTATTTGAACCGAAGAGAATGGACTCTGTTTTGCCCATGTGTAATGATAGTTTGTTATCAGCGAGCCATATGCAGATTTTGCTTAGTTCTGAGCTGAGGGTTTTTTCAACCTGTAATTTGTTCTTGTCAGAGACCAGCAGGGCTGAGTCGTCCGCAAACAGGAACAAGTTGCAGTCACAAGCTGACGACATGTCATTTGCATAAATTAGGAACAGTAGCGGACCTAGTATGCTTCCTTGTGGAACACCACAGTTTACTGTGAGGGGGGGGGATAGGGTACCGTTTACCTCCACCATCTGCTCTCTCCCCTCCAGGTAGGATTGCATCCAGCTCACTGATAGACTATCAAAACCAATTGCTTTTAGCTTGTCAATCAGAATGGTGTGATTGACAGTGTCGAAGGCCTTTTGTAGGTCCAGCATGACCATGCCGCAGTATTTGCCCGCGTCCACCTCTTGTTTGATGTGGTCGTTTAAATAGAGAAGGCATGTGTCAGTGGAGTGGGATGTTCTGAAGCCAGATTGGAATTCGTAGATTAGATTTTTTTCCGCAAGGTATTTTTCGACCTGTTCGTATACAATTTTTTCCATGACTTTCGAGATGGAGGTAAGGATAGAAACAGGGCGGTAGTTGCCTGGGTCTAATTTACTGCCTTTTTTGTGCAGAGGGGTCACTCTCGCAATTTTGAAGTCCTTGGGGACGTGTCCCTGTTTTATAGAGAGGTTTATTATGTGTGTGATGACTGGGGTGATGGCGGCTGCTGAGTCTCTGAGGAATTTGGAGGGGATGTTGTCATGGCCAGTGGCCTTGTTAGGTTGGAGGGCGCTCAGTTTTTTGAGTACCTCATCTGTTGTTACCATTTCCAGTTTGAAGTCGTCTTTGTGGACCCCTAGGTTTTTGTAGTAAGCTACTATGTGTTCTACCCCATAATGCCCTGAGTGGGAGGGTAGTTTGTTTACCAGTGTTGTGGCTATGTTTGTGAAGAAACTATTTAAGTAATTGGCTACATCCAGCTTTTCTGTGATGAGCGTGTTGTCCGTCTTTATGTTTATGTTTGAGAATCTGGTTTTAAGTTTTTTACTGCAGCCTAGTTGGTTATTGAGTAATTTCCAAAGTTCACGCGGTTTGTTTTTGTTTTCCTCGGTTTTGTCATTGATGAATTTTTTCTTTGCTGTTTTGATCATGAAGTTTACATCATTTCTTAGTCTGTTTCTTTGCAGTTTGAGTTCAGTCACGTGGGCTTGGAGTTCACTGCTCGTGCTTATGTTAAGCTTTGACTGACTTTTACGAAACTCAGAGCATTTTTTGTCTCTGGTTTTCATAGCGGTCAGTATTTCAGCGTGCATCCACGGCTCAGCGCGATTTTTTACCCTGGTGGTTCTTAGGGGGGCCATGTTGTTTAGTATCGTTGAAAATTTGGTTTTGAAGCCAAGCCATGTTTCTTCAACCAGTGTACCATTGAGCTCATCTGACCAGTCCAGACCCTCCAGTTCAAGGTTAAAGGCCTCGCTAGAGTAGGTTTTTAGGTCTCTAGATGTGACTGTTTTGTGACAGCCAGCCTTTTGTTTTAGCTTTTTGCGGGTACAGAATATCATATAATGATCACTTAACCCGCATGCTATAACCCCTTTATTGGCGATCTTGGACTTGTCAGAGGTCAGGATGAGGTCAATGGTAGTCTGAGTTGACTCACACACACGTGTGGGTTGTGTGATTAGTTGGCTGAGGCCGTGCAGATCACAAAACCTATTGTAGGATTTGAAGACGGGTGCATCTTTTTGTTGCATATCCGTGTTCCAATCCCCAATAAGAATCATTTCTGTATCCTCAACTCCAGCTAAGCACTCATCCAACACGTCATAAAAGCCATTTTGGTCTGGCGGTCTGTAAATTGTGCCGACTAGAACAGATTTAGCCCTTTCAAATAGAATTTCTACAAAAACAGTTTCAATAGCCTCATGATCTAGGTCTGTACGGTTAATAAATTTGGTGTCTTGATGGATGTACATACAGACACCTCCTCCATGCCTGTTCCTGTCATTGCGGACTAAAGAATAGTTCTCTAATTCAATTTCCGGGTCTGTTACTGATGGGTCCATGGAGTGGTTATGGATAGGTTTAGGTTAATGAGTGTTTATGGTTAGGTTATGGTTAGAGTTAAGTTAAGGAGTGGTTAAGGTTAGAGTTAGGTTAAGGAGTGTTTATGGTTAGAGTTAGGTTAAGGAGTGTTTATGGTTAGGTTAAGGAGTGGTTATGGTTAGAGTTAGGTTACGGTTAGAGTTAGGTTAAGGAGTGTTTATGGTTAGAGTTAGGTTAAGGAGTGGTTATGGTTAGAGTTAGGTTAAGGAGTAGTTGTGGTTAGAGTTAGGTTAAGGAGTAGTTGTGGTTAGAGTTAGGTTACGGTTAGAGTTAGGACAATAAAGACTATATTTCTGTAGGAATGCTTCTCATTGTGTTTTAAAGCCTTTGGTATGGCCACCTGTGTCACCCTCTGGATCACTGATTTGGCCTTGATTAACGGCTATATAACTTGAAGGAGAGGAAGTCACAGAGAGCAGCCTGTAAGGGTGTAAACACGTATCTGCCCCACCGTTCAGACACACGGTAAACACAGCTGCAGCTGATTACACTGATCGTTGCTCCGTCAGCACAGCAGCAGCATGGTGGACAACCCCGGTTAAAGTCCACCCTGTGCTGGCCAGAAATCCGGAAAATGACTGTGGATTGCCAGCTATATTTAACATGGATAAGTTCCCCTTCTTTGCAGGGCTATAACTTTTTAAATCATATTCAGGGTGAAGCAACGTTAAACTCTTTTCATTCACATATTCATACTAAAGTATGGTCTAATGTATAAGTATGTTTTCATCTCTTTCTACAGCTTTCTCCAGAACGTGATCTATAGCCCCAAATGCATTATATTGATGATGCAATACAGCTTGATGGCAATCGGCACGATATAAAAAATTCCAGACGTACTTCTAGAAGTTACTACACGTCATCTGATGTTGACCGGATGGGCGAGGGGCCGTTTATAATTCCGTGGGCAGCGTTATACCAATCATCTAATGTGGGTCAAATGTTGATCATAGCAGTTAGAATCGAAGACGGTAATACTACACACTAAAACTCACCCCAGTCTCCTCGCGCCGTTGGGCGATCAGCGTAGAGTAGAAATTTTACCATTATGGGATGTCGATTTACCCGGTCCATTTCCAGGTTGTATAATGGTATATACGTCCAAATCATGTTGTTTATCGAGTTATTGGCAATGGATCGCTATGTATTGTGACGAGCCAGAGTGCCGGGAGCCAAACCGAGTGCCCGGAAGTAATATGGCCGAACAGCACAACCTCCACAGCACTTCCTGTTTGGCGATTGCGCCGATCGGCCACCAGATGGCGCTCCTGAACCGCCAGAGAGCTCAGTGGGTCCTCCTGGTGGATCTCAGGCCAGCGGAGGGGAAATATGAAATATTGATATCAAAGATGCTGTAAAGCGTCTTCGGCAACTTGAGCATGGCCGGGAAGGACGCTGGAAAGCGTTTTCTGGCACTTAAAGTGTTAACCATTTCACTGCCACACGGCAGAAGGTTAACCCTTTACTATCACACAACCGACGGCGATGCGCCATCATTAGCATCATTAGCTCCGCAAATGCGGAGCTAATGATGCTAATGATGGAGCATCGCCGTCGGTTGTGTGATAGTAAAGGGCTAACCTTCTGTCGTGTGGCAGTGACAGGGTTAACACTGTGCAGCTCCGGCGCTGATGCGTTAACCCTTTCACTACCACACTGCCTTAATGGTTAACCCTTTCACTGCGACAATACGGAAGGTTAACCCTTTTCACTACCGTACCACACGGTAGGGAAAGGGTCAACCTTCTGTGGTGTGGTAGTCAAAGGGTTAAGTCGCCAGTCTCTCCTTAAAGGGGCACTACGCCACAAAACAATGCTCATTTATTTTGCACATAATCTCACACGCATCCAATATCTCTAAACAGATTTGCATACATTAACTGAGTTTGACAGTTATTGAGAGTAAATTAGTTTGAATGTGGCTACCAGTGATGTCATTGGGGGACACAAAGCAATACCTTGTCTTATAGGGATTGCTAGATTTCAATGAGCTGTGATTAACCCAACGCAAGGATTCAATGACGCCGATGACATCACTGGTGGCCACATTCAAATTTACTCTCAATAACTGTCAAACTAAATTATAAATAACTAAAAAATCTGTGCACACATCATACTTTTAGCCAGGGGAGTGTCATGGTTTCTCCATAGAGCTCCATTATACTTTTAGTCAGGGGAGTGTCGTGGTTTCTCCATAGAGCTCCATTATACTTTTAGTCAGGGGTTTAGGTTTAGGTTTACTTTATTTGTTCAAGGGGGACAGTGTACATCAGGGGTGTCAAACTCATTTTCACAGAGGGCCACATCAGCATTATGGTTGCCCTCAAAGGGCCAAATACCGTATAAATGTTAATGTAATGTAAAATAAATGTAGCTACACATTTACATATTGTTAAACATGGTGTTTCTGTATTTATTACTTATTCAAGTTATACATATTGCATATTAATTTGCATAAATGTAAAAATATATGTTAGCTTATGTTATTTTAACAAATAATTTTAGTTTATCAGAACCCCATATTACTCCACCAATCAATGATCAAACCATTCAAGTAAAAAAACAAAGAAGAATATCATCAAATACAAGCTATGACATTAAGTTTGTTCAAAACCTTTTTGTCACAGTCAAGAGGGGCAGAACTAACAACTGAGCTGCAAAGAACACGTGGGACAGATGTAGCAGATGTTACAAAAACAAATGGCTGCACACAACCTTGCAGAGACCATACATCCAACTAATGGAAGATAGTTTAATTAACAGATTGCAGAATGGGTACAGTACAGTACAGCTCAATACACACAATTGTTAAGGGGATGCAGACCAGAGAAAGACTTTCGACTTGTTTACATCAGGGTCCCCCATTTTCAATTCGTAATGGAATTGCTATTATGTGTCTGCATGAACACACAACTGTAACTGTACTCAAAAATAACAAAATAAGGGTTGTCTCAGTTCACAACTATATTGGTCAAGTTTTGGGTGGGACTTGTTTGCGTCCCTACAGCTTCTTATTCAATTGAGCGAGATGCTCGGTTATGTCACACAGCCAGTTTGCATCTGACAGTTCAGACAATATTTCTTCAACCCTTTGTTACCTATTCCGCCTGGATCTTTTTTGTATTTTGAGCTGTAAAATTGTCAAAGAATGTCTGAGGAGTAAGTGCTTTTGGCTTTTTTCCTTTGTTACCTCAGATGTTCAACATACATGTATGTGTAAGAATGTGTAATAACTAAGGCTGTCAAAGTTAAAGCTTTATTAACGCATTAACCCACAATTATTTTAACACTGGTATGTTTTAACCCAATATTAATGTAAAAAAAAAAAAAAAAAACATTTTTTTTTTTAACCTGAGCTCTTGGGGGGCCACATCAAATGACGTGGCGGGCCGGATTTGGCCCGCGGGCCGTGAGTTTGACACCTATGGTGTACATTAATAAAACATTTTACAAATGTAAATGCACCCAATTTTAGCCAAAAGGCTCATTTCCATTGGTAGTCCCCCTGCCAGAAGGTACAGGCTAAAATCCTGTGTAAAAAAAGGGTTAGCAATAAAAACAGAATAAAATCAAGATAAATACATTAGAATAAAAACACAACAAAAGCACATAGACATAGTAGGGATACAGGTCACAATACAGTCATGGACACAAGGACAGAGCACATCATGACATATTAAGAGACCCAGACATAGACAGACGCACCATATCCATATCCACACACACACAGGGCCGCCTCAGGGGGTGTGCGAGCAGTGCGGTCGCACAGGGCCTCGCGGGAAGGTGGGCCTCGCAAAAAAAAAAAAAAAAAAAAAAAAAAGTGTATTTATTATTTTTTTTATTTTAGTTTTTTATTTTTTTTTATTTTTTGCGAGGCCCCCCTTGCCGCGAGGCCCTTTTTCATCACAGACCTAAAATCTAGTTTTGCTTATATGCTTATATATTTCACATTAGACACATTTGTAGAATGTGTCTGACTTGTTCCTGGGTCTGCAGTGACATACTCACTATTGGAGCTCTGGGGCTCTGCAGCAGACATACTATTGGTTTCAACGAAGGGAGTGGTTACTTACATCATGTGTAGTACGCCGGCGTGAGTCAGCTGCGTTTGACTATTTCGCGCGTGCAGCTTTTGACTATTATGCTTATGCCAGCCAAGACGAAGAGGTCGGTCATTATCAGTTGGTCGGTCACCAAGGAACGTTGACGAAAGGCCTCTCGCTGGCGGGACAAATGGCCGGAGCCTTGTCATGGTGCAGTCGGGATATAGCCATGATGATGTCGGCTAGTAGCTAGCTTAGCTAAAGGCTAACTAGCGTTAGCTAACCTAGAGACAGCGCATGCAGCCAAGATGAAGAGGATGGTCGTTTGGCAGATGAACTTCGTCAACTCCACGCGGTTGTCTCCATCCTCTTGGACGTTTGGTGAGTTTTTAACCTATTCTATTAACTCTATTCTATTCCCGCCGTGGACATCTCTCTCTCTCTCTCTCTCTCTCTCTCTCTCTCTCTCTCTCTCTCTCTCTCTGGAGCTAAACTGGCCGACTAGCTGTTGTAGTACTACTAGTAGCTAACGGTGTGTGGCCTGGTGTCAGCACCTGTATGTAGCCGCATAGCTTGCTTCTGCGTTAGCTAATGGTTAGCGATAGCCTGGTTGAGCTAACTGTTAGCCAGTTAGCTGTTTAGCTACGACGTTAGCTGCCGGCTGCGCTCGGCTGGGAATGTTCGTTTGATGCTATCAGTTAGCCTTGAGTTAGCTGTTAGCTTGTGCTACGACCATTGACATTAGCCGTGAGAATAGCAGGGGGTTCTGGCACTCTGACTACGACATCATCTTTGACAGAAGATGTAGTCGGGCCTGCACCATGACAAGGCTCTGGCCATAGCTTATTTTTGTCCCGCCAGCGAGAGGCCTTTCGTCAACGTGGAGACCTGTGTTGCGGCCTTTCGCCCTGCGTTCCTTGGTGCAGGTAAGATTAATGAAAATGTCATGACATTACCCCACTCTTCCTTCCTTCCCCTCCCGAATGTTTTGTTAATAACGATGTTTTTTTCCAGGCAAAACATATGTTACTTCACAACATTTGGAGATACGACATGTGCTGTGTGTGAATTCATTGTCTTGGTCGTTTGTGTAGCTTGGGTAGCGTTGGGCCGTTGGCCAAAGCTGTGTGTGGCCTGGTGTCAGTAGCCTACCTGGCTAGCCTTTAGCTGTCGGCCACTGGCTCCTTGCTGCTTTGTTTTCTCTGGTATAGACCCTCTTCTCTTTGGATTTAAGTGTTGATCTTTGTCCTTTTGGATCTATGTATATTCATGTTGCCTTTGTGAAGTTATCTTTTCCTTCTGTTTTGTTCTTTCATTAAAAGTTGAATATCCTTTAGGGGGTCATCTTTGCTTATCTCTCTCATACATGCTCTCTCTCTAACACACATGCTCTCTCTCTCTCTCTCTCTTTCTAACACACACAGTCTGCCTATGGCGGCCTTTCTCGATGGCTAGGCTGTGCTCGCTGAGTCTGTACCTAGTCAAGGATCTTCAGTCACAGTGCTCAGGTATTCTGCCACTGTGTACTCTCTGTTTAGGGCCAAATAGCATTTCAATTTCTTTCCAATGTGTCTCTCTCTCTGTACACTGTATATTGACTGTAGAACGGGAGCTCTCTCTCGCTCTCTCTCTTGCTATATGTTGACTGTATCATGCCCAGCCTCGGGCAGCGCTATTATTTACGAATATGTTGACTGTATGAAAAAAAAATTAAAAAATATTATATATATATATATATTTTTTTTTTCTTTACCTTTTGGGGGGGGGGGGGGGGGGGGGGGGTTGCGTTTAAATCTCGCACAGGGCCTCGCATTTCTCCCAGGCGGCCCTGCACACACATATACACATACAGACACCTCAGTGTTGACAGTTCTGGTTATCAATGAGCCATTCCCTAACCCTGCACTTGAATGAATGGTATGATGTGGACACTAATTGTTTGAGGAATTGAGTTCCATTGGTGGGATGCTCTGTATGAGAAGACGGCCTGGCCAAATAAACTTTTTTTTAAAGGGATTGTACAGTCCCCCCTTGCCGCACCTCTAGTGTTCCTGGTTGAGGCAGACTTGAGGTTGATGAAACCGGACAAAGGAGGAGGAGCCAATCCACACTTTATTTTAAAAACTAGACAGACGTTTTGATATAGGGTCAGGTTTTCCCAACTGAGTAGATTATATTTTTTAGAATGTGACAATGATGGTACCTGAATGGTTTCTTGTCTAGAATTGTTATTGCTTGTTTGTAAAGTGATTGAAGTGGTTTCAGAATGGTGGAATGTGAAGGTTATCAAACAGTATGTGATGTGGGAAAGAACCATTGAACTCTCCATAGAGCTCCATTATAATTTTAGTCAGGGGAGCGTCATGGTTTCTCCATAGAGCTCCATTATAATTTTAGTCAGGGGAGCGTCATGGTTTCTCCATAGAGCTCCATTATACTTTTAGTCAGGGGAGTGTCATGGTTTCTCCATAGAGCTCCATTATAATTTTAGTCAGGGGAGCGTCATGGTTTCTCCATAGAGCTCCATTATACTTTTAGTCAGGGGAGTGTCATGGTTTCTCCATAGAGCTCCATTATAATTTTAGTCAGGGGAGCGTCATGGTTTCTCCATAGAGCTCCATTATACTTTTAGTCAGGGGAGTGTCATGGTTTCTCCATAGAGCTCCATTATACTTTTAGTCAGGGGCGCGTCATGGTTTCTCCATAGAGCTCCATTATACTTTTAGTCAGGGGAGCGTCATGGTTTCTCCATAGAGCTCCATCATACTTTTAGTCAGGGGAGTGTCATGGTTTCTCCATAGAGCTCCATTATACTTTTAGTCAGGGGAGCGTCATGGTTTCTCCATAGAGCTCCATCATACTTTTAGTCAGGGGAATGCCATGGTTTCTCCATAGAGCTCCATCATACTTTTAGTCAGGGGAATGCCATGGTTTATCCATAGAGCTCCATCATACTTTTAGTCAGGGGAGTGTCATGGTTTCTCCATAGAGCCCTGTTTTTACTCGTTTAGCACCGCAGCTCAACGCAGGTAGGAGGCAACTCAGTCACGCGATTCAGCGGGTGTTTTGCCGATTGGCTCAAACACGGTATGTTAATAAACAAGAAACCAATCTATAGCTGAGAGAACGTGGAGAAAGTTAATTAAACCTCTGATCAGAACAGTCGCTCGTATAATTTCTCATCTGCCTAACCACTAGAAGGAAAGAGTGAATCTTGAGAATACAATTGCCAATTTTACCGGAGGCCATCCGGAAGGTTCTCAAGGACTCCTGGGGGGGGGGGGGGGGGCCCGGAACCCACTGTCAGAACCGCTGCTGGGCTGGAGGAGGAGGAGGAGGAACAGGAAGACGGGGGGGGGGAGGGGGGGGGGTGGTGCGAGAGGGGAATAATGAGAGGGATACAGAGAAACAAAGGAGAGAGACAACAGACAAACTGAGAGAAAGAGAGAGATATAATTATAGCTGGTTTGTGGGGGTAGAGATGTATGAGAGAGAGAGAGAGAGAGAGAGAGAGAGAGAGAGAGAGAGAGAGAGAGAGAGAGAGAGAGAGATAGAGGGAGGGAGGGAGGGGGGGTGAAAGAGAGACAGAGAGTGAGCAGTGGTGAGGGAGAAAGGGCCAGAGAGACAGAGAGAGAAAGACAGAGTGACAGAGAGAGGGGAGGGGCAAAGAGAGAGAGTGGGAGACAGAGAGAGAAAGAGAGAGAGACAGAGAGAGGGGAGGGGCAGGGAGAGACAATGAACAACATTTAAATTTAAATTTAAATTGTACATTAAGAATCCCAATCTTGAGAGAGAGATAGGGGGGGGGGTGAAAGAGAGACAGAGAACTAGAGAGA
>NC_140170.1:184086771-184094473 GCF_963971535.1 Notolepis coatsorum | reverse complement strand
GACAGACAGACAGACAGACAGGCAGGCAGGCAGGCAGACAGACAGACAGACAGACATACAGACAGACAGACAGACAGACAGACAGACAGACAGACAGACAGACAGACAGACAGACAGACAGACAGACAGACAGACAGACAGACAGACAGACAGACAGACAGACTAGATAGATAGATAGATAGATAGATAGATAGATAGATAGATAGATAGATAGATAGATAGATAGATAGATAGATAGATAGATAGATAGATAGATAGATAGATAGATAGATAGATAGATAGATAGATAGATAGATAGATAGATAGATAGATAGATAGATAGATAGATAGATAGATAGATAGATAGATAGATAGATAGATAGATAGATAGATAGATAGATAGATAGATAGATAGATAGATAGATAGATAGATAGATAGATAGATAGATAGATAGATAGATAGATAGATAGATAGATAGATAGATAGATAGATAGATAGATAGATAGATAGATAGATAGATAGATAGATAGATAGATAGATAGATAGATAGATAGATAGATAGATAGATAGATAGATAGATAGATAGATAGATAGATAGATAGATAGATAGATAGATAGATAGATAGATAGATAGATAGATAGATAGATAGATAGATAGATAGATAGATAGATAGATAGATAGATAGATAGATAGATAGATAGATAGATAGATAGATAGATAGATAGATAGATAGATAGATAGATAGATAGATAGATAGATAGATACTTGTCACAGAAGTGTTGTGCATTTCTGTCAGTAGCTAATGCTACATTCACTCTGCATCGTCTGAGACTTGGAGTATCATGAGTTGCTTGTATTGGATATCAATTCATCGTCAATTCCATTGTGTGGCGGGTGGTTGCGGTGCTTTAGTTGTGTATCCTTTGCCAACCAGTAGCCCCCAAACTGTAGCGCATGCATCAAGTTCCACTGAGTTGTTAGACATCAGATATACGGTACACACACAGTCGTTTACATGAATCATACATACATCCCGATTCCCCCGCTATCTTGGTTCTGGCTTTGACCAGACTAGTCTTGTTTAATGTTCTGGACAGCTCATGTACTCATGTAACCTCTGATGTATTTAACCATGAATGGACACAGTACCACACTGTGCCATCTTTAGGTTGGAAAACATTCTTCATCTGATAACTTTAAAATGTAGTTTTTTTTTGTCTCAAGGATTCCTGAAATTGATATTCAATATAGCAATGTGTTTTAAATATCACACGATGTCTTGGTTTTGGGAAACGGAGGTGAGATGCTCGGCCACAGTCTCTGCTGTTTGGACTGAATAATTGGAGGGAAAAACTAAATGGCGGACCCTTGGTTTCCTCCACCGCACTGTCGTTTATAAAACATGTATATTTGCGATTCTTTGACAAACTGTTATATTGTTGAGTAAATGCACAATTTGGTGTGTTGTTATTCTATTCCAGCTGTCAATAAAATAGTTTAACTCGACTTGTGTCTTTTGTCTGAGTGGAAAACAAAAAAACAGAACATCTTCACATCTTCTGATTAAAAAGGCAAATACTACTCAATGTAAGAATTATTTAGTGTTATTACAGGCTAGGACGACCTAGTAATTATTTATGAACACAAACAACTCTTCCCCAAAGCAAGAATCCAGAGACCAATATTACAAATATTACAATTAGTATGCCATACTGACCAGCCCGATCTCGCTTAAAATATGTAAATTAAGTACTTATCGACCACAGGAAAAAGGTACATAATTGTACGTTATGTTATAGTTATGTTATTATTGGGGGCGACAGCGGGAGGTAGAACAGTCGCGTGGTAATCCGGAGGTTCCCGGTTCGATTCCCAGGCAGCGTGTCCCCTAATTGCTCCCAATGAGCAGGTTGGCACCTTGCATGGTTGCTTCAGCCATCGGTGTGTGAATTAATGGGTTACCTTAAGCTAACCATAACCATAAGAGAGATCTACCTACCTAGCAGTTAGTTTTGTTCAATATATTATAATGATACTAGTGGTTTATGTTTGTCTAATAGAGATCGACCTACACTAGTAGCAGTTAGTCCAGCGGCTGTGATTTAACATGCTGTGAATGTTTGAAGGTGTATTTCTACCTACCATCCCTTGCTCCCGGCTAACACTAACCCTTAAGCTAACCATAACCATTATGTTACCCATAACCACATAAAAATGAATCAAAATCATAGTATTGCTGTGTTTTTTTATTATCAGGGTGGGTGAGTGTTTAAAAATAATAATAAATGGAACGCACCTGATTTGATAAATTACATGCTGGTGCTCTAGTGCGACATTTAGTGGCTGAATGTTATCTATAGCACCTTAATACAAAATATCCTAATTTTGAAACTAGTTTAGCACATTTACATAAGCAGAGCCTTACTAATAAATACAATGTATTGCAAGTCCCTTCTTTTTGTTAAAGAGGGATACATTTTTTTTATCGATGGGGCGTGGCCCTGTTCATTATAATAATAATAACTTTATTTATATTCTCGAAGACGCTCTGATGTCACGAGACCGCCGCCATCTTGGTATGGGGAAAAACAAACGGATTTCTATGATCAAATGTATGCGTTGAGCTCCGTTTTTATAACATATTTTATCACATCCTTGTTCATTTCATAACCTTTTCATATAATTTGTTTTGAAAATATTGAGGCCAACATGGCATTTCACTATTTTGAAAGCCTTTCTGGTGATTCTAAGGCGAAAAAAAAGGCATGTAGGCTACTTGAAGAGAATGGACTAACGTTATATGGTGAAGTAGCTAGCAGCTAACATTTCTCTGCTGTCTACAGCCTCACAGCCAATAAAACTTATTCTCACCTGTTATGAAATGGGTAGAGCAGACATACGTATGATTTGACTTGGGGACCAGGGTCTGCTTTGATCAACTCTCCCGTCGGAGTCTACATGTGCCCTCTTGATAGCCGCCAGCTATCCGTGATGCCTCAACTGGTATTATATAAAACTTTCTATTTGGATTTTTGATGTTATTTGGATGTTATTACTAGTACAAAGCGTAACACAGCAGCTCTTTGGCATTGTGATGCACTGAAGAAAATTACCCTTGATTGTGTTTAATTTGCCTCTTTTCCGATCCGTTTCTGCACTAAATGAACCGTACACAATGTACGCGGCGTGCATGTTTCCCCCACGCCGCAGTTGCCTAGCAACAACAGACAAGAAGTTCACTTCGAGAATATCACCTTTCATACAGGACATGCAGCTCAAAGTGCTTCACAGCGAATAGCATAAAATGAACATAACATTAATAATATAATGCAGGACCTCTTTAGAGACGTCTTTATTCGGCATGCAACGACATGGGACATGCAATGGGTGGCACACACACACTCAGGGTCGCCGATGTGATTGAGCTGTGCGCTTAACCCATCCCATCGTCCTTCGCGCCAAGGGCAGCCGGGAGCAGATAGGGCGTCTGCGAGGTACCGCGCCCGGGGACCAATCCAAGTGCTCCTGCCCGTCTTCGTCAGGGACGCGACAGCGTCAGCGATCTGTTGTGCATGTTTTTCCATTGGGTTTATCTTATCGGGGGGGGGGGACCCTTGCGAGCACGGGGAGAACATGCAAACTCCACACAGAAAGGCCTGGGAGATACCCCACCTGGGTAACTGGCATCATGGAAACCTGGTCCCCAAGTGGGAATCGAACCCTGGACCTTCTTGCTGTGAGGCGACAGTGTTAACCACTACACCACCGTGCCACTTTTTTTTGCATACAGTTGACAGAATAAATGAAGAATAGGCATACAATAGACAATAAAAGTAGTGCAATGTAGGAAGCGCAGACATAAGAATAGGCATAAAATAAGTATACAATAGACTGGATAAAAGTAATGCAGTAGAATAGCTCTCATTTAGGGTACAATAATCATGTCTATGTTATCCATATTAAAGGCCAAGGTGAGAAGATTTTAGCTTATTTTTAAAAATACTTAATATTAATAATATAATAATGCAGGACCTCTTTAGAGGTCTTTATTCAGACATGCAATGGGAGCGGCACACACACACTGGAATACACACACACACATGCATTGTCTTTTTTCTCAGTCGGCGATGCGATTGAGCTCTGCGCTTAACCCATCCCGTCGTCCTTCCCCCCAAGGCCAGCCGGGAGCAGACAGGGCGTCGGCGAGGTACCGCGCCACGGGACCAATCCAAGTGCTCCTGCCCGTCTTCGTCAAGGACGCGACTGTGAGAATGGGTTTAGGCAGAGCCCAATAGCTGAACACAGGAGAAGAGAGAATGGAGCGTTTTAGGGTGTTTTAATAGTATTCCCCAAGCAGACAGTTGAACAGGCAGGAATGTGCAACAGACAGGGGTTAGAATGTTCTTGGGGGGTGAGGACAGGTGCACTGTGGGCAGAAGACACAGGTATGTGTCGAGAGAGAGCAGGAGCACTCCTTGTGCAGCACGAGATGTCCAGGCAGCGTCTATTCGAAGCCCAAACAACTCGTATTTCCGCGTTCGAGTTTTGCGCTCTGATTGGCCACTGACCTACGCTATTACGCCCCCCTTATGTACGCCAGTTATCTACAGCTGTTTCCGTGACTTCCTCCAAGAACAGCTGTTTCCGTGACTTTAGTTCGCCTCCATGTGCGCTAAAGTAGTTTGCCTCCATGTGCGCTAAAGTTTGTGTAAGTTTATGCCGGTAAATGCCGGTTCATTCATGCTTTGAGGCACAATTCCTGACAGGATTTTATAATATTGTATTTTATAATATTGTAACTTGACAATTTTAAGAAACTACACTCTCAGCTGAGAGTCAAGAAACAATGCTCTCAGCTGCACCTCTGTGAGTCTAGAGGACTAGTACAATTACTTTCTCGGTCAGTGCTAAGTGCAGTCATCTTATGCAGCATCACTTTTCACATCAAAACAAAAGTAGAACTGTAATGTGGACGTTCGCATATTATTAACATTGACAAACATATTTACAATTAGCATTTTATAAAGTAGAACTGTAATGTTTACTTTCTCAGTCAGTGCTAAGTGCAGCATCCCTTTTCAGTGTGTATCATTTAATTGCATAGTGAGACAAACTCTTGCTATGGTTCCCTGACAGTTGGAGGCGGAGAGGCTCGTTGTGGTGAGTTATCCGCGTGAGCAACTTCCCGTTTAACCCACGAGCGTCGCAGGGAATTGGCAAGGTGTCGGTAGCAATGTGGAAGCGGGAAACTACCCCAGCGTCGATGAGGTTTTCGTCAGCGCCTGGGTCGACCAGTGCAGACAGCGGGAGTGACTGGCCATTGTGACACAGCGTGGCACTGAATTGCATATTTGGACCGGAGCTGGGGGCAATGTCAAGGCTCGAACAGGCGCCCAGCGTCACTGCCAAGCCCTGTCGTTTGGGGCGAATCGAACATGAAGCAATGGAGTGACCGAGTTGGCCGCAGTACAAACATGCACCCGTCGCGAGTCTGTGACGACGTTCGCTGGGGGGGAGGCGAGAGCGGTCTAGGTCCATGGGCTCAGAGGAACTATTTTCGGCGCGGACGGCGCGAACGGTGCGCCCGGCGGGGGGAGAGTGAGGTGAGCTGGGCAATGGAGGGCGAGCGCTGCTAGCCTTTTCTCGGCGGCGCTTGCGAAGGCGCGTGTCCAGTTCTCTGGCTAAATAAATTAACTCGTCTAGGGAATCCGGCTTCTCTTTAGACGCCAATTCATCTTTTAGGACGTCGCTGAGGCCTTGGCGAAATGCCCCTCGTAATGGCGTGTCACCCAAATCGGAACCTGCTGCCAGGATATGGAATTCAATTGCATATTCGCTCACACTGCGGTTTCCTTGGCGGATTGTGAACAAGCCAGCGGTTGTATCCGAGCCCCCAGGAGGGTCGTCGAAGACTTTGCGCATGTCGTCGATATATGCGGAATATGAACGGCAGAGGAGGGAATTACTGAAGTGGAGAGCGGTCGTCCATTCTAGCGCAGGACCCGTGAGCAGGGCCGACAGGTAAGCGACTTTAGACTTCTCACTCTGGAAGGTGTGTGGCTGTTGCCCGAATACTAATGAACATTGAAAAAGAAAGGCTTGACACTTAGAGACGTTCCCGTCATAACGCTCAGGTGCGGGGACATGGGGCTCTCTGTGCGGGGGAACCGTAGCCACAGGCGTCTAGCGAGTCTTGCCGGGTCGTGACGTATGTATCAAAACGGGCACATTGACACAAGAGAAACAAGATTAGAGCAAGGAATAATCACAAGAGCAGGTTAGCAGGGCTTCAGGCTGAGTCGTCGTACCTAGGTAACTAGAATAACACCACGACGAGGTCTGGTCAGAATCTGCCGGTAGATGTAGTGTCTTGCTGATCAGGGGATGAGGTACAGCTGTGTAGAGTGAGGTGCCTGGCAGCGTGTGAATCAGGGGATGAGGCACAGCCATGTTGAGTGAGGAGCTTGACAGTGTGTGAAGGGGTGCTGCCCATATATGGGTGTGAGGCTTCTGTTGTGAATGTGGGAGAGGATGAGGAGGAGTGAAGAAGGTGTGGGGCTGCCGTGGTGAATGTGGGGGGAGGATGAGGAGGAGTGAAGAAGGCTCGCGCCATGATTATGACAGCGACAGCGTCAGTGATCTGTTGTTGTGCATGTTTTTCCATTGGGTTTATCTTATCGGGGGGGAAACCCTTGCGAGCAGGGGGAGAACATGCAAACTCCACACAGAAAGGCCTGGGAGATACCCCACCTGGGTACCTGGCAACGTGGAAACCTGGTCCCCAAGCGGGAATCGAACCCTGGACCTTCTTGCTGTGAGGCGACAGTGTTAACCACTACACCACCGTGCCGCATATAACCACTGTGCCGCATATGAGCTTGCCTCCCTAATCTCCATAGGTATTGTGTCCCACGGCTTTGGTGCGTAACTAGCAAAGGCTGCATCCCCAATCTTCTTCTGGGTACTGTTGGGAACCTTTAGTAAACAAATGGTAGATGGTTGACAGGATCATTGAAAGGATCTGTCAAGTTAGTATCCTAATACATGAAGCATCTGTGGTGGAAATTATATGCCTCCCAATTTCCCCTGATTAATCCCCAATCTTCCAATCCCGCATAATCAATCCCTTTGTCTCCCCTGATCAATCAGTCACCACCCTGTACTGCATTGTACCCATTCTGCAATCTGTTAAATAAAGTTTTCATTCATTCATTCACCCATAGTCTCTCACCTCCAACTCCTAAACCATCCCCCGTCCGCTCCCTTCCTTTGGGCCCTTTCTCACTCACCATTCGGGGTCGAATCAGCGCCGGATCGCACCAGAAAAGGGTGTGTCATTCATTCATTCATTCTACTGAGAACGCTCGGTAGCCTAGTTAGCTCGCAGCTATCGTTAGCTTCTAACGCAACGGTGTATACACAATATGTACAACGACACAATGATCAAACACCTTATAAATACTATTGTCATGTCCATAAGTTCCCTGGCAGAATACTTGTGAGGACAAGGGTATACAAGGAGGAGAGAACCATTTTAAATCGGGTATTCATGCTGGCTAACAAGCTGGGTAGCTATGTGCTAACTAGCGCTACAAGCTCAAACACCCTACAACCACCACTATTGTCGCGTCCACAAGCTCCCCCGGCAAAACACCCGCAAGGACAAAGGCACACAAAGAGGAGAGACCCACCCCAAATCGGGCACTCATGCCGGCCAACAA
>NC_140170.1:184061771-184084271 GCF_963971535.1 Notolepis coatsorum | reverse complement strand
AACACACACACAAACACACACACACACTATAAGCACAAAGCAAATAGATGTAAAATCAGAACACACTCAGTACACACACACACACACACGCACACGGACACACTCCAACATGTGATTAGATGCTTATTGGCTCTGGAGCAGAGAGGATATTGTGGCTGGCGCTCTTCAGATGGTGTGGATGGAAACAGACACTGGGGAGAAGAAAAACACTTTCTGCTCCAAGACAATCTGATTCCAGACCAGAGAAACATCTATTCTGATTCACAAACCCCCCTGGCAGAACACACTGTCCTCATGTCACTGTGTGTGTGCGCGTGTGTGTGTGCGTGTGTGTGTGTGTGTGTGTGTGTGTGTGTGTGTGTGTGTGTGTGTGTGTGTGTGTGTGTGTGTGTGTGTGTGTGTGTGTGTGCGGGTGTGTGTGTGTGTGTGTGTGTGTGTGTGTGTGTGTGAGCATTATATATACAGTATTACACTGCAGTATATACACAGTATTACTGCACGTACGAGTATTAGTGCACATTCTTGTTGTATTAGTGCACGTCATCATTGTATTAGTGCACATCATCATTGTATTAGTGCACGTCATCATTGTATTAGTGCACGTCCTCATTGTATTAGTGGTTCATTTTCCATTGATGGGGATTTGATTGGCTGTTTACCTGCGGTCGCAGGATTAATAACGTTAATGTTAGTTTGGCCAGATAAACAATTCAAATATACTAATTAAAATGGTTGGACCTGTGAGATTTGTACTTTGTACTTTGTAGGTCTGCATTTTAAATGTAAGGAGTAAAAAGTATGTATTTTTTCTCTGAAATGTAATGGAGTAAAAGTATACAAACCTAATAATATTCGAGTAAAGTACAAATCCCCCAAAACAGTACTTAAGTATTGTAACGAAGTACAATTACTCAAGTACTTTACACCCCTGCACGTGGGAGGCTCACGCTGCCCCCGTCACTTCTTGCTTCCGTCGCACCGGCGTCACCAAACCGACCTGTAGGAGTCGCAGTCCACAACGTCAAATCCCCACCCTCTAACACTTGCCAATTGTGTTAGTATGAACGACCGGCCAGCCGGTAGCAACGCCGAGAGCTGGGCTCGAACCCAGCGTCTCTTGCGTTAGAGGCGAGCGCCTTGCCGACTGCGCCAATCAGCCGCCCTTTTTTCTTTTTTCAGTGATTTTTTTTTACATCTTTTTAAACTGATTTACTGATTTATTTTGACTCTGTTTTAGCTCTAACTTAGCTTTAGCTCTGGCCCCGGTCAAAGTCCGTTCTCTCTTTCTTACACAGTACCGTATATATTTGTATGTCTTGTACAGTATGTCATAAATGTCTTGATGAATTGAAAATGGAGGACTCTAATGTAAACAAGACAAAGGTATTTTTCTGGTCTTCATCCTCTTTAGCAGTTGTTTTTATTGAGCTGTACTGTATTGTACCCATTCTGCAATCTGTTAATAAAGTGTTCAATCAATCAATCGACTCCAGACTGTTCCACGAGTCCACCCCACAGATTGACATGCACATACTTTTGATTCTGGTTCTGACACTGAGTTTTTAAAAGTTTAACTTTCCTCTCAGATTATAGCCACCTTCTCTTTCCCTGAACATGTTCTAAATATTTTTTGGCAACAGGTTATTTCTGGCTTTGTACATCATTTGTTATGCTTCAGCCTGTACCTTGCCAGTCACTGCCAGAATCAAAGACCGTTGACAGGCCATTCCTCCCTTCTTACTTATGTACTCATATGGTCCAGAAAAGTGTTCAGTTATTTTCTTTTTTACATTCTCAAAGTCGGCTCACAATAGTCTGTTCCCAATGTTCGTACTGAAATGGGAAAGAGAGCGTTTAGTTATTCTGCTCCCTGGGCTTGGAACATGTTACAGAAGGACCTGGAACTCTCTGACTCTGTGTCACTGGATGCTTTTAAAAGCCTCATGAAGGGACTAGAGGTTGAATCAAGGGTCTGTTGTTGTTTTGATTTGCCCTAATAGATTGTTGTCGCTGCCTTCCCTGCTTGGTGGCCTCTGGCTCTAATATTGGTTGTTTAGTGTATTTGTGTAGTTGTTGTTGTTGTTGTTGTTGTTGTTGTTGTTGTTGTTGTTGTTTGTATTTATGTGCAGCTTTTGTACTATTTTGCTACAGTTTGTCTTGGCCAGGTCTCGCTTGTAAAATATATTTTGAATCTCAATGTGACTTTCCTGGTTAAATAAAGGTTAAATAAAGAAAAACTACTACTACTACTACTACTACTACTACTACTACTACTACTACTACTACTACTACTACTACTACTACTACTACTACTACTACTACTACTACTACTACTACTACTACTACTACTACTACTAATACTACTAAGCAGAAAAGCTGTAATTGATCATAATCTTCTGCTACCTATCCCTTACCGTAACCCTGACAGCCATGTCCTACTAAATACAAATGTAAAATAAATGTATAAACACACCCTTCTCAGCAAATAGGATCTAGACGTTTGTAACGAAGACGCTCACGTTGGCTGAGAGGCGGGGAGATGCGACGGGACACGTCTGTCATCGCCACGGTTACATCGATGATGTCAGAGTCGTCGCGGGCAACAGGGAAAACATTCTATCTCACACAGGCTCCAATCTGTTCTCTCACAGTAGGCCTGGACTGCATCTATGTGTGTGTGTCTGTGCTTGTGTCCTTACTTGTACATACCGTGTGTGTGTGTATGTGTGTGTGTGTGTGTGTGTGTGTGTGTGTGTGTGTGTGTGTGTGTGTGTGTGTGTGTGTGTGTGTGTGTGTGTGTGTGTGTGTGTGTGTGTGTGTGTGTGTGTGTGTGTGTGTGTGTGTGTGTGTGTATGTTTATCTATTTTTAGTTTTGGAGGCATTTGATAAGAATATAGGACAGGCATACTGTATATAAGCATTATGAATGAATGAATGAACTATTTTAATTTTGAACAAGTATAAAAACAAAAATATATCTGTTAATTTTGACATATACAAAAGATAATAAAAAAAGACAACAAAAAGAGAAACAGATAAACAAATCATAGTGTACCCTGTTCGAAAAAGGAGTAGGACGAAGTATACACTTTTTTTTTTTTATTTCTACCCATTTTTAACTATCACAAATTATATAATTGTATTATATTGTTAAATATGTATAAACACTGTATCTCTATACAATCCAATACATTTAAAATACATTTGTGCACATGTTTTCTTGTGCATGTGTGTGTGTGTGTGTGTGTGTGTGTGTGTGTGTGTGTGTGTAGGTGTGTGTGTGTGTGTGTGTGTGTGTGTGTGTGTGTGTGTGTGTGTGTGTGTGTGTGTGTGTGTGTGTGTGTATGTGTGCGCGTGCGTGTGTGTGTGTGTGCGTGTGTGTGTCCGTGTGTGTGTCCGTGTGTGTGTGTGTGTGTGTGTGTGTGTGTGTGTGTGTGTCCACAAATCCAGGCTAGCGCCAGGCACCTTCTGTGGAGTGTATTTATACTGCGGAGTGAGTTTACACAGATCTACTCTCCGAGCTGCCAATGTTGCTGCCGCTCCTGTTAGCCAAGGAACAAACCAGTAATGAGATCTGGCTCCTGGCTCCGTTCACTGCAGTGATGGCGTCAATGAAGCCATGAAGAGTGCCACTCCAATTAAAACAGAAATACAGTCATTATGCAAGAGATGCATGTGTAGGGGAGAACGGGGATGGTTGTCACACGGGTAGGTTGTCTCATTCATTATATTTCACGACCAGAGGGTCCTGTCTCCTATATTTTGGTATTTAAATGTCCAGAATTGGGGTCAGAGTTCACTTACATTGTCATCTTTGAAGTGAAACAGCTGAACTTGAGGTGAGAGGACTTTTTGTGTTTTTCATGTCCATTTGTAAATATTCCGCTCCTCAGTATTTTTCTTCTATAGGCTTTTACACAATTGGTTTATAATGAAACAATTATTACCCTTAAAAAGTGTGAACGGATAGCTATAGTTTAGATTGTTGTTAGCTAGCTAAATAGTTTTTCCCGCATTTCATTGTATACTTGCATGCCGTGACAAATAAAACTCTTGACTTTATAGTCGTTAGATGGCTGTTAGCCTTGATGCTATCAAGACATTCCAGTAGGGGTTGGTCGTCACATTTTCTTTGAGGTTGGTTGTCACATGTGACAACCAACCCTTATGTTTTCAAAATCATGCATGGTGAGATTAATGAATTTTTCGCTTTTCTTTTTATAAAGAAACATGGGCAGAAACTACATTAGGAAGACAAAGAAGGTCCTGACTCCACCAGATGTCATGTTGAGGGCAGTCAGGCAGGTGAAGTTAAATAACAAGTATATCCGGAGCACTGGCAAGGACTTGGGTATAAATTACAGAACTCTGGCAAGATAATAGCTTAAAAATAAATGAGCAATAAGTTGCTGGAGAAGACGTCCACCCATCCCTGCCAGTAGGCTATGTGAAAAACCGTCTTGTTTTCAGTGAGGAGCAGGAGCGTCAGCTGGAGGATAACTGCCTCCGATATTTATTTTGGCCTTTCTCCCATTGAAGTTCGCAAACTGGCATACAGCTTTGCAGTGCACAATAGGCCTAATGTTGCTGTCAGACCAAACTGGGCAGAAAAGGAGATGGCAGGGGTAGACTGGTTATCTGGGTTCATGAAGAGACACCCATCGCTTTCCATCGGGACCCCGGAGGCCACCAGCCTAGCCTAGTGCATCCAGGCCTAGACCACCTGCCAAGCCTAGTGCCTCCAGGCCTAGACCACCTGCCAAGCCTAGTGCATCCAGGCCTAGACCACCTGCCAAGCCTAGTGCATCCAGGCCTAGACCACCTGCCAAGTCTATAGTGCATCCAGGCCTAGACCACCTGCCAAGCCTAGTGCATCCAGGCCTAGACCACCTGCCAAGTCTATAGTGCATCCAGGCCTAGACCACCTGCCAAGCCTAGTGCATCCAGGCCTAGACCACCTGCCAAGCCTAGTGCATCCAGGCCTAGACCACCTGCCAAGCCTAGGGCATCCAGGCCTAGACCACCTGCCAAGCCTAGTGCATCCAGGCCTAGACCACCTGCCAAGCCTAGTGCCTCCCAGTGCACTCCACCCCAGCTGGAAAAGACAGCCAGCAAGAAGAAGACAGAGAAAAGAAAGAGACAGGATGAAGATGATTGTTTTTGTTTAGCTTGTATGGAAACATTCTCCAACAGCCGTTCAGGGGGGGTATAGGATAAGTGTTGCATGTGCAACCAGTGGGCACACAAGCTCTGCTTAGTTGGGAGTGCCCACATTTGTCATCACTGTATATGAGTGAATGAGTATAGCCTAGTTGTGTAGGCTATTATTGTTAGGCCCATTTATTTTGTTCTTATTTTGTTATATAGGATGGCCTAAAGATGTGTTCCTGTTTATGTTCATGTTAAGATGCATTAAGGTATGTATTTGTCAACGCAATTAAACGTTCAAATTCAGTTCTGCCTTCTTGTCTTATTTTTAAGATGTTTCCCATTAAAACACATGGTGACAACCAACAACATAGTGTGTGACAACCTTCCCCATGATGGGGTTGGTTGTCACAATGTGTCAGAGTGTCTTTGATAGGTGATTAACTCTTTGTTACAATACGTTGGAAGTCGTTATTTCATGTGTGATTTAAGAGTCAGAGGCAGAGGTATAGAATAGAATAGAAAATAAATCATTTATTGATCCCGAGGGAAATTCGGCACTACAGATCACTCACATTGAACAACAATAAACATTTAGGTATTCAATATGACTAAAATAATAATAATAATATAAGAATATTAAAAATAAGAATAAAATAGAATAAAGAATCAAATATGGTTTGCGATGTACATTCTGGTATGTATTATATACATTCTAAAATATAAATATAAATATAAATATATTTAGCCAGAAATATACAGAAATATACAGTAAAACATACAATAATAAGTGTAAAAATGTAATGTTTTCCAGGAAGATTGCGAGAAGTGTAAAAATTGTAAAGTGTCCAGGAAGATTTCTCCAGACTGTACTGTCACCCTGTGCTCAGTGAGGCAGTGAGGCAGTGATGCGTTATAGAGTCTAATGGCTGTCGGAATGAAGGACTTCCTGTGCCGTTCAGTGTTACATCTAGGGAGTCTTAGTCTAACATTGAACGTGCTCCTTCTATCAGTGGGTAGTGGGTGGGAGGGGTTGTCTATGATGGTGTGGAGCTTACACTACCTAGAAGAGGTAGGGTACAAATTTCCCATCATTCGACATTTTTTATGTATTTGAAATTTATTTGAAGGATTAACCCCTTGAGATATGCTATCTCGTTTTCAAGGGGGTCCTTAACATAAAATACAAAACATACAATACAATACATAACAAAACAAAACAAAACACAGGACAACAAAATACACTTACACACACACGGTCATCCCTGGTCAAGAGATATGTCCATGATTTTTTCTTCGGCTGATTTAAGTATGATTTTCATGAACAATCTGCAGTGTAAGGTTCACATAATTAAAACAAAATGATCAACAATCCATCAGGATAAGTGGAAGGTGGAGATATGGAAAAAATCTAAACTTAGAAAATATGTTGTAATTAAAAGTGAGTATTTTACTGAACCTTATGTAATGTTAAACTTAACACTTTGAGTGCCAGCGACGAGATTTCTCATTAGTTCATGCCAACCGTTGAGTGCCAGCCGACGAGGCATCTAGTTTTTAATCGTAATCTTTTTTTTAATTATCGATTCCCATGAATTTTTCATCAATCTAGCCTCACGTTACCAGTGGGGATCTGTCTGAACTCGAACAGGGAAAATACCGCCCCCTATCGTCTCTCTGGATGGTACTGCACCCCTTTGGATTGGATTGAATGAAACGCATGGAGAAAAAAAAAGTCCTGTTTCCACATTAAGTAACCGGAGACGATCGAAGTCATCGCCCACCACCAGAACAGAGGAGAATGTGTGTTTCCAGTACCCAGCGTTGGATCAATAAACGTGATCGATATTTGGAATGGCGATCAGGAATTGGAATAATATTTTTGGAGAACATCTGATCTGAGGTAAGGAATCTATTTTACCAGTCTTGGGATAATCAGAGCTATTTTCACCTATATATCAGCGTGTGCCATATGTGTGTATGCGTGTGTCTGTGTGTGTGTGCGATCAGGAAATAAGATTGAATTGATTTTTCAGCCCGCTTCTATAGCGTGCATAAGTACACATATACTATTGATAATCTAGCGTTTATTTGAAAACTATTCATAAATAGTTTCGACAATGTTGACTGCAAACAAGTCATTGATAAACGACGGCCATATTAGACATATGAGAGCTCTGTCATTGAAGTGGGTGGTGGCACGCAACGGGGTTCCGGGGCACCCCATGGCTGGCACTGAAAGTGTTAAAGAGAAGACGGAGGTCTGTGTGTGCCCAGTTGAGGTCTGGCACCTTGCCATTGGCTGTGGAAGTGGGTAGATTCCAAGGTAAACCTGAGGAGGAGCGGTTGTGTGTTCTATGTGATCTGGGATTGGTGGAGGATGAATATCATTTTGTTTTTTATTGCCCTTTGTACACCGCTTTGAGGAGGGCTTTATTTGAGAAAATCCAAATTGTAAATCCGGATTTGTTTTCGCAGTCTGAGAGTTGTATGTTGAGTTGTTTTTTTGTGGAGGACATCTTCAGTTTTGCAGGATTTTTGGAGAAAGCATGGCACTTGAGACAAAACACACTATATCCTATATAATTGTATTTGAATTCCTCTTGTTTCTTTGTTTCAATACATTGCGTACAGCTTGTGTTATATTACGTTTTATTGTATTTTCTTGTATTCTCTTTTTCTTGAGGCCATCTTGGTCTACATGTCATTTGTCAAGTAATTGGTCAAGTGTAGTATTATATACTTATTGTTATGTGTCTTGTAAGCCCATATGGGCTGGGCATACACCTGTATGTAAGACACGAAAATAGAAAACATCAAATCAAGTCAAATCAAATCATACACACTGACAGACGCTCTCCCAAGCTCACCCCCACGGTCCACACTGATTCCTCCCAAGAGGATCGTCAATATAATATAATATATATATATATGTTCCCATATAAGTGTACACAAAAAATTACAGTTTTATCTGTAAACATGTAAACCATAACACAGTACATCAGATGCAATTAGTAACAAGTGCAAGTAGTCTGCAGATGAGCTTCATATTAACGTTAGGTTATGACTATAACCAAGTTCTGTTAGTTAGGGGCGATGCTTGGCATCACTACTGCACTATCTCGCGTACGTGCACGCGTACTGAATAAACCACAAATGTACCTCTAATACCAGTATTAGTCTGACCACACCCCTCATCAGCTTACCTTCATAAGCAGGTGTGTGGTCACCTGCTCTCCTCCTTCCCAAGCTTTCACCACAAGGTGAGGACAAGGGCTGCAGCGGTCGTCTGATGCCAAGCATCGCCCCTAACTAACAGAACTTGGTTATAGTCATAACCTAACGTTCTGTATCGTTAGTGGCTTAGCTTGGCATCACTACTGCACAAGGGAGGCCAAGCGGAGCCACTTGGCTGACAAATACACCCCGCTGACAGCCCCCCAAAACCATCAGAACAGGGAGGGCCGAGCCCCCCCGACCCCCCCTAATGGAGGGTATCCCCCCTATTAGAGGCTTCACGGGAAGGCGACGGACCCGACCGTGCGAAGAGGCACTCAAGCAACTTAACGCACAGGGTGAGCAGACCGTGGCTTGACCCCACGACTACACACACGCACAACCCGCATGCCACCCGGGAACGAACGGAGGAACAACCTCGTTACTGCCCCCAGAATCACGGGGCCAAGGGCAAACCCAACCCCGTGGCAAGGCCGTAGCAGCGGAGCGCGAAGGAAGACCCAGACCCACCAAAAGGACTGGACTCCCTGGAATGGGGGCCCAGAGAAGTCCATGATGCCAGCATCAAGACCCCACCAGGTGGGCACGTAGTGCCCCGCCCCCCACATCGCCAGCGTATTCGGACAAAGGCCCCTCAGTTACTGCACCTGGTATTCCCAGGCGGAATCCCATCCAAGTACTAACCAGGCCAGAACCTGCTTAGCTTCCGAGATCGGACGAGATCGGGCGTGTTCAGGTTGGTATGGCCGTAAGCCGAGCGGGCCCCGTCCCCCCAATAGTACACCGCCTGGCACACTGACCCTGCAGAACAGGCAGTCAGCATGGCCGTAAGCACACAAAAAAGGCTAACCAAAGGAAGCAGGCAGCGCACCGGGGAAAAACCAGGCAACAGGCTGTTAACCCTAGCCTGGAGACCGCGGACGAGACAGGCGCCAGAGGGGACAGCTGAACACAGCCGCACCGGCGGAAGGAGCGTAAGCTGGCGGTGTTGCATGACCAAGCCTCCATTTAAAAACCCCCACCCAGAGGGGTCGAGGCAGAGAAGGCTGACACGATTGGCAGACGTCATGAACGTGCAGGGGCACCCTCAAACGGTGAACCCGGGAGTTGACACTGCTCCAACACACCAGGGAATCAACCACCTCGGTGTTACCCAATGCGGTGGTTGTTCCTATAACCCCTCAAGAAAAAACTCCAAAACACCCCTGCGGGCATACACCGGCTATACCGCAGTACAAGTGTTTCAGTTTCCAAAAAGGGTTAACCCAGGCCTACGGGTCGCAAACATCACTTCGGACCGGGCCTGGCGGTACGGGAAGCACAGGGTCACCAGAGGAGGTCAAAAAACCACCCCCACAGGCCCCTCTTCGCCATGCGTGAGAGAGGAGCGAAAAATAATGGAGAACCAGCCCCTAAGCACACCGTACCTGGTATTCCCCGGCGGTCTCCCAACCAAGTACTAACCAGGACCAACCTGTGTAGCGGCCGAGATCCGACGAGATCGAGCGCGTACAGAATGGCATGGCTGTAAGCCATGACGACAGTGCTGAGTAAAAACATACCCAACCAGGGTCTCCATAGCGCTTAACCCTGTGACACCCAGACCGACCCGGCATTTTTCCCCCTGAAAAAAGCCCAAGTCCCTCAGGGTACCAGAACAGCAGATCTGCATCCCCGGCGGACAACGGGTTCAACTGATCTGGACCAGCGTGACCAGAACCAGTCCCGTGCCCTAACCACGCCGACATGCCTACTCCAGGAGAAGGGCAGATATGCGTGTTGATCTTAACATGAAAAGAAGGCGCCACCCAGACGTTCGGACGAACCGCGCCTGGTGGCCCACCCCAAGGGCGTGAGACCCCACTATATATGTTCAGATCCATCCCGTCATCATCCCCCAGACATGAACGAGAATCCGTCGACAACCCACCCAGGTCATGGGATGTGGTCGTCGGAAGAGGAAAAACCCCCATCTCAGTTGCTTTATAAAAACGCTGTTTCAACCACAAGCAACCAAGGCGTGCCAGTCAATCGCCTGTTTACAGCGAGCTAGCACTATACGTGCGTCGGGACACACCCCCATCAATGAACAGGCTATTTAGACCCGTCATTGAATCCCCAAGGCGCCCAGGGGAACGACAAGAGGGGTGTGACACTCCCTAACTCCAACACTTCTGGAATAGAAAGAAGGAAGCATCAACAGTATGTATCCCAGTCTACACAGCCGGGGTAAAAAATGTTCACATTTTTACATCCCACCACCCTCCCATAGGAAAGAGATGGGGATCCCCAGAGAGACTTCCCACGCGAGCTGTACAGATTGAAAAGAATATATTGCACCTTGAGCCATGTAAAAAACTGGTTTTAGGGCCTCCGGGGAAGAGGCACTGAACCCATACACACTCAATAAACGAATTGAATCGAATATACATACAATAGAAAAGGACCCTTCTAGAGGGTCCACTCACTTTGACAATCTGAGGAGGAAGGCTCTGTACTCTGATGGAGGCTTCCTCACATGGAAGAAGGAGTCCGAACTCACAGAAGGCCTGAATAGGCGCTTGGTGAGGAGGAGCCCTGACCACCCCCCCTGAAAACAGATCCATCACATGGACCTGAACAGCACACGGAAGTCCTACCAACAGAGACGCGCACGGTGACGTACTCTATGGCGGGGGAATTCCTGCGGTGCACACGCCCAATATACCAGGCCGTGGGACCAGGAACTCCCTCCCCCCCCCCCCCCCCCCCCCCCCCCCGTAACGTGCCGAACCGCCACGTGACGGGAACCTCGAAGGACAGGGGGTGTACCCCTGACCGACACAACAATGGGGAGAGGAAAGGTTACCAGTTCACCCCTTTACGACCCCACACCCATGATACGACGTAACGACAAAAAGAGAATATGACACAGTCATAGTCAGCTCTATGAAGCGTTTCACAGCTCCACACAGCGCATGAGCTAACCTGCTATCTGATTTTTACTAAGGAAAAACACAGAATAGAGAGGGCTCTAAGAACCCCGGTCCAACATACACATGTGCTTCTGTGGCCAGTACAACCCAGTTGTAGGTCACATGACACACACAACCCATCATCACCTACAAAAAATGGCAAAAACACCTCAACAGAGGAACGCCGTTTTTTTCCACAATGAGAGAATACATCATTCTTGATTAGTATCGACCACAGCCTTGCTAAGCACACATGACAGCAACCAAACCAATTTCCCTTTAGGAAATAAGTTTCCCCAGCAGATTTAGCACAACCTCAGCAATCAAGCTAAGAGTTACATCGTATCCCTACCACACAAAAGACACAATTAATGCACAACATGTCTGATAGGAGGTGATAAAGTCCCCAGGGAACCGGGGGGGAAAAACACAATCCTCCTATTTTACCCTCAATACGGCAGTTAAACAGGAAACCTGTTAATGTGTGAACACACTGTTCATTGTCATTACAGTCTGAGAAAGAACATTCTTTTACTCACTTGTCACCAAGCATAGCTTCATAGGTTAGTTGCCTTAGTAGTGAGTACACGGTACACATAAACACCATGATGTTTCTCACACAACAACCAGATCAATACATCACGATCCGCACGGAGAAGCTAACTGCCAGTGACAAAAACAGCTCACACATAACCCGCAACGTATCCTAATGTATTGCAACAACACACGTTTTGGGAAAAAAACACAGTTATTCACAATACACTTAGCAAAGTAAAACCAGAAGACGTGTTATGAGGTCTGGTCAACCCCGTACCTACCCGGAACGCAGATCAGCGAAGTGCAGTCACAAGACACCGTAGAACACAGCCGTCCTGTGTTGTTCGATTCCGGGCAGCGTCGCCGCTCAACCAGTCGCTACAGTCCTTTTTGTTGACGCAATCCCCGTCCAGGCTCAGGGCAGGGTCGACGAAACATCCCCTGTCAAGGATGACGTCGCGGTCAAGAGTGTAAAACATGTTAAAATCAAAGCACGTTACAACAGAATAGCATCAAGCCAACGGCGATCAGAAGCGAGCTCCCGGCGGCGCGCGAGAGCTAAGCTACCCCGCGCCCTAATAGTAGGCCTTAAGCAGGCCATGCAGCGATCCAGCAGGCTAACGCAGCAGTTAACAGCCGACCGGCTAACCGTAAGCTATGAACATGTAAACAATGACATAACACTCACCAAGACAGGCCGCCGTTCTGAACCTCTCCTCACTTTTTAAGAGAAAAGAGAAACAAGACGTCAACACCGCTTCACAACGGTGACATTACCACATCCGACGGAAATCAGCACAGTACCAACTGGCCTGTGTAGCTGACTTTAAACATGAATCTGCCGCTATCGCACATTACATGCACATATCCCCTCGTGAAGGAATACTCTCATTTGGATATGAAAGATGGGGCCTTAACACGGTGACAGAGAGAATCCACTCGTCCAGAACACACAGGGATCACCAGTGTCAATGGTCGCGGCCCACTATAGTTAAACTATAATGGTCTTCAGACCAAGGTCTTCTGTCGCCTAGGTGGCCTAAACAAAGGACCCTAGCCTGGGCCGGTTTCCATAAACTTTGTCAAGTAGCCCCCATAGCACTAACAGACAAGTGGAGCCCGCCAGCAAACACTACTCACCCAACCTGGAACGCACCGCTTCTCACAACAGCGGCATGTCCGACAGTTCAGCTGTGGCCTGACAGGTTTCACCCCAACAAACACAGCAAGGAACTGCAGTTGAGAAGCATGCAGCGGCGTGCTCCCAATACGAAAACCGGTGGAGGGTTTTAGAATGATCATCATCTTCCAGACACTCCAGTACGAAGACAATATCGCCGTATTTTCTCGAAAATAGTGAGAGAGAAAATAAAGATATGATGTCAACGTATCCTTGTTTCCCAAAGCTGTTCCTAATCCAATTTCTTCCATCATGGTGTCAAGTGTGGGGATCTACCCGAGGCACCTCTTCCTTGTGGTGAAAGCGAGAAGGAGGAGAGCAGGTGACCACACACCTGCTTATGAAGGTAAGCTGATGAGGGGTGTGGTCAGACTAATACTGGTATTAGAAGGTACATTTGTGGTTTATTCAGTACGCGTGCACGTACGCGAGATAGTGCAGTAGTGATGCCAAGCTAAGCCACTAACGATACAGAACCCTTTCACTGCCGCACTACACAAGGTTAACCCTTTACTATCATACTACCTGTGTGATAGTAAAGGGTTAACCTTCTGTAGTGTGGCAGTGAAAGGGTTAAGGGCAAGTCGACAAATAACTTTTGGTGGTCCGAGGTATGATAAAGAAAGGATGATCCGTGTTGTCTTAAATTAGAGGATGGACTATATGGAATTAGAAACTGCTTTAGATAGGGCGGATAATTAAAGTAAATACATTTGAAAACAAAAACCAACCAATGAGAGTTGTGGAGACAGCAACATGTTTTTAGGAACTGTTATCTACTAGTACAACCTGCCATAAATAATATATAGTTATATAATAATAATAATAATAATAATAATAATAATAATAATAATAATAATAATAATAATAATAATAATAATAATAATAATAATAATAATAATAATAATAATAATAATAATAATAATAATAATAATAATAATAATAATAATAATAGATTGGATTTGTAATGCACTTTTTGTTTGCTGGGATCCCAAAGTGCTACACTACAGGGTTAGAACATAGTTAAAAAAAATTAATAGTTATTAGTAAAGCAAATAAAATAAAATACAGAATAAAAGTAAGATAAAAATAGAACATAGTTAATTAAAAACATAGTATAAACAGACAATTTAAAAACAACAGCGCAAGAACATTTTAAGTCGACAAATAACTTTGGTGGTCCCGAGGTATGATAAAAGAAAGGATGATCCGTGTGTCTTAAATTAGAGGATGGACTATATGGAATTAGAAACTGCTTTAGATAGGGCGGATAATTAAAGTAAATACATTTGAAAACAAAAACAACCAATGAGAGTTGTGGAGACAGCAACATGTTTTAGGAACTGTTATCTACTAGTACACCTGCCATAATAATATATAGTTATATAATAATAATAATAATAATAATAATAATAATAATAAATAATAATAATAATATAATAATAATAATAATAATAATAATAATAATAATAATAATAATAATAATAGATTGGATTTGTAATGCACTTTTTGTTTGCTGGGATCCCAAAGTGCTACACTACAGGTTAGAACATAGTTAAAAAAAATTAAATAGTTATTAGTAAAGCAAATAAAATAAAATACAGAATAAAAGTAAGATAAAAATAGAACATAGTTAATTAAAAACATAGTATAAACAGACAATTTAAAAACAACAGCGCAAGAACATTTTAAAAATAAAAAGCTAACAGTCAAAGGCCTTTTTGAACAGGTAGGTTTTCCGGCTGCTTTAAAAGAGCCCAGGCTCTGTGGTGCCCTCAGCTGGATGGGGAGGCTGTTCCACAGGCGTGGTGCAGCCGTGCAGAAGGCTCGGTCACCCATGGTGCAGAGCCGGGTATTGGGGACCTGAAGGAGCAGGCTACCTGCGGATCTGAGGGTGCGGGTGGAGGATTGTGGAGTGATGAGTTCCTGAAGGTAGAGGGGTGCGTGTCCGTTTATGCAGTTATGGGTGAGCAGCAGGATTTTGTAGTTGATCCGGGATGAGACAGGGAGCCAGTGTAGTGAGTGGAGGATGGGGGTTATGTGATCGTGTTTTACGGACTCTCATCAGGGATCCTGGCAGCGCTGTTCTGGATGTATTGCAGCTTTTGGATGCTCTTGCCAGAATCCCGATGAAGAGTCCGTTACAGTAGTCCAGTCTGGAGGAGACAAAGGCATGGACAAGCTTCTCTGCATCTGACAGGGTTAGAATGGGACGGAGTTTTGATATATTTTTTGGTGATAGAATGAGGTCTTGCAGAGTGTTTTTATGTGGTGTTGAAGGTCAGGTGGGGGTCAAATCGAACCCCCAGATTTGTGACAGAGGGGGAGAGGGGATTACCTGGCCGTCAAAGGTGAGATGTGATATGGATGAAGACTGAAGCTGGTGAGGGGTGCCAATTAGGAGTGCCTCGGTTTTTTTGCTGTTTAGTTGGAGGAAGTTGCTGTTCATCCATGCCTTTATATACAGTGGTGGAAAGTAAGTATTTTTATTCAAGTACTGTACTTACGGTAAGTACATTTTCGAGCTACTTGTATTTTCATTTTAGGGAACTTTATACTTTACTCCACTACATTTATCTGAACCCATCAGTTACTAGTTACGTTGAAGAAAAGGATTTTGCATAGAAAACATAATATATACAAAATAATTTTTTTTTAATGATTATATACTTTCACATTTGAAGCCTGTCAACTGGACCACAGACCACTTTAACATAGCCTATAGAGGACATGGATACACAAACGGCATGTAGAATGTGTACTTTTACTTTAGATACTTAAGTGTATTCAAATGTCTGTGTGTGTGTGTGTGTGTGTGTGTGTGCGTGCTTGTGTGTGCGAATGCGAATGTATGTATGAATGTATTTTAAGCCTGTATGAGTCTCTCTCTCTCTAAATGGTAAATGGCTGCTTTTTTTATATAGCGCTTTTATCCAAAGCGCTTTACAATTTGTTACTCACATTTTTACCCATTCACTCACACATTCACACACCGACCGACGGCGGAGGCAACCATGCAAGGGTGCCAACCTGCTCATCGGGAGCAATTAGGGGTTAAGTGTCTTGCTCAAGGACACATCGACATGCTGCCCGGGAGGAGCGGGAATCGAACCGGGAACCTCCGGATTGCCAGACGACTGCTCTACCTCCTGGCCACTGTCGCCTGTCGCCTGCCCCGCCTCTCTCTTCTCGTACATAAATCTCTCTCTCCCCTGTCCCGCCCCTCGCCATCTCTCTCGTCTCTCTCTCTCTCTCTCTCTCTCGTCTTCTCTCTCTCTCTCTCTCTCTCTCTCTCTCTCTCTCCTTCTCTCTCTCATCTCCTCTCTCTCTCATCTCTCTCTCTCTCTCTCTCTCTCTCTCTCTCTCTCTCTCTCTCTCTCTCTCTCTCTCTCTTGTTTGTGAGTGATAGAGGGAGAGAGAGAGAAAGAGAAAAAGAGAGAGAGGGAGAGAGAGAGAGAGAGAGAGAGAGAGAGAGAGAGAGAGAGAGAGAGAGAGAGAGAGAGAGAGAGAGAGAGCATGTGATACATCTACTGTATGTCTTTGCAGAGAAGATACTTATCTGTGTCCAGGAGGCTGCTATTATCTACAGTATGTCATACAGACTTGGAACATACTGTACTGTATACCAAACACACATCCCATTGGCCTTGTTGTTTGTGTGTGTTCTATATAAGATCATAACGCGTATTCAACTCACCACAGTAACACTTCAGTGTGCACTTTACCCCCAATAATGTCACTGTCACGCACCTAGCTAGCGTGTGGATGGTAAATGGTAAATGGACTATATTTATATACTGTGTAGCAGCTTTTCTCCAAAGCACTTCACAACTTATGCCTCACCGTCACCCACCTTCCCGGGCAGCGTGTCGATGTATCTTTGAGCAAGACACTTAACCCCTAATTGCTCCCGATGAGCAGGTTGGCACCTTGCATGGTCGCCTCCGCCGTCGGTGTGTGAGTGAATGGGTCAAATGTAGGATGTTCGATATTGGTCTTTTTTACGATATCCGATATCCCGATATTGTCCAACTCTTAAATTTCCGATACCGATATTAACCGATACCGATATATGCGGGCAGTGTTCGAATTATGTGGGGGCCAATGGGGGCTCAGCCCCCATAGATAGAGTCTGAGCCCCATAGTCAACAACCCCTGTGGGGGTCTCTCAAAACATTTATATAAAATTTGTTTTTTCAATGTACGAATTACTATTATTTACGTTACCTAAATAAATTGTTAATAGATCATATTTTTCTTTTCAGTTTTTAAAATAACCGAATGTTAATTATTGGAATAGGGCTGCGTTTCACATCCAAGCCACTATGCGTCGCCCATGAGCGTGTCTAATGCTACTCCAACCCATTTGGTGAAGAAGAAGCAGCAAGCTTAACGTGATGTTCCTGTCCTCATGTCCTGCAACTGCGACTCAAGTAAAAAGTAAAACAGTATACCACATGCCGCCCAAAAAAAAGCTTAACCCGCCACAAGGCTGACAGCTTCGTCTATTCTTTATATTATTATTATTATTATTTAATTTTTTCTTGTTTAACTGTGGATTGTGTGTTTCTTGTATAATGGTATAAATTATTATTTGTGTAAATTAGGTTGTACGCCGACCATTAAGTAAACACTTGTTTAGTTTAGGAATAAGGGGCAGGTAACTATAAGATTTATTCTTCTTCCTGCTCCTTTTGTCCATGGAATGATATTTATGATTGTGTAATGAAGAAACTCTGATTGTATGATTCCATGTGGCAAATAAAAACTCTGAACTGAACTGAACTGAACTTTATAAAAAGGCCAAAGACTATAATGCTGTTAGCGCAGCAGCTAGCAGCACTAGTGAAGTTGACACTGCTAGTAGTGTTAGCCACTGCCAGACCCGAGTCTCCACTAGACCTGCTGCTCAACCACCACAATGCTGGGGACCGAGTCAGTGGACCTTATGGAAAACGACATACAGCTGGTTATTTGCCAAGGAGGTAAATGGAGGTAAATGCTGCTGTTAAGTGCAGAGACAAATACATGTTCATTCAAGTTCATAAATTTGGTCTCATCTTTCAAATTCAATTGTTGTATTTTATCAGATGCAAAATGCAAATAAGTAAATATGGCATTATATATCAGAGGTGAGTAAGAAAATGAACAAATATTGATGGTTAAGAATGAGACTGAATAATGACATCACACAATAGTCTAATGATGTGATTGATTGATTGATTGATTGAAAACTGTAACAGATTGCAGAATGGGCACAATACAGTACGGCTCAATACACACAATTGTTAAGGGGATGCAGACCAGAGAAAGACTTTCGTCTTGTTTACATCAGGGTCCCCCCATTTTCAATTCATAATGACATTTATGACATACACAACATACAGATATACAGATATATATATCATGACATTTATGACATACATGACATACAGATATACAGTACTGTTACATTTGTGACATACACGATATGCAAATATACAGTACTGTTAAACAGATCCTAACAGAAAATATATACATACGAGGGGGAGGAAACTGTACATTAGGAGGGGGTGGGTGGGTGTGTGGGAGGGGGGGTTTGGACATTTACGGGGGCCAGTTTCATTAGTTTTCATTAGTATCAGACTCTAATCCTAATGAGATAATCCTCTAAATATGACTTTGAAAACGGCCACAATTTCAGGAAAAAAAAAGAGTAAAAAAAAAAAAACCCTGATACAGATCATTTCCGATATTACATTTTAATGCCAATATCGGCGATAATATCGGACATCCATCCCTAGTCAAATGTGAGTAACAAATTGTAAAGCGCTTTGGATAAAAGCGCTATATAATAAAGCAGCCATTTACATCACAAAAACAGCAGAGACCATACCGAGCGTTAAATATACACTCAGGCTCAGTTCAGCCCCCCCCCCCCCGCCCCCCCCCCGGGAACACAGCTGCTTAATTCATGCCGCTTCCTCTGCTTGTGAGACAGGGGGGGTAGGAGACACGTAGATTACACCTCTCTGCCCTGGGCTTCAGATGGAGGACACAGCCGCTGGCAGCACACCAGCCTCAGAGAGGAAACCATCTGGAAGACAAATGGTAAATGGCTGCTTTTTTATAATGCAGCTTTTATCCAAAGCGCTTTTACAATTTGTGCCTCACATTTTGACCCGTTCACTCACACATTCGCACACCGACGGCGGAGGGCGACCACGCAAAGGTGCCAACCTGCTCATCGGGAGCAATTAGGGGGTTATTAAGTGTCTTGCTCAAGGACACACCGACACACGCTGCCCGGGAGGAGCGGGAATCAAACCGGCAAAACCTCCGGATTGCCAGACGACTGCTCTACCTCCCGAGCCACTGTCGCCCCGTGAGACGGATACGATAAGACAGACACGACACAAGACAGTTACAACACAAGACAGATACAACACAAGACAGATAACAAGACAAGACAAGACAGTTACAAGACAAGACAGATACAAGACAAGACAGATACAAGACAAGACAGATACAAGACAAGACAGATACAAGACAAGACAGATACAAGACAAGACAGACACAACACAAGACAGATACAAGACAAGACAGACACAACACAAGACAGACACAACACAAGACAGATACAGCACAAGACAAATACAAGACAAGACAGATACAAGACAAGACAGATACAACACAAGACAGATACAAGACAAGACAGATACAGCACAAGACAGATACAAGACAAGACAGATACAAGACAAGACAGATACAAGACAAGACAGATACAAGACAAGACAGACACAACACAAGACAGACACAACACAAGACAGATACAGCACAAGACAGACACAACACAAGACAGATACAAGACAAGACAGATACAACACAAGACAGTTACAAGACAAGACAGTTACAAGACAAGACAGTTACAAGACAAGACAGTTACAACACAAGACAGATACAACACAAGACAGATACAAGACAAGACAGTTACAAGACAAGACAGTTACAACACAAGACAGATACAAGACAAGACAGTTACAAGACAAGACAGTTACAACACAAGACAGATACAAGACAAGACAGATACAAGACAAGGCAGTTACAACACAAGACAGATACAACACAAGACAGTTACAACACAAGACAGATACAACACAATACAGATACAAGACAAGACAGATACAATACAAGACAGATACAATACAAGACAGATACAAGACAAGACAGTTACAACACAAGACAGATACAACACAAGACAGATACAAGACAAGACAGATACAACACAAGACAGATACAACACAAGACAGGATACAAGACAAGACAGATACAAGACAAGACAGATACAAGACAAGACAGATACAACACAAGACAGATACAACACAAGACAGATACAACACAAGACAGTTACAACACAAGACAGATACAAGACAATACAGATACAAGACAAGACAGATACAAGACAGACAGATACAAGACAAGACAGTTACAAGACAAGACAGATACAAGACAAGACAGATACAACACAAGACAGTTACAACACAAGACAGATACAAGACAAGACAGATACAAGACAAGGACAGTTACAAGACAAGACAGTTACAAGACAGACAGATACAAGACAAGACAGATACAAGACAAGACAGATACAACACAAGACAGTTACAACACAAGACAGATACAAGACAAGACAGATACAAGACAAGACAGTTACAAGACAAGACAGTTACAACACAAGACAGTTACAAGACAAGACAGATACAACACAAGACAGTTACAAGACAAGACCGACACAAGACAAGACAGATGAGCGAGAGGGGAGCGCTCAGTGAATCCTTCAGTGAACAACCAACATCTACTCTTTAGATGCAGGTATAGATAGAATAGAAATTGAAATAGAAATAGAAATAGAAATAGAAGTAGAATAGAAATCCTTTATTTATCCCGAGGGAAATTCTGCACCACAGATCGCTCACAGTAAACAGTAAACATTTAGGTATTCAAAAAAACAAAAGTCACGAATACGAATAAAAATGAGAATAGATAATAAAGTACGGTCCGGGATATGAATTCTGGTATTTTCTATACATTCTAAAATATAAAATATATAGCCAAAAATATACAAAATGTACAGTCAAATGACAGTAATAAGTGTAAGATTGTAAGATTGTAAAGTGTCGGTTTAAAGGTAAAGGTCCAGAGTAATAAGGCAAGCAAAAGGGTATAAGATAGATAAGATAAGATAAGATAAGATAAAATAAGATAAGATAAGATAAGATAAGATAAGATTAGGGATGCTCAATATTGGCTTTCTTACCGATACCGATATACCGATATTGTCCAACTTAATTTCAGATACCGATATCAACCGATACCGATATATGCAGGTGTCCCCCCCCCCCCAAAAAGTGGAATAATTTCAGGTAATTAACATTAAATATCTCTTGTGGATTTAACACAACATTATGCATACTTTTGACAATAAATAAAATCAGAATTTGTTCTTACTTGCTTGCCTGGGTAAAAAAAAAACGATACCGATATTTTCCGATATCACATTTTAACGCCGATATCGGCCGGATAATATCGGTAGGGCCGATATATCGGACATCCCTAGATAAGATATGATACGATAAGATAAGATATTCCTTTATTGATCCCCTTGGGGAAATTCGGGCATCATAGCAGCATGGGGGAGGGGGAGGTATAGGTATGGGCAGGGTAATGGAAGAAAGACATAAATATAGGCAATATAATTAACTCTGAACTTACAAATATGAGAAGAGTCTATTGGTTATAATAATACATTGCAATAAAATAAATATAGGCAATAGATACAAACATAAATAAGAAATGTCCCTGACTGTACAGACAGAAAAAGAAAGCCCAAAGGGCATTGTGTTCTCACTGAGAATATAACAAGCCTTCGTTAACCCTTTCACTACCACACTACCAAAATGGTTAACCCTTCCACTGCCACAAGACAAAAGGTTAACCCTTTCGCTACCACACTACTGTGCAGGTTAACCCTTTCACTACCACACTACAGACGGGTTAGGAGTGTGGTAGTGAAAGGTTAACCTTCTGTAGTGTGGTAGTGAAAGGGTTAAAGGTAACGTCTACACGAGAAGCTGTTCTCTTTGTGCTAATGTGTTAGCAACCCATATGCCTCACATGCAGACACAACACATTAACTATGATGGGGTGTTTACTCTGTGTTCCTCATACACAATTCATGTGGAAATACTTTAAAAATAACTTGATCTCAATTACGAGCAATCTAGACAGCACATATAGATCACATTGATCAATAGATGTTGCTCTTTGTTTTTATGATACAAATGTTTATCATAATCAAGACATGAATGAATAAATCAAGTTTATCTTGATAAAATATGATGAAACATGGTGGAGGCCGACAGTGAAGGTACACAGTGAACCTTTTTGTTTGATTTCTATCATACT
>NC_140170.1:184029227-184061571 GCF_963971535.1 Notolepis coatsorum | reverse complement strand
ACCTGGCCGTCAAAGGTGAGATGTGATATGGATGAAGACTGAAGCTGGTGAGGGGTGCCAATTAGAAGTGCCTCGGTCTTTTTGCTGTTTAGTTGGAGGAAGTTGCTGTTCATCCATGCCTTTATATACAGTGGTGGAAAGTAAGTATTTTATTCAAGTACTGTACTTACGGTAAGTACATTTTCGAGCTACTTGTATTTTCATTTTAGGGAACTTTATACTTTTACTACACTACATGTATCTGAACCCATCAGTTACTAGTTACTTTGAAGAAAAGGATTTTGCATAGAAAACATAATATATACAAAATAATTTTTTTTTAATGATTATATACTTTCACATTTGAAGCCTGTCAACTGGACCACAGACCACTTTAACATAACCTATAGAGGACATGGATACACAAACGGCATGTAGAATGTGTACTTTTACTTTAGATACTTAAGTGTATTCAAATGTCTGTGTGTGTGTGCGTGCTTGTGTGTGCGAATGCGAATGTATGTATGAATGTATTTTAAGCCTGTATGAGTCTCTCTCTCTCTAAATGGTAAATGGCTGCTTTTTTATATAGCGCTTTTATCCAAAGCGCTTTACAATTTGTTACTCACATTTTTACCCATTCACTCACACATTCACTCACACATTCACTCACACATTCACGGCGGAGGCAACCATGCAAGGTGCCAACCTGCTCATCGGGAGCAATTAGGGGTTAAGTGTCTTGCTCAAGGACACATCGACATGCTGCCCGGGAGGAGCGGGAATCGAACCGGGAACCTCCGGATTGCCAGACGACTGCTCTACCTCCTGGGCCACTGTCGCCTGCCGCCTGTCGCCTGTTGCCTGTCGCCCCTCTCTCTCTCTCTCTCTCTCTCTCTCTCTCTCTCTCTCTCTCTCTCTCTCTCTCTCTCTCCTCTCTCTCTCTCTCTCTCTCTCTCTCTCTCTCTCTCTCTCTCTCTCTCTCTCTCTCCTCTCTGTGTTTGTGAGTGATAGAGGGAGAGAGAGAGAAAGAGAAAGAGAGAGAGAGAGAGAGAGAGAGAGAGAGAGAGAGAGAGAGAGAGAGAGAGAGAGAGAGAGCATGTGATACATCTATGTCTTTGCAGAGAAGATACTTATCTGTGTCCAGGAGGCTGCTATTATCTACAGTATGTCATGCAGACTTGGAACATACTGTACTGTATACCAAACACACATCCCATTGGCCTTGTTGTTTGTGTGTGTTCTATATAAGATCATAACGCGTATTCAACTCACCACAGTAACACTTTAGTGTGCACTTTACCCCCAATAATGTCACTGTCACGCACCTAGCTAGCGTGTGGATGGTAAATGGTAAATGGACTATATTTATATACTGTGTAGCAGCTTTTCTCCAAAGCACTTCACAACTTATGCCTCACCGTCACCCACCTTCCGGGCAGCGTGTCGATGTATCTTTGAGCAAGACGCTTAACCCCCTAATTGCTCCCGATGAGCAGGTTGGCACCTTGCATGGTTGCCTCCGCCGTCGGTGTGTGAGTGAATGGGTAAAATGTAGGGATGTTCGATATTGGCTTTTTTACCGATATCCGATATCCCGATATTGTCCAACTCTTAATTTCCGATACCGATATTAACCGATACCGATATATGCGGGCAGTGTTCGAATTATGTGGGGGCCAATGGGGGCTCAGCCCCCATAGATAGAGTCTGAGCCCCCATAGTCAACAACCCCTGTGGGGGTCTCTCAAAAAAATTATATAATGTACGAATTACTATTATTTATGTTACCTAAATAAATTGTTAATAGATCATATTTTTCTTTTCAGTTTTTAAAATAACCGAATGTTAATTATTGGAATAGGCTGCGTTTTCACATCCAAGCCACTATGCGTCGCCCATGAGCGTGTCTAATGCTACTCCAACCCATTTGGTGAAGAAGAAGCAGCAAGCTTAACGTGATGTTCCTGGTCCTCATGTCCTGCAACTGCGACTCAAGTAAAAAGTAAACAGTACACCACATGCCGCAGAAAAAAAGGGCTTAACCCGCCACAAGGCTGGACAGCTTCGTCTATTCTTTATTATTATTATTATTATTATTATTATTATTATTATTATTATTATTATTATTATTATTATTATTATTATTATTATTATTATTATTATTATTATTATTATTATTATTATTATTATTATTATTATTATTATTATTATTATTATTATTATTATTATTATTATTATTATTATTATTATTATTATTATTATTATTATTATTATTATTATTATTATTATTATTATTATTATTATTATTATTATTATTATTATTATTATTATTATTATTATTATTATTATTATTATTATTATTATTATTATTATAAAAAAATTTCTTGTTTAACTGTGGATTGTGTGTTTCTTGTATAATGGTATAAATTATTATTTGTGTAAATTAGGTTGTACGCCGACCATTAAGTAAATACTTGTTTAGTTTAGGAATAAGGGGCAGGTAACTATAAGATTTATACTTCTTCCTGCTCCTTTTGTCCATGGAATTTTTTTTTTGATTTTTGATTTGAAGTCTTTATTTCGAACATGCAATGAATACAACAAACAATAACAAAAAAGAAAAAACAACTCAATCTGCATGTTCGAAAAGGAGTAGGAAGAAGTATACACTTATTTAATCCTACCCCTTTTCCACTACTCAAATGAGTGTACTATTTTAAACATAAAAAAGAAAAAAAAATATATATATATATATATATATATATATATATATATATGCAAAACAAAAAACAAAAACTATATATGTATAAAATTAAATAAAATAGAAAACAAAATAAAAATGTAAACACCCGTGAATATCAAGTCCCTTCTTCATCCCTGTACCTTGTGAACATAATTTCCTTATACATCAGTTTGAATTGTCTCATGTTTGGACATTGCTTTAGCACCACATTTAGACTGTTCCACAGTTTCACTCCACATATTGAGATGCAGTGTTTTCTCATGGTAGTGCGTACGTTTAGCACCTTTAAATTGTGTTCTCCCCTCAGATTATAACCCCCCTCCCTATCAAAGAACAATTCTTGAATGTTTCTTGGAAGTGCATGACTTTTTGCTTTATACATTAATTGTGCCGTTTTAAATTCCACAAGATCATTTAACTTCAATATCTTTGACTCCAGAAACAATATGTTAGTGTGATCACGATAACCTGCAATGTGAACTATCCTTATGGCCCTTTTTTGGAGTATAAAAAGTGGTTGTAGTGTAGACTTATAATTGTTTCCCCAGACTTCAGCACAGTAATTTAAATATGGTAAAACTAGTGAACAGTAGAGAATGTAGAGTGATTTTCTATCCAGGATGTGCTTTACTTTACTCATGACTGAAATGCTTCGTGAGAGTTTAGATTGGACATGTTTTAATCATAAATTAATCATAAATTTATCATCATAAATGATATTTATGATTGTGTAATGAAGAAACTCTGATTGTATGATTCCATGTGGCAAATAAAAACTCTGAACTGAACTGAACTGAACTTTATAAAAAGGCCAAAGACTAATGCTGTTAGCGCAGCAGCTAGCAGCACTAGTGAAGTTGACACTGCTAGTAGTGTTAGCCACTGCCAGACCCGAGTCTCCACTAGACCTGCTGCTCAACCACCACAATGCTGGGGACCGAGTCAGTGGACCTTATGGAAAACGAAATACAGCTGGTTATTTGCCAAGGAGGTAAATGGAGGTAAATGCTGCTGTTAAGTGCAGAGACAAATAAATGTTCATTCAAGTTCATAAATTTGGTCTCATCTTTCAAATTCAATTGTTGTATTTTATCAGATGCAAAATGTAAAATAAGTAAATATGGCACAGTGGCGTCATTTCAGTAAAAGGCAAGGTATGGCGACTAGGGGGGTGGGGGGGGGGGTGAAGGGTGGATTGGTGGATTCTTTTTGTCAAATCAGTTGTGCAATAGTCACTTTTGGTGAGTTGTTTCTATACAATTCAGTTATATGACATTTAGGTATGACACAGGACTACACAAGCATTTTAGTATAGAAATGTGTCAACAGACTAAAGCAGGGAACCACAATATTTTGCATACGAATTATGCAGAATGTAATATCATAACTGTCTATTACTTTTCTTGCAATTGAGCCAATTTTCCTTAGGTACGGTTTTGAGGTGTGTGTTCAACAGAATGTAGTATCAAAAACACATTTACAAAAAGTATGGGTTACTGAATGCTGAACTGCACTGTTATAATCACTAAGCCAGACCTTACCTGTGTCCCTGTATCAGTTGTCTCTGCTGCCCTTTGATAAAAAAGCGTCCCTATGTCCATTTTCCTTTTTCTTTGGGCATATTTCAGTTAGTCACAGTAAAAGTCACCTAGTAAAAGTGAGATAATTGACAATATCAAAACATGCTAGGGCTGTACCGAATAGTTTGAAGCTTCGTTCATAATGTTGACATTCAAATTCTAAATCAACATACATTTTTTTTTTTTTTTTTTTACATTTATATTTGCCAAGGTATGGCGAGTGCCATACCTTGCCATACCAAATTGACGCCCCTGGGTGAGTAAGAAAATTAACAAATATTGATGGTTAAGAATGAGACTGAATAATGACATCACACAATAGTCTAATGATGTGATTGATTGATTGATTGAAAACTGTAACAGATTGCAGAATGGGCACAATACAGTACGGCTCAATATACACAATTGTTAAGGGGATGCAGACCAGAGAAAGACTTTCGTCTTGTTTACATCAGGGTCCCCCATTTTCAATTCATAATGACATTTATGACATACACAACATACAGATATACAGATATATATCATGACATTTATGACATACATGACATACAGATATACAGTACTGTTACATTTTGACATACAAGATATGCAAATATACAGTACTGTTAAACAGATCCTAACAGAAAATATATACATACGAGGGGGAGGAAACTGTACATTAGGAGGGGGTGGGTGGGTGTGTGGGAGGGGGGGGTTTGGACATTTACGGGGGCCAGTTTAATTAGTTTTCATTAGTATCAGACTCTAATCCGGATGAGATAGTCCTCTAAATATGACTTTGAAAACGGCCACAATTTCAGGAAAAAAAAGAGTAAAAAAAACAAAACCCTGATACAGATCATTTCCGATATTACATTTTAATGCCAATATCGGCGATAATATCGGACATCCATCCCTAGTCAAATGTGAGTAACAAATTGTAAAGCGCTTTGGATAAAAGCGCTATATAATAATAAAGCAGCCATTTACATCACAAAACAGCAGAGACCACCGCGTGTTAAATATACACTCAGGCTCAGTTCAGCCCCCCCCCCCCCCCCCCCCCGCCCCCCCCGGGGAACACAGCTGCTTAATTCATGCCGCTTCCTCTGCTTGTGAGACAGGGGGGGTAGGAGACGCGTAGATTACACCTCTCTGCTCTGGGCTTCAGATGGAGGACACAGCCGCTGGCAGTACACCAGCCTCAGAGAGGGAACCATCTGGAAGACAAATGGTAAATGGCTGCTTTTTTATAATGCAGCTTTTGGAACCCAAGGAGGACAATACACTACCTAAAGCATACTGCACCTTGTGACACTGTGAATACTGGAATATATATTTCATATTTCATTTAGTTAGATTTAAATTATAATTATATGACCAAATTGTTTACCCCATGCTCAGTATGCTCAGTATATTCTTACTGTATTTATTTCTGTATATTTTATTTCATTTAATTTTATCCTATTTTATTTTACTCTACTCTTATCCTAGGCAACTTGATTTGATTTGTGTCATCATTCTAAATTGTGACCTGTCCTGTCTAAATGTTTAAATGTTGAGCGATTTGCAGTGTCTAATTTCCCACGGGATAATAAAAGTATTTCTATTCTATTCTATCTATTCTATTATCCAAAGCGCTTTTACAATTTAGTTCCTCACATTTTGACCCATTCACTCGCACATTCACACACAGACGGTGGAGGCGACCACGCAAGGTGTGCCGTAGGGGTTATTAAGTGTCTTGCTCAAGGACACATCGACACGCTGCCCGGGAGGAGCGGGAATCAAACCGGCAAACCTCCGGATTGCCAGACGACTGCTCTACCTCCTGAGCCACTGTCGCTCCGTAAGACAGATACGATAAGACAGACACGACACAAGACAGTTACAACACAAGACAGATACAACACAAGACAGATAACAAGACAGATAACAAGACGAGACAGATACAAGACAAGACAGATACAACACAAGACAGATACAACACAAGACAGTTACAAGACAAGACAGATACAAGACAAGACAGATACAAGACAGATAACAAGACGAGACAGATACAAGACAAGACAGATACAACACAAGACAGATAACAAGACGAGACAGATACAAGACAAGACAGTTACAAGACAAGACAGATACAACACAAGACAGTTACAAGACAAGACAGATACAAGACAAGACAGATACAAGACAAGACAGATACAAGACAAGACAGATACAAGACAAGACAGTTACAACACAAGACAGATACAACACAAGACAGATACAAGACAAGACAGATACAACACAAGACAGATACAACACAATACAGATACAACACAAGACAGATACAAGACAAGACAGATACAAGACAAGACAGATACAAGACAAGACAGATACAACACAAGACAGATACAAGACAAGACAGATACAAGACAAGACAGATACAAGGCAAGACAGATACAAGACAAGACAGATACAACACAAGACAGATACAAGACAAGACAGTTACAACACAAGACAGATACAACACAAGACAGATACAAGGCAAGACAGATACAAGACAAGACAGATACAACACAAGACAGATACAAGACAAGACAGATACAAGACAGATACAAGACAAGACAGATACAAGACAAGACAGATACAAGACAAGACAGATACAACACAAGACAGATACAAGACAAGACAGATACAAGACAAGACAGATACAACACAAGACAGATACAAGACAAGACAGATACAAGACAAGACAGTTACAACACAAGACAGATACAAGACAAGACAGATACAAGACAGATACAAGACAAGACAGATACAAGACAAGACAGATACAAGACAATACAGATACAACACAAGACAGATACAACACAAGACAGATACAAGACAAGACAGATACAAGACAAGACAGATACAAGACAAGACAGTTACAAGACAAGACAGACACAACACAAGACAGATACAAGACAAGACAGTTACAAGACAAGACAGATACAAGACAAGACAGATACAAGACAAGACAGATAACAAGACAAGACAGTTACAAGACAAGACAGATAACAAGACAAGACAGTTACAACACAAGACAGATACAAGACAAGACAGATACAACACAAGACAGTTACAAGACAGATACAAGACAAGACAGATACAAGACAAGACAGATACAAGACAAGACAGATACAAGACAAGACAGTTACAAGACAAGACAGATACAAGACAAGACAGATACAACACAAGACAGATACAAGACAAGACAGTTACAAGACAAGACAGATACAAGACAAGACAGATACAAGACAAGACAGATAACAAGACAAGACAGTTACAAGACAAGACAGATAACAAGACAAGACAGATACAAGACAAGACAGATACAAGACAAGACAGATAACAAGACAAGACAGTTACAAGACAAGACAGATAACAAGACAAGACAGATACAAGACAAGACAGATAACAAGACAAGACAGTTACAAGACAAGACAGATAACAAGACAAGACAGTTACAACACAAGACAGATACAAGACAAGACAGATACAACACAAGACAGTTACAAGACAGATACAAGACAAGACAGATACAAGACAAGACAGATACAAGACAAGACAGATACAAGACAAGACAGATACAAGACAAGACAAGACAGTTACAAGACAAGACAGATACAAGACAAGACAGATACAAGACAAGACAAGACAGTTACAAGACAAGACAGATACAAGACAAGACAGATACAAGACAGTTACAACACAAGACAGATAACAAGACAAGACAGTTACAACACAAGACAGATACAACACAAGACAGATACAAGACAAGACAGTTACAAGACAAGACAGATACAAGACAAGACAGTTACAAGACAAGACAGATACAACACAAGACAGATACAAGACAAGACAGTTACAAGACAAGACAGATACAAGACAAGACAGTTACAAGACAAGACAGATAACAAGACAAGACAGATACAAGACAAGACAGTTACAACACAAGACAGATACAAGACAAGACAGATACAAGACAAGACAGATACAAGACAAGACAGATACAACACAAGACAGATACAACACAAGACAGTTACAAGACAAGACAGTTACAAGACAAGACAGTTACAAGACAAGACAGTTACAAGACAAGACAGATACAAGACAAGACAGATACAACACAAGACAGATACAACACAAGACAGTTACAAGACAAGACAGTTACAAGACAAGACAGTTACAAGACAAGACAGATAACAAGACAAGACAGATACAAGACAAGACAGTTACAACACAAGACAGATACAAGACAAGACAGATACAAGACAAGACAGATACAAGACAAGACAGACACGACACAAGACAGATACAAGACAAGACAGATACAACACAATACAGTTACAAGACAAGACAGTTACAAGACAAGACAGTTACAAGACAAGACAGTTACAAGACAAGACAGTTACAACACAAGACAGTTACAAGACAAGACAGATACAACACAAGACAGACACGACACAAGACAGATACAAGACAAGACAGATACAACACAATACAGTTACAAGACAAGACAGTTACAAGACAAGACAGTTACAAGACAAGACAGTTACAAGACAAGACAGTTACAACACAAGACAGATACAAGACAAGACAGATACAAGACAAGACAGATACAAGACAAGACAGACACGACACAAGCCAGATACAAGACAAGACAGATACAACACAATACAGTTACAAGACAAGACAGTTACAAGACAAGACAGTTACAAGACAAGACAGTTACAAGACAAGACAGACACGACACAAGACAGATACAAGACAAGACAGATACAACACAATACAGTTACAAGACAAGACAGTTACAAGACAAGACAGTTACAAGACAAGACAGTTACAAGACAAGACAGTTACAACACAAGACAGATACAACACAAGACAGATACAAGACAAGACAGTTACAAGACAAGACAGATACAAGACAAGACAGATACAAGACAAGACAGATACAACACAAGACAGATACAAGACAAGACAGATACAAGACAATACAGATACAAGACAAGACAGATACAACACAAGACAGTTACAACACAAGACAGATCCAAGACAAGACAGATACAAGACAAGACAGATACAAGACAAGACAGTTACAACACAAGACAGATACAAGACAAGACAGATAACAAGACAAGACAGATACAAGACAAGACAGATACAAGACAAGACAAGATACAACACAAGACAGTTACAACACAAGACGGATACAAGACAAGACAGATACAAGACAAGACAGATACAACACAAGACAGTTACAACACAAGACAGATACAAGACAAGACAGATAACAAGACAAGACAGATACAAGACAAGACAGATACAAGACAAGACAAGATACAACACAAGACAGATACAAGACAAGACAGTTACAAGACAAGACAGATACAAGACAAGACAGATACAATACAAGACAAGACAGATACAAGACAAGACAGATACAAGACAAGACAGTTACAACACAAGACAGATACAAGACAAGACAGATACAACACAAGACAGTTACAAGACAAGACAGATAACAAGACAAGACAGTTACAAGACAAGACAGTTACAAGACAAGACAGATACAAGACAGATACAAGACAAGACAGATACAAGACAAGACAGATACAAGACAGATACAACACAAGACAGATACAAGACAAGACAGATACAAGACAAGACAGATACAACACAAGACAGATACAAGACAAGACAGATACAAGACAAGACAGTTACAAGACAAGACAGATACAAGACAAGACAGATACAACACAAGACAGTTACAAGACAAGACAGATACAAGACAAGACAGATACAACACAAGACAGATACAAGACAAGACAGATACAAGACAAGACAGATACAACACAAGACAGATACAACACAAGACAGATACAACATAAGACAGATACAAGACATTACAGTTACAACACAAGACAGATAACAAGACAAGACAGATACAAGACAAGACAGATACAAGACAAGACAGATACAAGACAAGACAGTTACAAGACAAGACAGATACAACACAAGACAGATACAAGACAAGACAGATGAGCGAGAGGGGAGCGCTCAGTGAATCCTTCAGTGTACAACCAACATCTACTCTTTAGATGCAGGTATAGAATAGAATAGAAATTGTAATAGAAATAGAAATAGAAGTAGAATAGAAATCCTTTATTTATCCCGAGGGAAATTCTGCACCACAGATCGCTCACAGTAAACAGTAAACATTTAGGTATTCAAAAAACAAAAGTCACGGAATACGAATAAAAATGAGAATAGATAATAAAGTACGGTCCGGGATATGCATTCTGGTATTTTCTATACATTCTAAAATATAAAATATATAGCCAAAAATATACAGAAATGTACAGTCAAATGTACAGTAATAAGTGTAAGTGTAAGATTGTAAGATTGTAAAGTGTCGGTTTAAAGGTAAAGGTCCAGAGTAATAAGGCAAGCAAAAGGGTATAAGATAAGATAAGATAAGATAAGATAAGATAAAATAAGATAAGATAAGATAAGATAAGATTAGGGATGCTCAATATTGGCTTTCTTACCGATACCGATATACCGATATTGTCCAACTTAATTTCAGATACCGATATCAACCGATACCGATATATGCAGTGTCCCCCCCCCCCAAAAAGTGGAATAATTTCAGGTAATTAACATTAAATATCTCTTGTGGATTTAACACAACATTATGCATACTTTTGACAATAAATAAAATCAGAATTTGTTCTTACTTGCTTGCCTGGGTAAAAAAAAAACGATACCGATATTTTCCGATATCACATTTTAGCGCCGATATCGGCCGATAATATCGGTAGGCCGATAATATCGGACATCCCTAGATAAGATATGATACGATAAGATCATATATTCCTTTATTGATCCCCTTGGGGAAATTTGGGCATCATAGCAGCATGGGGGAGGGGGGAGGGTAATGGAAGAAAGACATAAATATAGGCAATATAATTAACTCTGAACCTACAAATATGAGAAGAGTCTATTGGTTATAATAATACATTGCAATAAAATAAATATAGGCAATAGATACAAACATAAATAAGAAATGTCCCTGACTGTAGAGACAGAAAAAGAAAGCCCAAGGGCATTGTGTTCTCACTGAGAATATAACAAGCCTTCGTTAACCCTTTCACTACCACACTACCAAATGGTTAACCCTTCCACTGCCACAAGACAAAAGGTTAACCCTTTTGCTACCACACTACTGTGCAGGTTAACCCTTTCACTACCACACTACAGACGGTGTAGTGTGGTAGTGAAAGGTTAACCTTCTGTAGTGTGGTAGTGAAAGGGTTAAAGGTAACGTCTACACGAGAAGCTGTTCTCTTTGTGCTAATGTGTTAGCAACCCATATGCCTCACATGCAGACACAACACATTAACTCTGGTGGGGTGTTTACTCTGTGTTACTCATACACAATTCATGTAGAAATACTTTTAAAAATAACTTGATCTCAATTACGAGCAATCTAGACACCACATATAGATCACATTGATCAATAGATGTTGCTCTTTGTTTTTTATGATACAAATGTTTATCATAATCAAGACATGAATGGAATAAATCAAGTTTATCTTGAAAAAATATGAATGAAACATGGTGGAGGCCGACAGTGAAGGTACACAATGAACCTTTTTGTTTGATTTCTATCATACTTACTTGTTTTCACCACACCAGTGTCCAGTGGACCTGAACTCCATGTATGTAATATTAATGTGTAGGGGGAGAGAGAGGGGGGGGGGGGGGGGGGGGTACGCAGTGTGCACTCAATGGAAATGTGTTCTTTTAAATATGTTCTTCACAGAAAATGAGCCAAGGCCAATGAGTCGCTGGTTAAAATAATTATTAATTGTATAATGTATCTTGTAGTAAACATTATTGAAACCAGGTCTCACAGACCCTGAGCACCACACAGGGGGTTAAAGGGGAATTCCTCCCTAGATCTCTCTTGATTGTACAACTAAAACGTGCTCACAGGCAGCTCTGTACATACCGTGCGCTGCATGCTCCAGCTCCCTGCTCCAGCTCCCTGCTTTACACAGGAGCACGCTGAGGTGAAAGAGGGCGGACGTCAGACAACGCCGGTCAAAGGTCGCCACTCCTTCCAGGGGGAGGGGCTGAGTGTTTACCTCTGGTTACTCCATTACCTGAGAGAGAGAGAGAGCGAGAGAGAGAGGGAGAGAGAGAGAGAGAGAGAGAGAGAGAGAGAGAGAGAGAGAGAGAGAGAGAGAGAGAGAGATACACCACACACACACACACACACACACACACACACACACACACACACACACACACACACACACACACACACACACACACACACACACACACACACACACACACACACACATTACACACACACATTACACATACAGCCAAAGAGGGAAAACACAGAGAGACACAGAGATAGAGAGATACAGAGATAGGGGGGAAGAGAGAGAGAGAGAGAGAGAGAGAGAGAGAGAGAGAGAGAGAGAGAGAGAGAGAGAGAGAGAGAGAGAGAGAGAGAGAGAGAGGTGCGAAGCTGATCGAGAGGGAAGGCAGAGGAATGACCTACACTTTGAAGTTATTGGAAATAGAGGAGGGTAGAACTTTGTCGTTATTGATGTCTCTATCAGATGAGCACCTTTCACTGCCAATCTTTCTGAGAGATGGCCATTGGCCAGCCACCTGAGAGAGAATTAATCAGCTAGCATTAAATTAGTCTAATGTTGCTTCGTGGTGGAATTTCCCTTCCGACGACACGGTTGCCAGCCTAGCTGCTCCGATTTCATCTGACCTTTATTTTTCTTTTCCTTCCTCTTTTTATTTTTAATTTTTTTAACGCGAGGACCCTGGGATGACCTTTTCAAAACAAAGTCAAGTGTATTTCGGGAGAGAGTTTCCCCTCGCGCTCGTGTTGACACACGCATGGAACGCTCCATCCGATCCCTCACCCAGACTCGCTCACCTGCTGCGGCCATGGAAAGACCCCCTCATGGCCCGCACCCCTAGACCCCCCCCCCCCCCCCTCACGTGTTCCTTTATTAATCCCCTTGGGGAAATTCACGGGGGTCATCATAACAGCATTGGAGAGGTACAGACTGAAACAAGTCAATAATAGAAATAATAATAACAGGAGAATAGAACATAATAGCACACACAACGCCAGGGTCCATGCAGTGTTTAGTATTAAGATAAGTTAAGATAGTAATAAGATAAGTCTTATTTAAAAGATAAGTTACAGGTTTCCCAGAACAAACTCATCCGATTAACTCTAGGACTAGCCTCCAGAGCACATGTGGGCAAACAACACTTCCAGTTGCTGGGCTGGCTCCCTCTGGAAGCCAGGTCCGTTCAACTTCAGCTCAACACAGTTGACAACATTTATAATAATAGGGCCCCCTCTTATCTTACAAATTATTTTTAGTGGAACAGGGACATGCATACTCATAACACCAGAGCCAGCATTGCTGACCTGCGTATTCCAAGGTTCAAAACTAATATTTTAACTAATGTTCTTTTAAATTCTGGGGAGCCACAAATTGGAATTTGCTACCTTCACAGCTAAAATGCATCAGTATAGCCGGCACAATTTTAAGAAAAAAGTAAAATCTTGGCTCCTCGACAATGTCAAAAACTAGATTTTAAAATGCATGAAAATGGTGTCTGATACATTGTTGCCTGTGGCTACGTTTGTACTGCTTTTAAAATGTTCATGTCTATGTAGTTTGTCAAATTGTTATTTATGGTCATGTTTTGTATTGCTTGTCTGTCTGAGACCAAGGACTACAATGGAAATAAGTCTTGGCTTTTTTGTGTAGCATCCTTGAAGTTTTTCTGGAATCTTGTATCTTTAAAAATGTCTAATCAAATCAAATCAAGAGTCAGATGGTCCTAATAGTTCTCAAGTTCTCAAGTTCTCCAGCCGTTAGTTCTCCAACTATTGGCCGAGGCGATTAGTAGTGTGTCTGTGATAAGTCTATGGCTCCTCATCCAGGATAGCTCCTCATAGAGGGGGTGGGAGGGGTTCTCCTGGATAGCTCCTCATAGAGGGGGTGGGAGGGGTTCTCCTGGATAGCTCCTCATAGAGGGGGTGGGAGGGGTTCTCCTGGCTGCGTGTAGCCTTTTTACAACGCATCCGCGTTTCCGGGTTCCCGTTTTGCGCTCTGATTGGCCGCTGACCTACGCTAGTACGCCCCCCTAAGTTATGAGCGTAGCATAGCAGGAGGACGGACGCTGAAATCGAACAGCTGTTACCTAACAACGCCCGATGCAAAATGGTTCTCTCCTCTTTGTATACCTTTGTCCTCACAAGTATTCTGCCAGGGAACTTATGGACACGACAATAGTAATAAGTAATAACATTCTGCAATGTTAAATAACGTTTATCCATTAAACTAGCGGTACTAGGTAGCTAGCCTAGCCGCAATGCTATGGTCGATCCCATTGCCGTTAGCATGTAAGCTAACAACAGCGTCTTATAACTACTACTATTGTCGTGTCCATAAGTTCCCTAGCAGAATACTTGTGAGGACAAAGGTATACAAAGAGGAAAGAACCATTTTGACACGACAATCGTAGTAGTTATAAGGTGTTTGAGCTTGTAACGTTGTACATATTGTATATACAACGTGAGTAGCTAACGTAGCTTAGCTTAGCTTGATAGGTTCAAAACCTAACAATGCCCGATCTAAAATGGTTCTCTCCTCTTTGTATACCTTTGTCCTCACAAGTATTCCATTTGGGCTGTGGGGGGTGCTTAATGTCTGAAGGAGTCGACGGAAGGCTTCTTATCCTCTGCGAAAGCATGCAATTGGTCCACTGATGGATACATCTTGATATTTGTCTAGTCTAGTGTGTTCATTAGATGGGTGAAATCCTCTTTCAGTGCCTCTGTGCCTGTTTTCTTAGGCAGTTAGCCTCTGGTATGTGTGCCATTAGCGTTAGCTACGCTTCTAGGCCTCTTTTCTTTTGAAAAGAATGATAAAAAAAATTATAATAATAATAATATCTTTCTTTTTTTTGCATTCGACTAAGGTTGGCAGTCGACTACGGCTCCTTTCGATCGATTAGTCGACTATTCGACTAATAGGGGTCAGCCCTAGTACAAACAATATAATTAACTCACAGATGAGAGTCTGTGTGCCCTATCGGTTATAGGTTACAGTACAATAAATATGCCAATAAATCATTTTAATCTGAAAGTATATGCAAGGGGAGTATACACAAGGTGCAGTATACACAAGGTGCAGTATTCACAAGGTGCAGTATACAAAAGGTGCAGTATACACAAGGTGCAGTATACACAAGGTGCAGTATTCACAAGGTGCAGTATACACAAGGTGCAGTATACAAAAGGTGCAGTATACACAAGGTGTAGTATACACAAGGTGCAGTATTCACACGGTGCAGTATTCACAAGGTGCAGTATTCACAAGGTGCAGTATACACACGGTGCAGTATACACAAGGTGCAGTATATACACAAGGTGCAGTATACACAAGGTGTAGTATACACAAGGTGCAGTATACACAAGGTGCAGTATTCACAAGGTGCAGTATTCACAAGGTGCAGTATACACAAGGTGCAGTATACACAAGGTGCAGTATACACAAGGTGCAGTATACACAAGGTGCAGTATTCACAAGGTGCAGTATACACAAGGTGCAGTATACACAAGGTGCAGTATACACAAGGTGCAGTATTCACAAGGTGCAGTATTCACACGGTGCAGTATTCACAAGGTGCAGTATTCACAAGGTGCAGTATACACAAGGTGCAGTATTCACAAGGTGCAGTATACACAAGGTGCAGTATTCACAAGGTGACGTATACACAAGGTGCAGTATTCACAAGGTGCAGTATACACAAGGTGCAGTTTTCACAAGGTGCAGTATACACAAGGTGCAGTATACACAAGGTGCAGTATTCACAAGGTGCAGTATTCACAAGGTGCAGTATACACAAGGTGCAGTATACACAAGGTGCAGTATACACAAGGTGCAGTATTCACAAGGTGCAGTATTCACAAGGTGCAGTATACACAAGGTGCAGTATACACAAGGTGCAGTATACACAAGGTGCAGTATACACAAGGTGCAGTATACACAAGGTGCAGTATTCAGGTTACTCATCACTTCCTGTGTGGATTCCTTTAATACTACATGAGGCTCATAAGGAACACATGCTAATTTAACAGGACAGATGCTAGATGTGATATCAGAGCAGATACTAAATGTGATATCAGAGCAGATACTAAATGTGATATCAGAGCAGATACTAAATGTGATATCAGAGCAGATACTAAATGTAATATCAGAGCAGATACTAAATGTGATATCAGAGCAGATACTAGATGTGATATCAGAGCAGATACTAGATGTGATATCAGAGCAGATACTAAATGTGATATCAGAGCAGATACTAAATGTGATATCAGAGCAGATACTAGAAGTGATATCAGCGCAGATACTAGATGTGATATCAGCGCAGATACTAGATGTGATATCAGCGCAGATACTAAATGTGATATCAGGGCAGATACTAGAAGTGATATCAGAGCAGATACTAAATGTGATATCAGAGCAGATACTAGAAGTGATATCAGAGCAGATACTAAATGTGATATCAGGACAGATACTAGAAGTGATATCAGGACAGATACTAAATGTGATATAAGAGCAGATACTAGATGTGATATCAGAGCAGATACTAGAAGTGATATCAGAGCAGATACTAGATGTAGATACTAGATGTGGTATCAGAGCAGATACTAAATGTGATATAAGAGCAGATACTAGATGTGATGTCAGGGCAGATACTAAATGTAGATACTAGATGTCGTATCAGAGCAGATACTAGAAGTGATATCAGAGCAGATACTAGATGTAGATACTAGATGTGGTATCAGAGCAGATACTAAATGTGATATAAGAGCAGATACTAGAAGTGATATCAGGACAGATACTAGAAGTGATATCAAGACAGATACTAGATGTGATATCAGGACAGATACTAAATGTGATATAAGAGCAAATACTAGATGTGGTATCAGGACAGATACTAAATGTGATATCAGAGCAGATACTAGATGTGATATCAGAGCAGATACTAGATGTGATATCAGAGCAGATACTAGATGTGATATCAGGACAGATACTAGATGTGATATCAGAGCAGATACTAGATGTAGATATCAGGACAGATACTAGATGTGATATAAGAGCAGATACTAGAAGTGATATCAGAGCAGATACTAGAAGTGATATCAGTGCAGATACTAAATTTGATATCAGAGCAGATTGATTGATTGATTGAAAACTTTATTAACAGATTGCAGAATGGGTACAGTACAGTACGCCTATTCTTTAATTGGAGCCGAAGAGTGCTGCCGAGTGCTTCCACGTTTTCTCTGATTGGCTGCGACTAGATGTAGATACTAGATGTGGTATCAGAGCAGATACTAAATGTGATATAAGAGCAGATACTAGAAGTGATATCAGGACAGATACTAGAAGTGATATCAGGACAGATACTAGATGTGATATCAGAGCAGATACTAGAAGTGATATCACAACAGATACTATGTGATATTCGGACAGATACTAGATGTGATATCAGAGCAGATACTAAATGTAGATACTAGAAGTGATATCAGAGCAGATACTAGAAGTGATATCAGAGCAGATACTAGATGTGATATCAGAGCAGATACTAGAAGTGATATCAGAGCAGATACTAGAAGTGCCACACAAAGTCCAGTCTGAGTCTCAGTAGCTGCGTGACAGAAATAACCACACAGCCACCAAGCCGTCCCCAGCTCATATTCCCAGTGTGTGTGTGTGTGTGTGTGTCTGTGTGAGTGTGTGTGTTTTTGTATATTATTCCCACGCCGTGTATCTGAGTGTATGTGCGTATGCGTGAGTGTGATTGTGTGTGTGTGTGTGTTTACAAGTGTGTGTGTGTTTATGAGTGTGTGTGTGTGTGTGTTTATGTGTGTGCGTGTGTGTGTGTGCGTGTGTGTGCGTGTGTGTGAGTGTGCGTGTGTGTGCGTGTGTGTGTGTGTGTGTGTGTGCGTGTGTGTGTGTGTGTGTGTGCGTGTGTGTGTGTGTGTGTGTGTTTATGTGTGCGCGTGTGTGTGTGCGTGTGCGTGTGCGTGTGTGTGTGTGTGTGTGTGTGTAGGGTCCTCATCAGCTACAACATTGCAGCAGCTCTTCTTCCTGGGGTCCACAACTAGCGTTGCATTGTGACAGTACAACATCACAGTTTACATCACAGTTTACATCACAGCTTAAAGGGGAACTATCTTATAAATGGCCTTTTTCAGTGTTTAGCATTGTTTCCTAGCTATGTGGACTTATATTAATATGATCTATGTCTCTAATTCTCATATTGGCGCATTCTTCCAATTCTCCTCTCACAATATTCACCCTCACTGAACTGAGTCATCTGAAAATGTGCTGATTTGTGATGTCAGAGAGACACCGCCGCATGACAATCAGCTGAGTTTCCACACAGTTCCCACTGTGGTTGGAGCCCAGGCTCAAAACGGCTTAAGATCTTGAGGTAGAAAAATGCTGTTTTTGAGTACTTGATTAGAAATACAAAACAATGAATTAAAAAAAAAAAAATTACAGAGGTGTTCCATAGAATTGTGTAAAAGTGCCCAAATAGTGAAAGAAATAGTAAAATAGTTCCCCTCACAGCTTAAATCACAAGGCATAACATTATAGTAAACAAGACCAAGACTAGGACACACAGACAAGCTCCTGAAAATACAATCATCAAAATGTATGAAATCCAATAACTCATTCATCTATGGAGAGTATCCACCAGTGTTGGGTAAGGTCCATTTAAATACGTATTTACAGTTCACTGATGACCATGCACTTGTAATTAGTAACATCATTTCTTGGATTACCGCAACACAGTGACATTACATGCATCCATAACTAGCATTACTGTACTTCAAATAGTTTATATTATGTTCCTAATCTCCAACCAATATGCTTTCTTTCAAACATTATTCTGTGTTATACAAAATAAATCACTAGTTAGTTATTACATTAAAACACTGAAACCGTGTGTGTGTGTCTGTGTGCGTGTGTGTGTGTGTGTGTGTGTGTTTCAGGTTCCAGACGTATCTCCTAAGCCAGCAGCTGTGTCACGTGCACGCTTCCACCTCCTGCTGTGCACGTGAAACAGAAATAGACGCACAGACACACACAGCGCTGGAAGGCTGGGTTATTAGAACTAGGGCTGTACCGAATGTCATTTTTTAACATTCGAAGCTTCTATTGAAGTATTCGAACGAAGCTTCGAATGTCTCTCATCATGTTTTATGACTTAATACAAATATATATATATTTTTTTCTTTTTTTTTAAAACTTTATTTTTTAGCGTTTATCGCTTTTCTGGTCAAGCATGACCGACAGTTGTAGGGTGAAACGGGAGAGAGAGCAGGGGGAGACATTCGGCAAATGACGGCGAGTCCGGGAATCGAACTCAGAGTCAACCAGATCCGTGACGCAGCACGGAGTCCCGCGACGCAGCGCGGTAACATGGTGTGCTACTGGAGCACCCCTATATATTTTTTTTCTTATCATCAAACTAAATCCTCAAACTAAATCCTCAATTTGAATAAAGTGATTCATCTGATTAAATTGGTATTTTCTTTTTAAACTTTCTTCAATTTCAACTTTTTAATGAATATAACATCAGTTTCATCAACATAAATAATCCAATAAGGGCACGGTTGGTACGAAAGTGATGGCGACGTCTTATAGTGTAACACTATAATATTAGTGTAGCCTAATCTTTATCTGCAACTGTGAAGAAAAAACCCCATTGGTTTAAACAGAATGAATAGACACATACAAAAAAGATATATATATAAAAAACTAAAATAATAATAATTCTTATTTAAAGATTTAAAATTCAAATGTTGATTTAGAATTTGAATGTCAACATTATGATTGAAGCTGTGAAGCATTCGGTACAGGCCTAATTAGAACACAACACAGTGCTGGAAGGCTGGGGTATTATAACACAACACTGGAAGGTTGGGGTATTAGAACACACTGGAAGGCTGGGGTATTAGAACACACTGGAAGGCTGGGGTATTAGAACACAGCACTGGAAGGCTGGGGTATTAGAACACACTGGAAGGCTGGGGTATTAGAACAAAGCACTGGAAGGCTGGGGTATTAGAACAAAGCACTGGAAGGCTGGGGTATTAGAACAAAGCACTGGAAGGCTGGGGTATTAGAACAAAGCACTGGAAGGCTGGGGTATTAGAACACACTGGAAGGCTGGGGTATTAGAACAAAGCACTGGAAGGCTGGGGTATTAGAACAAAGCACTGGAAGGCTGGGGTATTAGAACACAGCACTGGAAGGCTGGGGTATTAGAACACACTGGAAGGCGTCCGAAACAGACTGAGACCCAGGCGACAGAGAACGCCATTGCCCAGCATATTGCTGGCCAATGTACAATCAATAGATAATAAACTGGACGACATCAGAGCAAGGATTCAATTTCAAAGAGACGTTAGAGACTGCAATGTTCTCTGCCTCACCGAGACGTGGTTGACGCCAGACGTCCCAGACCACGCCATTCAACCGGCCGATCACTTCTTCATCCACCGCAAAGATCGAACAGCAGAATCCGGTAAACAGTGGGGAGGTGGGATAGCCTTCATGTTGAACAACAATTGGAGTGATCCAGGCAACGTGAAGGAACTTTCAAACCACTGCTCCCCCAACCTGGAGTATATATATCCATCAAGTGCCGGCCTTTCTTTCTCCCGAGAGAGTTAACGTCGGCCATTCTGATCGGAGTGTATATTCCACCACAAGCAAACACAGGCGACGCGCTCTCCAAGCTACACAACGAGGTAAATAGAATCCAAACAGCTAAGGTTGACGCTGCTATTGTGGTTGTGGGTGATTTCAATAGCGCCAACCTGAGAAGAGTATTGCCAAACTTCTACCAGCATGTGACTTGTAACACCAGAGGCGGTAATATTTTAGACCATTGTTACTCGCAATTTAAGTGTGGATACAAGTCTCAGGCTGCCAGTGGATTCGGCAAATCTGATCATGACGCCATCTTTCTTTCACCGCAGTATAAACAAAGTCTCAAGCGCGCGCCGGTAGTCTCGCGAGATGTCCAGAAATGGTCTATGGAATCAGAGGAAACGCTCCAAGCTGCACTTGAATGTACAGACTGGAGGGTGTTCCGCGATAACACAGATAACATTAATGACTACACGGAGACAATGCTGGACTTTGTTTGTACTTTGGTGGAAGAAACAATCCCCACTACCACAATTAGAGTTTACCCAAACCAAAAGCCCTGGGTAGACAAATCCGTCCGTGAGGCTCTGAAAGCGTGCACCTCAGCATACAACGCCTGGCTTGTGGCAGGCAACATGAATTACCACAAGGTGGCGAGATACAACATCAGGAGAGCAGTAATAGAAGCAAAGAGGCGCTACAGGGATAAAATTGAACTTCAATATGAACAGGCTGACTCTAGAGCTATGTGGCAGGGCCTCAGAACGATGACAGATTACAAAGGCACCTCCCTCAAGCTGAACAGTGACATCTCCTTAGCAAATGATCTCAATACCTTCTATGCGAGGTTTGAGGCTGGTAATAACAACACCAGCCTACAAACCACTGCAATGGAGGAGGGGACACTGCTGATGGAGACTCAGTGTTCAGGGTAACAGATCATGAGGTGAGGAGGAACTTTAAGAAAGTGAATATCAGGAAGGCAGCAGGACCGGACGGTATCCCCGGCCGCATCCTAAAAGTCTGTGCCGACCAACTGGCCCCGCTATTCACTGACATATTTAACCTGTCCTTGGAACAGGCTGTCATCCCCACCTGTCTGAAGAAGGAGAAGAAGAAGAAGAAGTTGCCTTTGAGAACCAATGGTTCTCGAGCCGTAACGGCACATGGGGCAGGAGCCTATCTCCTGTTTCCGCAGCGTGAGGCAGCTTGATGTACAAGTACACCCCTTGGACATGACGCTAGTATGTTGCAAGGACTTCCCCCCAAACCAACCCTTGATGCTGAGTGTCAAGCAGGGAGGCTATGGGTACCATTTTTAAATAGTCTTTGGTATGACTCGGCCGGGGCTTGAACTCCCAGCCTCCCGAAATCAGGGCGGACACTCTACCCATGAGGCCACTGAACCTGTCTGAAGAAGTCCACTATTATCCCTGTACCCAAAAAATCCAAGCCTGCTTGCCTCAACGACTACCGCCCTGTAGCTCTCACCTCCATAGCCATGAAGTGCTTTGAGAAGCTAGTAAAGGGCTACATCTGCTCCTCCCTCCCCATCAACCTGGACCCCCTGCAATTTGCATACCGCCCCAACAGGTCCACGGAGGACGCCATAGCCCATGTGCTGCACACAGCAGCATCACACCTGGACAAGAGGCAGGGGAACTATGTGAGAATGCTGTTCATCGACTACAGCTCAGCATTCAATACCATAGTCCCCTCCAAACTCATAGCCAAGCTCAGGGACCTGGGCTTGAACTATGACCTCTGCCAGTGGGTCTTGGACTTCCTGACGGGCAGACCCCAGGTGGTGAGAGAAACTTGAAGGCTGGGGTATTAGAACACACTGGAAGGCTGGGGTATTAGAACACAGTGGAAGGCTGGGGTATTAGAACACAGTGGAAGGCTGGGGTATTAGAACACAGTGGAAGGCTGGGGTATTAGAACACACTGGAAGGCTGGGGTATTAGAACACACCACTGGAAGGCTGGGGTATTAGAACACATCACTGGAAGGCTGGGGTATTAGAACACACCACTGGAAGGCTGTGGTATTAGAACACAACACTGGAAGGCTGGGGTATTAGAAGACACTGGAAGGCTGGGGTATTAGAACACACTTGAAGGCTGGAGTATTAGAACACACTGGAAGGCTGGGGTATTAGAACACAACACTGGAAGGCTGGGGTATTAGAACACAGCACTGGAAGGCTGGGGTATTAGAACACATCACTGGAAGGCTGGGGTATTAGAACACAGCCCTGGAAGGCTGGGGTATTAGAACACTGTGCAATAATAACAAGCATTGATACAATCATTAGTTTAGGAATATTCTGTTTACCTCAGCCTTACACCAACAATGGATTTTACACAATGTGGTAGGATAACGTATGAACTGTTAGAAATGTGTATAACCGGTTTACATCAACAAAGGATTATAATGTGTTATTATAACTTATGAAATGTTAGATACTTGTATAACAGGCTTATATCACAAATGGATTACAATGGGTTATGATAATTTATGAAATGTTAGACACTTGTATAACAGGCTTACTTACACCAACAATGGATTATAATGTGTTGGGATAACTTATGAACTGTTAGAAACATGTATAACAGGCTTACTTACACCAACAATTAAGCAATAATACACGAGAACCAGTGGAATATCCGGAATATTGCCACGGCTGTGAGGCGCCCGCAGCCGCGCAAGCGAATCTCGAGTGGCGGAGGCATCACAGAGTGGCAATATTACTAGTATGCGCGGTCGGACCTACTTGTTGTATAATGGATTATAATGTGTTATGATAACTTATGAACAGTTAGAAACTCTTATAACAGACCTACACCAAAAATGGATTATAATGTGTTATGATAACTTATCTGTTTTTGCATGTTAAGTCTCGGTTATTAATATAAAACATCATACTAATGCATCGCGGACAGCGTTGTATGCTTCATTACAACACTGGCTGATGGTATTATCCCCACTAAAAAGGTGCGGGTCTTCCCTAACCAGAAACCGTGGGTGGACAGTACTATCAGAGCAGCTCTGAAATCCCGCACCACTGCCTACACACACACACACACACAGTAATGTAGAGGGGGGTATTGGGTAAATGTATTCAGAATAAGCTCTTACTTAGATAAAACACACAACAAGAGAGAGAGAGAGAGAGAGAGAGAGAGAGAGAGAGAGAGAGAGAGAGAGAGAGAGAGAGAGAGAGAGAGAGAGAGAGCGAGAAAGAGATTTCCATATCTATCTATGGAAAGCAAACCAAAAGGAATTCACTTTTCTTTTGTAAACTCTTCAGAGGCTTAAAGTGATTATCTCCAGCAGGTGGGAGGAGGACATGAAGAACAGTGTGTTCTCATTTAGTCTGGAGCACAGGACTGAGACTGTGGGTAATAATCATGTCATTGGCCGACTGGTTCAGTCTGCATTCTCTTCCCCCTCCGCTATCTGCAACACTATTTTGCAAGGGCACCATCCCTGCATCCTGGGCTTAGCATGTATCATCGGCTATTGTAATAATTCTGCCTCATGAACATTGGCAAGCTTTCCATTTTTGCACAAAATGAGTTCCTTTTTCTATCACTAACATTATTGTTTAAACATTTTTGGTTGAAATAAAGTTAGTTATAAGGTTTTTAATTTGTCGTTAAAGAAGAACCACACTTACCAGTAGAACGCCTGTCGTTCAGTGCTGTCGCCTGATACAGCCAGGAGTCTACGCTGTGGTGACGTCAGTCAGCAGTGCCAAAGTGAGTGTAATTCCTCAGTGAACGAAAACATAAACATTGTTATTTTGCTACTTTTATGATTAGTCAGGAGGGAGGAAATGTCCACTGTCATTCTCATGCCCGGCCCAGCAAGGGCCGGGCCTGGGGACGTTACAGTACCTCCCCCTCAACGGGGGGCTTCCAGACCCCCGAGAATAACGTCCGGACACAGGGGAAGGGGGAAGCCGGGACCCCGGAAGGAACCCAGGGAGAGGACCCGGAGACCTGGGGCCGGGAGCCATAGCAAAAAACCCAGGAGGGGCATAGCAGCCCGGAGGGCTGAAAACGGGTGCACAGGCCCGGAGACGGGGGGTGGGGATGGGAACCGAGGCCTGGAGAGGGGAGGCAGGGAAAGAAACAGGGAGCCGGCGTTGGGCGAAGTCCATCGGTCCGCTGTCAAGCGACGAGGAAAAAACACAGGATAGGACCACCGTGCTGTGGACGTGCCGAGAAGGATCAGGGGGCTGGCGCACTTCTGGCAAAGCCCAACATTGCGTAATTTTTCTCCACCAAACAATCTCCAGTTCAGAAGTGCATCTGAGCTGCTTCCGCGTTGGAAAACGAATGAGGAAGGGTGAGGCGTGACCACTTCCGGCGTAATATAGTGGACGCATGGGAGTGGCGTGGTCACGTGCAAGTGGGTGCATTTGTTTTGTTCCCCGGAGCACACTAGGTGCTGGAGATAATGGGTTATATCTCAGTAGGCAGAGCGAGACGCGAAGCCAGTTGATATATAACTGGACTACATACATGTACCACTTTAAAATAACGTTTAATCAGAGCAGCATAACTGGACTACATACCACTTTAACATTACCTTTAATCAGAGCAGCATAACTGGACCACATACCACTTTAACATCACCTTTAATCAGAGCAGCATAACTGGACCACATACCACTTTAACATAACCTTTAATCAGAGCAGCATAATTGCACCACATACCACTTTAACATAACCTTTAATCAGAGCAGCATAACTGGACCACATACCACTTTAACATAACCTTTAATCAGAGCAGCATAACTGGACCACATACCTATAGAGGTCAATGGATCGAGGTTTGAATGCTCCCAATTACTGGAATACACAAACGTCATGTAGAATGCAGTCTTTTACTTTAGATACTTAAGTACTGTTGTGGAATATTCAAATCAGCCATGACAGTGAACCGTAGAAATGAAGATGAGTCAATTTGTATATATATAAAAATATAGAACATAGTTTATTAATCCGTTTTCCACAGAGCTCAGTTTACAATCAGACATGCTAAACGTCTGACCAGAACGTCTGACCAGAGCTCTTGGTCAGACATACATTAAATACATAATTTACATGACGTAAGATACCAGATTATGACAGAAATGAAAACAAAGAATGGGTCTATGGCTTTGTTGTGACTTCACACTAGAAGTGGAGAGGAACATACCTTGGACCTCTCATATCTCCTGGCCCTTTGGCTGAGTTTAAGAGACACTGTTAAGACTAGTGTCGCCTATAGTGTCTTCTATACCAGTTGATCATAATAACTAGGTAAGAGATAGAATATGTATTTTAACACAGATCTATATGACATGATAATATTCCTATTACAGTACATTCAACAGAAAATACGTCTCTCTCCTTTTACTTAAATATAATTTATAAACGGAGGACTTTTACTTTGATCATAGTACTCATTTATCCGGTATATATTTCTACTTTTACTAATAAGAAAAAGACCCGTGTACTTCTTCCACCACTGACAAAGACAAATAACAATAACAATCTGATCCTCCGTTCTCTCCTTGACTCCTATATAAACGCCCGTCTCACTGGAGGAGATCCCAGGGGCCCAGAGCTAACTTTAGCCGTTTAGCTGTTCCAACGCCTCAGCTATCCGCCGCCCCTGCATGCAGCGCTGCTCACTCCTTTTAACAGCGAGTGACGACGGGACTCCACCGCTCGTGAATGAAGGCGTCGCGACACACACAGAGACCCCCAGCTATAGGCCCCTGAGTCAGAGGCTGCGCGCGCCAGTGTGGACGGGGGGTGTATTTCTGTTATCTGTGTGTGTGTGTGTGTGTGTGTGTGTGTGTGTGTGTGTGTGTGTGTGTGTGTGTGTGTGTGTGTGTGTGTGTCTAAAGACAGAAACCTACCAACAGCTTGTCGCCCGTTAAAAGGACCCGACACCAGCCCGTGCTGCAGGAACATTCCAGTGTGTGTGTGTGTGTGTGTGCGTGCGTGCGTGCGTGCATTATCAGAATGTTGACACCGCTCCTTCCTGTCCCCCGTGACATCACTTCCTGTACCTATTTAAAGGCCGGCGGAGGTGAAGAGGGGCTCCAGCAGAGGATTATCTCCACTCACTCTCCACTCTCCACTCTCCACCCTTCACTCTCCACTCTCCACCGACGACGGACGACCAGACCTTCCAAGCCCTTTCTCCTGTCGGCTTTTAGCAGGGGGACTTTTTATTCTTTTTAACTGGGTTAAAAAAAATTGGAGGAAGATTGGACGTTGGAAGACGCCAGAACACTGTTCTCTTTTGGAAAACAAAAACCCCGGACATCGGGAAGACAACCAAACGCGTGAGTTGACTCATTGCGTGAATTTGAAGAGGAATTTCCACAAAGGAACGTTCAAGTCAGATCCTCCCGCCGGTTATCACGTCTATCACCCCCCCCCCCCCTGGAAGGACCTCCGGACGAGTGGAACTACTGAAGAAGAGTGTGGAACCACAGAGGAAGAGTGGAACCACAGAGGAAGAGTGGAACCACAGAGGAAGAGTGGAACCACAGAAGAAGAGTGTGGAACCACAGAGGAAGAGTGGAAGCACAGAGGAAGAGTGGAACCACAGAAGAAGAGTGTGGAACCACAGAGGAAGAGTGGAACCACAGAGGAAGAGTGTAACCACAGAAGAAGAGTGTAACCACAGAAGAAGAGTGTAACCACAGAAGAAGAGTGGAACCACAGAAGAAGAGTGTGGAACCACAGAAGAAGAGTGTGGAACTACAGAAGAAGAGTGTGGAACCACAGAAGAAGAGTGTGGAACCACAGAAGAAGAGTGGAACCACAGAAGAAGAAGAAGAGCGTTTAGCTCGACATGAGTGGCGGAGGCGGAACAGCCGCGGAGCCCAGGCCGTTCGTCCGGGCGGTGAGGAAGATCAAATGCGCCGCCATGGTGGCCAGCTTGGCCAAGAGCTGGCAGGGCTGGGCCGCTGACCACTCGGACAAGCAGGAGACCATCCCCTCGGGCTGGATGCCGGTTTGCGTGGAAGACGCGGAGGTGGAGAAGACGCCGGTCAAGCTGACCGTCACGCCGCGCGTCATCGCGGCCGACGACGGCGAGAGTAAGATCCGGACGGGTTCCGTCACTAAAAGCATCCAGCTCAGAGTCAACAACAAACCCGGCGGCGGGGATCTGGTGAACGCCCTGCGCGGCAAGATGGAGTCGGCGCCCGAGGACAACAACAACAACAACGGCAAGCCTTTCCTGGGGAACGAGTCGCCGACGCGGCGACGCCAGATGAGGGCGCTGCAGCTGGCCGTGGGAGGAAGCGGGGGCATCCAGGACAGGAAGTCGGCGCTCCAGGACAAGACGCTGCTGGGGTCGAGGAGCAGCAGTTTGGACACAGAGGACAGTGGCCTGGGCGAGGAGGCGGGACTAAGTGACGGCGGCGAATCGAAGAATGACTCTGATGCGGGGGTGAAGAAGGATAGGCCTAAGGTAGTGTATGTCATGTTTTTAAATGAAACATTTGATTTCATGAGACCAATGGTGTATAATCTCGTAACAACTGAGAAGAATGTTTCTGAATGTTGATGAGTTTCATCAACAAACATTGATCTAATGATAGAACATTATACTGTACATTACTTACTTCAAGTAAGAAATGTTACTTTGCGAGTGTAGTGTAGGCAGGGGGTGCTCACTAGAAATGGCAGTGTCCTTACTTAATTAATAGAAAAAACACACAAGTGAAAGCGTTTTTTTATTTATTTTTTAAATGTCAAACCTTTATTTAAACGTGAAAGGCAGCTGAGATATAAGCACAGACACAAAAAGGCATAGAAAACAACAAGTCAACACGGTAAGGCAAAAAGTAAGGATAACAAATCAATTAAAACACGTACAACTTGATGGTCGGAGATCAAGGTTTTAAACTCTGCAACAGCTTTAGGGCCGGTTGGAGTTCAGCTTACCGCCCGGTAAGGTGCTTTATGTGTGTCGGTGGTAAAAGCAGAACCAGCCCACCACACTCCTCCCTGTTTGGTGACGTTTCTACGACACGGCACTTCCTTCAGGCTGGGAAGGCCCTGTGCTCAGTGGTGGGAAGTAACTATTTTTACTCAAGTACTGTACTTAAGTAGAATGTCTAGCTACTTGTACTTTAAGTGAGTATTTTCATTTTAGGGAACTTTATCCTTTTACTCCACTACATTTCAAAGGAAATATTGTACTTCTTACTCGACTACATTCATCTGAACCCATCAGTGACTAGTTACTTTGAAGAAAGGGATTTTGCATAGAAAACATGGCAAAATGTATGGAGATTATATACTTTCACATTTGAAGTCTGTCAACTTCAAGGGGAATGTAATCAGAGCAGCATATCTGGACCACATACCACTTTAACATGACATTTAACACTATGGTCGCCAAAAACGCCTTACCACGTCATTCCCCGCCATGCTCATTCTGCCAAAGACGCCGTACCACGTCTTTGATATCAATATTTCAAAAATCTGTGATCGCAATCATATTTCTCCCCCGGAGACTTGAGATCTACTGTTGATCCCCTCTCAACTCTCCAACGGTTCAAGAGCGCCATCTGGTGGCCGATCGGCGGATCGCCCAGACCGGAAACAGGAAATGGAAGCTGGTGCTCATTCCAATTCGGTCCAATCACTCGCTAATAGTCCCAGGACTCGAGCTAGACACAATGGATAGCAATCTGTTACCAATAACTCGATAAACAACATGATTTGGACGTATATACTATTATACAACCTGTAAATGGATCGCATATTTCTACATTCCATAATAGGAATATTTCTGCTCCACGCTCATCGCCCAACGCTACGAGGAAGTTACGGTGAGTTTCAGCGTTATTTTTTAACGTGTTCGATACAAACTGCTCTAATGATCATATCACCCACATTACATGAATCATCTAACGTTGGCCACGGAATTATAAACGACCCCCCCCCCATCCGGTCAACATCAGATGATAAGAAGTAACTTCTAGAAGCACGTCCATTTGAAATTTTTTTATCTCGCGCAGATTGCTATCAAACTGTATTTGATCATCAATATAATGCATTTAGGGCTATAAATCACGTTCTGGAGAATGCTGCAGAAAACGATAAAAACATACTTATACTTTAGACCGTATTTTAGTATGAATATGTGAATGAAAAAGTATAACGTTGCTACACCCTGAACAATAGATACTTGACGTTGAATGGGCCATAGTAATGTCAATTTAGCAATACAATTTAAAAAGTTATAGCCCTGCAAAGAAGGGGAACTTCTCCATAGACAAATAGAGATGGCGAGGGATGGTTTATTGTGAATATAAGCCTGGCGACCAAAGTGTTAATCAGAGCAGCATAACTGGACCACATACCACTTTAACATAACCTATAGAGGTCAATAAATCGCGGATCGAATGCTACCAAGCACTGGAAAACAAAAAACATCACGTAGAATACATACTTTACTTTAGATACATTAAAAAACATGCCCCTCCCAAGAGTAAATAGGACTTTCTCACTACATGAAACGGCCCGTCATAAACAACCAATTTTGATGCTCATTAATCTCTTGCATTAATGAGCATTAATAAGTCAACCCGTCGCGGTTGTTTGGACGGTCAGGGGGGGCCGCACCTCTCTCGTCGAAAACCAAACCGCACGCATAATAATATCTCCTTTCAAAGTTAGGGAGCTAACCGGAGAACCCCGGAGACATCAGCGGAGAACATAGAGAACATAGAGAACGTAGAGAACGTAGAGAACGTAGAGAACTCATGAAGACAGTGTGACCGTCCGCACGGAACATAGCGTAAACAAAGACCGTCCCCCCCCCCCCCCCCCCCGACCTTCAGATGATAGAACAAGAGAGAGAGAGAGAGAGAGAGAGAGAGAGAGAGAGAGAGAGAGAGAGAGAGAGAGAGAGAGAGAGAACACACACACACACACACACACACACACACACACACACACACACACACACACACACACACACACACACACACACACACACGCATTACACACACAGCAAAGAGGAAAAACACAGAGAGACACAGAGAGAGAGATACAGCGATAGGGGGAGAGAGAGAGAGAGCGAGAGAGAGAGAGAGAAGAGAGAGAGACACACACGCACACACATACACACAGCCAAAGAGGGAAAACACAGAGAGACACAGGGAGAGAGAGAGGGGGAGAGAGAGAGAGAGAGAGAGAAGGGGGAGACAGAAAGAGTGAGAGACGCAAATTAATTAAAGTAAACAGTGTTGAGTAGAACATACAGTTAAATTCAAGTGCATTTTGCAGTAGTTGTGTTGGGTGGTAGTTTAACTATTCAAATCTCAGTAGCTTTTTCAGTAGCCTATAGCTAGCTACTGACGGTAGCTACTGACGGGCCAGTGGTCCTCTAACATCGTTCCCAGTTGTATCCCCTCCGTGAGATAAAGTCTGGTAAAGAACTGCTGCCGAGTAGTGTGTCTGGGGGTAGAATTTCCGGTACTTCCCCTGGAAGCTGCCCTCCGAACGGACCAAACCTTTCCCAAATCCTGTCGGCAAACAAGCTAGAACGTGCCGGTCATGTAGTAAATTCTTCAGGCAAAGCCGTTGCAGTGGCTTAAAAACGAGGAAATATTGTGCACTTCACACGTTTCTATAATTGTTTTGTCGAAACCGGAAAGCCTGTAGCCTGTACTTCCTGTACTTATAGGCATATCTTCTCCAGCCTAGTGTTTCTCAAACCTTTCCCTGTCAAGGACCCCCAAATAGGTCAGGATCCCCCATCTGAGAACATATTTGTTGTTAGATATGAATTATTCCAGAATTCCCTCTGTAGATTGAGAGATAACAGTCATTAGCTGTTATTGTGAATATAATTTTAGTGAAATTAAACTATTACTGAAAATGTACATGTTCATGATCCCATCCCTGTCCTCTCCGTACTCCTGCTTTTTTGAAGCAGCTATTGAGTTTAACATCCTTGAAGCAGCTATATATTGAGTTAAAAAAAAACGATGTAGCTATAAACTATTGAGGTTTAACTTATTTTAAGCCGTTTTGATTGAGTTTAACTTCTTTGCAGTAGCTATATATTCAGCTTAACTTCTTTGAATCAGCTATAAGATTCAGGTTAACCTCTTTGAAGTAGCTATAGATTGCGTTTAACCTCTTTGAAGTAGCTATAAACTATTGAGTTTAACTTATTTGAAGCAGTTTT
>NC_140170.1:184026609-184029027 GCF_963971535.1 Notolepis coatsorum | reverse complement strand
ATACATACATACACACACAAACACACACACACACACACACACACACACACACACACACACACACACACACATACATACACACCATTTGTGTAATTTACAGAATCATGCAGATTGAAGAAATGAGAAAATACGTAGACATCTCTCCCTCTCTTTCATACACACACACAAACACACACACACACACACACACACACACACACACACACGCAGGGGCGTAGCTGGGGGGGGTAGCTTAGGATGATTCCAAGGGCCCAGCACTGCAAATTTTTTTTTTTTTTTTTTTTTACTAGACATCACTCAGGTGTATTTATTGATGCTCTCATTGATACTATGTTTGTTTCTGAAGTGTGTGTGTGTTGTGTGTGTGTGTGTGTGTGTGTGTGTGTGTGTGTGTGTGTGTGTGTGTGTGTGTGTGTGTGTGTGTGTGTGTGTGTGTGTGTGTGTGTGTGTGTGTGTGTGTGTGAGATATATAGAGAGAGAGGGGGGGCTTTGGTAGACTATTGCATTGGTCCATTCATTGAAGATGAACGCAATGCGACATCCTTTACTAGGCTCACCCACCAACAGTGCAGGTGCTGAACTGCTGATCCGAATGTATAGGTAAAAACCATATTATGCGTTTTCATCAATAAAAAAATGGCCAAAAAAAAATTCCGCTCGCGCGCTTACGCGCGCTCCGCATTCACTGGGGGCCTACAAATACATTCTTTCATGTGGGCCCAGAATCTGGAGCTACACCCCTGCACACACGCGTGCGCACACACTCACACACAGCATTTGTGTAATTTACATAGCTGATACTGTAGATCACCCAGTCACACCATGTTAGCATGCTAGCCATGCTAGCCATGCTAGCCATGCTAACCATGCTAACCATGTTAGACATACCTACATACTGGACATCGGGTGGAAAGTTCCAGAATCTGAGCGATGCTAACTATCGGGTCACTCGACCTGGGTAAAATTGCATTCTGAAATGGATACTAACTGGATACTAACTTAATTTAAACAAATAATTGACCTATGGCCTGTATACAAGGCCTGAGAGTGTCCGCCCACATACCTTTTAATGTCTGTATTCACACACAAACGCAAATCTTTTGTGACAGAAATTGACAGCACTGAAATTAACCCTGAAGATCATTTCTCAAATGTGGTGATGATTTTTAATAGAGGTGTTTACTCTGCGAGGCCCCCAGTTGCAAAATTACAACATCACTTTTAGCTTTTAGCTATTTAAAAAAAAGTCTGTAAATGTTTATTACATTTTTTTAAGCACATTTACATGTCAATGTGTCCTGTTGTTCAGCCTCACAAATGCTATTGGATGGTACATGTGTTTATATAGGTCCCACTCTCTGGCCTCTCAAGTTGCTAATGTCTTTATGCACATGTTTTATTATGTATATATAGTTGTATAGTGAAATTTATCTTGGAATATTATGCTACTCATTTGCCGTTTCTTCATCCCGCGGTCCCTAATATAGGTTTATTAGCTCTTAAACACAGATATAGTATTTAAAATGACACTCGTAATGTATTTAATATATTACTCACCTATTGTATGACTGATGTGTACTAGCTGATATATCTGTACAAGCCGACGAATTGACATTTCAAACGAGGCTATTTTGAACATGTGTTTGTTTTTCAATGTGACGGTTCTCTCAGGTGTGCTATTGTACCTCAACTGACTCTAGCACGTGATTTATTTATCGTTATTTTATTGAATTGTTTTATCATTATTGACTATAGGAGAAACTGTTGAAATAAAATGTGAATAATTTTTCTTTCAAAGTGAAAGCACGGGAGTCTTCTCTACAGAAGGTATTTTGTAAAAAGGTGTCACTGAGACGGTATAGCAGGTGTCATGCAAACACAAACTGTGAGATTTCTGGAGATGAACACGGTCGTTTTCGAGATTCAATGGATTCGCAGTCAAACCCACGAGTGGCAAGAATGTTTGACTGCATACTGGTGGGCGAGAGTTAGTATTTTTTGCTGTAGCCGTTGTTTTAACGCAGATGCTAATAAAGTCAATGAATTAACCTCATAATAACCCTTTCACTGCCGCACTACCGAAACGGTTTAACCCCTTCACTGTGACAATACAGAAGGTTATCCCCTTCACTGCACACAACAGCAGGTTACCCTTTCACTACCACACTACAGACGGCTAACCTTTCGCTACCACACTACAGACGGTTACCCCTTTACTATCAGACTACAGAAGGTTAACCCTTTACTGTCACACTACAGACGATTAACCTTTCACTACCACACTACACCTTCTGTAGTGTGATAGTAAAGGGTTAACCTTTCTGTAGTGTTAAGGTGGTGCGCCACCTGGCTCACCTCGCCTCCTCCTCAGAACCGCAAACAGAATCAATAGAGGCCTTGTACAGAATGTTTGGAATG
>NC_140170.1:183769109-184021609 GCF_963971535.1 Notolepis coatsorum | reverse complement strand
CAACCAACCCACCAACCCACCAACCAACCCACCAACCCACCAACCAACCCACCAACCCACCAACCAACCAACCAACCAACCAACCAACCCACCAACCCACCAACCAACCAACCAACCAACCAACCAACCAACCAACCAACCAACCAACCAACCAACCAACCAACCAACCCACCAACCCACCAACCAACCAACCAACAAACCCACCAACCCACCAACCAACCAACCAACCAACCAACCAACCAACCAACCAACCAACCAACCAACCAACCAACCAACCAACCAACCAATCAACCAACCAACCAACACACCAACCAACCAACTAACCAATCAACCAACCCACCAATCAACCCATAAACCCACCCACCAACCCACCAACCAACCAACCAACCAACCAGTGGCGTCGCGTGGGTAAAATAACAGGGGAAGCCAAAAAAAAATTATTAAAAAGAAATTATTAAATATTTTTATTAATTTTTTTTTTTTTTTTTTTTTTTTTTTTAAGTCAAGCAGTCACCATGTACACTACAGTATGGCTCGGCGGCCAGTCAAACGTTCCTTTTTATTTATTTAACAGATTGCAGAACAGTACGGCTCAATACACACAATTGTATAAGGGGATGCAGACCAGAGAAAGACGTTTGTCTTGTTTACATCAGGGTCATTAATACTGCTGGAGCATTGGTTAATTTTTGGTCCGATTTTTCCTTGCGCGATTTTGCACGCCGCGTGGGAGCAAATTCGAGACACATATTCGGTTGCAAAAAGGTGTCCCACGGTCTCCTCTATGGCCGTGAATATTTTCACGCGGATCGGAATCACGGCGCGCCCGTGGGACACTTACACTTTTCCGTTTCGGCGAGTTTATTCCACGCTTTCTGTTTTCCTTTTCTAAGCATTTTAGGGGCTACATGTGAATCAGTAAAAGTTGCGGGACGCCCAGATGTTTCCACGATAGAAAGCTCGCGTGGATCCCATAATAGGCTCACTTAATACAGCGTTTTTAAAATCACGCGACATTTTCAGAGCCGACCTTTTCCCCTCGTTTTCGATGATGGAAGTGATTTAGGAAAAGCTTCGGCACGCCGAGAGGTCCCTGTGGATTTAATCTCGCGAGGATCGGGGCAATATTCGGCCCGTGGGAACAGTTACGGGTTAATACAATGTTCAGAGTGCCGAGGGGAAAATATGCTGAGTGTTTTCCTCTCAGCCCCGTTTTAAACTTTTAGGGTGTGGCAGTCAGCTCGAATCTGATTGGCTAGGATCGGATTTGGACTCTATAATGCTGGAAGCCTGGAGAAAGAGACCTACCATCTGCCTCCTCTCCTGCTGCAGTGAGCATAGTGAGGCTGACAGTGTGTTAGAGGGAGTGAGAAGGAGAAGAGGGAGACATTAAAAAAAAAATAAAAAATATAACACAGATGCACAGATGAAAAAGAATGTAAACTATATTAAAAAAAATTATATATATATATATATATATATTTTTTTTTTCATATTTCATATTTGATATTAATTCATATTTTAATATTAGGGAGGCATGGCTTCCGTTGGCTTCCATAAGGATTCGCCACTGCAACCAACCAACCAACCAACCAACCCACCCACCCACCCACCCACCCACCAATGAATGAATGAATTAATGAAAACTTTATTTAACAGATTGCAGAATGGGTACAATACAGTACGGCTCAATACATACAATTGTTAAGGGGATGCAGACCTGAGAAAGACGTTTGTCTTGTTTCCATCAGGGTCCCCCATTTTCAATTCATATAGACATATATGACATACATGACATACAGATAGTCAGTACTGCTACATCTATACATTTATGACATACCAGATTTGCAAATACAGTACTGTTTGTGATACAGAAGGAGTCAAGAAAAGGGAGTATATACATTTGACGTAGAAAACTGTACATTGGAGGAGGTTGGGTGGGGGGGGTTGGGTACATTGGGATATTGACAACCATACTGGGTAATTTACATTGGAGGTGGTTGGGGGGGGGGGGGGGGGGGGCCGGGGGGCACACTGTATAAACAAGTAACACTGTACATTGAGGGGGGGGGGGGGTTGGGTTAGGATATTTACAGGGGCCAGTGTTGAATTGCAGTCTCCCGTAGGTGTCTCTTGAGAGAGGTTTTGAAAGTGGGTAGTGATCCACATTCCTTTACAGCTTTGGGTAGGGCGTTCCACATTGATGTGGCATAATTGCGAAACGTGTTTAGTCCCTTATTTGAGCCGAATCTGGGTTTAACATGATTTGTGGAGCTCCCTCTGGTGTTGTGATCGTGGTATTCACTGACCTTTGGGAAGTATTTTGCCATGTACATGGGTACCTTGGTCGTGTAGTGTATCTTGTAGACCAGGCCCATTGCAAGTTGCTGTACTCTGTCATCTACTCTAAGCCATCCTAGGTTGTCAAAGTGGGCAGGGGTGAGGTGGGTTCTAGGAGTAAGGTCAACCAACCCATCAACCAACCAACCCACACACCAACCAATGAGGATCTAAGATGTGATTGGATGTTTTAGATGAGGATCTAAGATGATGTGATTGGATGTTTTACATGAGGATCTAAGATGTGATTGGATGTTTTAGATGAGGATCTAAGATGTGATTGGATGTTTTACATGAGGATATAAGATGTGATTTGATGTTTTACATGAGGATCTAAGATGTGATTGGATGTTTTAGATGAGGATCTAGTAAGATGAGTTTTTATTTCAGTCTTTCGATGGTTTGGCTCCAGGCTCACCACACACAGCTGATGCACAGCAAAAAAATAAAAAAAAGGAAAGCGGTTTTGGGAGGATATTATTTAACTACCAAAAGGGTCTCACGCAGGGTACAATTTAGGATGTCCCTTGTTCTTATACAAATTTTATTTACAACAATTTTCCTATTATGTTTTAACCTATTTTAACAGCAGAAGTACCGTAGCAAACCAAAATGCCTTCACCCTACAGCCATAACACCCTACAGTTATAACACCCTGCGTCTGGGCCGACCACTGTAGCCACTCCTCATTTCAGTGCAACACTGACACCTGGTGGTTGCTAGTCATGTTGATGGTTTATCTGGTTTTGAATCTTGCCTTTTACAGTAACAGCCAAGAGTTACAGTAAGTGTAGACAGACAGACAGACAGACAGACAGACAGACAGACAGACAGACAGACAGACAGACAGACAGACAGACAGACAGACAGACAGACAGACAGACAGACAGACAGACAGACAGACAGACAGACGGACGGACGGACGGACGACGGACGGACGGACGGACGGACGGACGGACGGACGGACGGACGGACGGACGGACGGACTGATAGATAGATAGATAGATGGAAAAATGTATTTGGCTTCACCATGGTTGCAATCAACAAGACAACACAGTACAAACACCACACAATCAACAAGACAACACAGTACAAACCTAATACATTCAACAAGACACTACAGTACAAACACCACACAGTCAACAAGACAACACAGTACAAACACCAGGGACGTGCACAGGACTTTAGAGGGGCAGGTGCTCAAAGGCTGAAAAGGTGTGTGTGTGTTTCGGGCGAGGGGGCCCCCTTTTTATGTTTTTTGGAGGGTTTTGGTGATCAAATATTGAATATTGAACTATAATAATCAGTGCAGGAGCTCACTTATCCTTGAAAGACACTTTTATCACTGACTTAAAAGGCCCATACATCTCCATAAATGTTCAGGGGGGAGGGAATAAGTGCTTACCCTACAGACCCCAAGAAGTGCTGTATATTCTGTATTGTTTAATATAAATGCATTTTTTATTCCAATCCCGATTTGTATTTGAGATTCCGGAATCCTATCGGACTTGACTTCTTCGTGTCCCTCAATGAGTAATATGTATGTAATACCAGCATTCAACTGTATGCGCCACAGCGGTTTCTATCATCATCATCATCATCACCACCCACGCTATGCATAAAATATATAGGTCGCTGAGGAGGCCGTGCAAACTGCAATGGAATATGGGGCATCTCTCTCTCTCTACCTAATATTTTGATTCTATCCTGAAATTTTTCAGGGCAGTCTATATGCGCAACGGTCAAATAAAAGCAAATCTTTTTTTCTTTTTGCACTTTTTTATGAGGCTCAAAAGGGCAGGTGCTCAAGCACCCATTGGGCTCTATGTGTGCACGTGCCTGACAAACACCATACAGTCAACAAGACAACACAGTACAAACACCACACAGTCAACAAGACAACACAGTACAAACACCACACAGTCAACAAGACAACACAGTACAAACACCATACAGTCAACAAGGCAACACAGTACAAACACCACACAGTCAACAAGACAACACAGTACAAACACCACACAGTCAACAAGACAACACAGTACAAACACCACACAGTCAACAAGACAACACAGTACAAACACCATACAGTCAACAAGACAACACAGTACAAACACCACACAGTCAACAAGACAACACAGTACAAACACCACACAGTCAACAAGACAACACAATACAAACACCACACAGTCAACAAGACAACACAGTACAAACACCACACAGTCAACAAGACAACACAGTACAAACACCACACAGTCAACAAGACAACACAGTACAAACACCACACAGTCAACAAGACAACACAGTACAAACACCATACAGTCAACAAGACAACACAGTACAAACACCATACAGTCAACAAGACAACACAGTACAAACACCACACAGTCAACAAGACAACACAGTACAAACACCACACAGTCAACAAGACAACACAGTACAAACACCACACAGTCAACAAGACAACACAGTACAAACACCACACAGTCAACAAGACAACACAGTACAAACACCATACAGTCAACAAGACAACACAGTACAAACACCATACAGTCAACAAGACAACACAGTACAAACACCACACAGTCAACAAGACAACACAGTACAAACACCATACAGTCAACAAGACAACACAGTACAAACACCATACAGTCAACAAGACAACACAGTACAAAGACCACACAGTCAACAAGACAACACAGTACAAACACCACACAGTCAACAAGACAACACAGTACAAACACCACACAGTCAACAAGACAACACAGTGCAAACACCATACAGTCAACAAGACAACACAGTACAAACACCATACAGTCAACAAGACAACACAGTACAAAGACCACACAGTCAACAAGACAACACAGTACAAACACCACACAGTCAACAAGACAACACAATACAAACACCACACAGTCAACAAGACAACACAGTACAAACACCACACAGTCAACAAGACAACACAGTACAAACACCATACAGTCAACAAGACAACACAGTACAAACACCATACAGTCAACAAGACAACACAGTACAAACACCATACAGTCAACAAGACAACACAGTACAAACACCACACAGTCAACAAGACAACACAGTACAAACACCATACAGTCAACAAGACAACACAGTACAAACACCACACAGTCAACAAGACAACACAGTACAAACACCACACAGTCAACAAGACAACACAGTACAAACACCATACAGTCAACAAGACAACACATTACAAACACCACACAGTCAACAAGACAACACAGTACAAAGACCACACAGTCAACAAGACAACACAGTACAAAGACCACACAGTCAACAAGACAACACAGTACAAAGACCACACAGTCAACAAGACAACACAGTACAAATGTGACCTCTCCTATTCTGTCCTGCCTGCTGTCTCATCCAGAATCGACACGGAATCAGGTGCTGGAGCAGTAGAGTGTGGTTTTATTCTGTATACAATTTGGAACACACAACCACAGCTTGTAAGGTACAAAACAGCATTGGGTCGTCTCCATCAGCAAGGTATTCATGTGTGCTTACAGACTTGGATCAAACATGGATCATATAGTGGAATTAGTTTAACAAAGTCTGATAGAAATACAAATAATAACAATAAAACATTTACTTATAAAATACATGTAACTTCAAATAAGAAAATACAGTACACAACATTACAAAATATCATAATAACCTCTTTTTCATATAACAAAAGGCAGCAGGAACATCACTGTCGCCCTGCTTGAATAAATACTGAATTGCAGGTAGGCCTGCATAAGTATTTACTGTGCAAAATAATAACCAAAACCAGATAAACAATATTACACAGAAGACATACCTGTATACAATTTGGAACACACCACCACAGCTTGTAAGGTACAAAACAGCATTGGGTCATCTCCTGTTCAGACACAGCATGTTCCTTGTTAGTGAGCTGTTATTTAACACAACAGCTAGCTTAGCATGCTAATCGTTTTTTGCAACCACGAACCAAGCAATTCCATGAACCAAAATATAAAACAAGTGTTACTAGACAATACATATGAAACACAAGTGCATATTTGGCCACTAACAGGGTTTTTTATGAAGCACAGATAATGTTAATTAAGTATTCTAAGTCTGAGCAGACCATCTTACCATCAGCAAGGTATTCATGTGTGCTGAGGACCCACAATGCAACACAACAACTTCAAAGTAAAATGCATCACATACAAAACGAAATAAAATATAAATAGCCATGGCTGTGTCCCAAGTTTAACATAATTGAACTATAATAAAGTATTTGTTAACACTGTTACACAAACACCACACAATCAACAAGACAACACAGTACAAACACCACACAGTCAACAAGACAACACAGTACAAACACCACACAGTCAACAAGACAACACAGTACAAACACCACACAGTCAACAAGACAACACAGTACAAACACCACACAATCAACAAGACAACACAGTACAAACACCACACAGTCAACAAGACAACACAGCAGGACAACACAGTACAAACACCACACAGTCAACAAGACAACACAGTACAAACACCATACAGTCAACAAGACAACACAGTACAAACACCACACAGTCAACAAGACAACACAGTACAAACACCACACAGTCAACAAGACAACACAGTGCAAACACCACACAGTCAACAAGACAACACAGTACAAACACCACACAGTCAACAAGACAACACAGTACAAACACCACACAGTCAACAAGACAACACAGTGCAAACACCATACAGTCAACAAGACAACACAGTGCAAACACCATACAGTCAACAAGACAACACAGTACAAACACCACACAGTCAACAGGACAACACAGTGCAAACACCATACAGTCAACAAGACAACACAGTGCAAACACCATACAGTCAACAAGACAACACAGTGCAAACACCATACAGGTGTAACGATCCCAGGCCCAGGCCTTTGTGGGCCTGTGATGTTAAGAGAGACATTGGTTCCCTACCTCCCTTCTATGGTCTCATACCACCCTCTAGTGGTCACCATCAGATGGTGCAGGCGTCCATTTGGACTGTACTTACAAATGTGGTTAATGTAATTAATTGTATGATTAATGTGATTTCATGGTGTGTGTTGTTGACTTTCCCTTCCCTTGTGTAAGGTGGTTCCCCTGTTGGTTTTGTTATTGTATTAATGCTGGTGACTAGTTTGGTTTATTCTGTGTTTTGGACTGGTGCCAGCTGTTACCAATTGTAATTAGTGTTGTATTTAAGTGTGGTCTCTCCTCACCTCGTTGTGGCGTCATACCCTCCGGTTACCCCTTGTTCCTGTCCATTGTCATTCGTCCTAAGTAAGTGTTGTTAGTGTTCGTTTTGTTGACTTTTATTTTCCGTGTTCACAGTTCTGTTTGCTGTTATTAGTGCCAGCACGGCTGCGCCGTTTATGTTCTTTTTATAACGTGTCGTCGTCTAGTAAAGTCTGTATATACACGTTATCCTGCCGTCTCTGCCTCCTCCATTCCTGTCCGCAAACTGGGTTCTCCTCTCCTTCCTTCACCTTCTCCGATGCGTAACATACAGGCACACAAACATTGGCTCAAAACAGCCCAATACATAGAGAAAAGATAAACAACAACAACACAAACACAGACAGAGCTTCAGATACCTAACCAGCACCATGGTTACAATTAATACCTAATAATTCAGAGCAATGGCATGTGGGATGAAGATTGATTGATTGATTGATTGATTGATTGATTGATTGATTGATTGATTGATTGATTGAGTGAGTGATTGATTGATTGATTGATTGAAAACTTTAATTAACAGATTGCAGAATGGGTACAATACAGTACAGCTCAATACACACAATTGTTAAGGGGATGCAGACCAGAGAAAGACTTTCGTCTTGTTTACATCAGGGTCCCCCATTTTCAATTCATCAGGACATATATGACATACATGACATACAGATAGACAGTACTGCTACATCTATACATTTATGACATACCAGATTTGCAAATACAGTACTATTTGTGATACAAAAAGAGTCCAGAAAAGGGAGTATATACATTTGACGTAAAAACTGTACATTGGAGGAGGTTGGGTGGGGTTGGGGGGGAAACACTGTACAACTGTGCAAGCAAAACTGTACATTGGAGTATTGACAACCATACTAGGTAATTTACTGTACACTGGAGGGGGTTGGGTTAGGACATTTACAGGGGCCAGTTTCGAATTGCAGTCTCCCGTAGGTGTTCTTTGAGAGTGGTTTTGAAAGTGGGTAGTGATTCACATTCCTTTACAGCTTTAGGTAGGGCGTTCCACATTGTTGTGGCATAATTGCGAAACGTGTTTAGTCCCTTGTTTGAGCCGAATCTGGGTTTAACATGATTTGTGGAGCTCCCTCTGGTGTTGTGATCGTGGTATTCACTGACCTTTGGGAAGTATTTTGACATGTACATGGGTACCTTGGTCGTGTAGTGTATCTTGTAGACCAGGCCCATTGCAAGTTGCTGTACTCTGTCGTCTACTCTAAGCCATCCTAGGTTGTCAAAGTGGGCAGGGGTGAGGTGGGTTCTAGGAGTAAGGTCAAGCAGTAGTCTGACCAGTTTGTTTTGAGATGTTTGTAATTTTGTTTTTAGCGCCTTTGAGGTGCATTGGTACCATGAGGTGCACGCATAGTCATAGTACCCTTGAATGAGTGCTCCTGCCAGAGTCTTCAGGGTATTCTTGTTTACCAGAGAGGAGATCCGGTACAAGAATCGAGTTTGTTGGTTGACTTTTTTTATTACATTGTATGCCATTTTGTCACAGGATATAGTTGTATATTCATGTAGAGAAAGGTCTGAGCTATTTAACCATGTAAAGGTGCACATAGAAAAACATTTTCAACAAATTCACATGTTTCCTTTTGAAACTTGATTTGTGTTAACTCAAGGGCGTATCTAGACCAAGCGCTGTACTGGGGCACATGGGGGCACCTAGTGATGTGAAGCGGGCACGCGGAGAGCGCACGCAGAATCTTTTTTTGCAGATTTTGCCAGTTTTTTGGGCGAAAATGGGCAGATTTTGTGACTATTTTATTTTTAACTTTATTTTGGTTTTAGGGTTAGGTTAGATGCATCCATCTGTATGTAGAATGGGAGGGGTTTGTCTGATGGGCCTTGAGAACATCACCCACTGCCTTTGGAGCAAGGATGTCTTTGACCAGAGCCTCTGCCTTTGTTCTTCCTAAAGTCATTTTCTTCACTATTTTGGAATCATGTAGAATCTTTTGATTGAGCTTGTTTTTTTTAAAGAAAAAATGTATCATTTAGATGCCTTTATTTCATATTCGACGCAGACCGTAGGCTATATATAGCACATTTTGTTTGGTTTTCAGTTTTCAATCCATAATAAGTTAACAGAAGAACTAAGTACACAACCACATTATTTCAACCTAATAAAACTATGTTTATTGTCATTGTTTTAAGAACACAAGGTGACTTGGTAATACTCACATTTTGAGTAAAAAGAATCCCACTGGTCACAATGGTGACCGTAATAATGTTTTTGTTATAAGGCTCTGAAAATGTTACTGAATGATGTATCAATGTATTTCCAGCTAAATTGAAATAATAAAGGGTCTCAATTAAATGCGTAGTGTCACATGACCAGAACACAGCTCAGTCGTCGCACGGTTTAACTGAGGCTAACGTTAACATGATGGCACACCCTCCTCCAATAATCCACTGGAGCAAGGCCAGAGAGAGAGAGGAGAGGAGAGGAGAGGAGAGAGAGAGCGGTGAGAGAGAGAGGAGAGGAGAGGAGAGGAGAGGAGAGGAGAGGAGAGGAGAGGAGAGGAGAGGAGAGGAGAGGAGAGGAGAGGAGAGGAGAGGAGAGAAGAGGAGAGGAGAGGGAGGGAGAGAGAGAGAGAGAGAGAGAGAGAGAGAGAGAGAGAGAGAGGGAGAGAGACGTTCAAGTTAACATGCAGCCATGTGTAGGAAAATAAACAGCTGCCTACCTGCATGTTGCTGCCAGTGAGATCCCTGGCCCTGTTTTGCTTTACTGAGCTCCGTTATCTGGGGTAGTAGTTGGTCCCTTTAAGCTGCACACCGGAGCATCTTTTAATCCAGCTGTTTGCTGTTCTCTGATATTTTCGGACATTTCGTTGATGCGTCGCTCGACACTTCGAGCTGACATGGGGATATCTTTTATTCTTGATTTGATTGTCTCTTTGTTTGGCAAGCCTTCAAACAAAACATCTGAGCTACAGAGAAAAGCCTCCTTGATATACTCAGTGAATGGCTTTCCACATTTTGCAATGCAATGAGCAATGCGATAGCTTGCTTCAGTTGCGTGGTTTTTAGCAGTAGTGAACACTTTGAGGGTGCTGGCTTGCTTCCCATACCTGGCCACGTCACGTATAATATAGATTCTGCCTGATCCGCCTGATCTTTGAAACTTTTTTGATGCTTCGTCTCAAAATGGCGTTTCACACCTGACGTTAGGCAAACTACATTTTCTAAACATAAGTACACACAGCACGGTCCTTCTGACACACAAACCCGTCAAAACGCTCACACGCACCTGCTTCTTTCACCTCAGAAACATTGCAAAACTACGCACCATCATATCTCACTCTGAACTAGAACTGTCCGTGCATGCTTTTATTTCCTCTAGGCTTGACTACTGCAACTCACTTTTCACCTGTCTCACCAAATCATCCACAGACAAACTACAAATGGTCCAAAATGCTGCAGCCAGGCTACTCACAAGGTCAAAAAAATCATGTCACATAACTCCCATTCTGGTATCCCTGCACTGGCTCCCGGTACACTATAGAATTCACTTCAAAGTCATCACTTTCACTTTCAGAGCACTTCACGGCCAGGCCCCTATCTACATCACTGAACTCATCCATCCCTACACCAACACCCGCTCACTCAGATCTGCCGATCAGCACCTCCTGGTGGTCCCCAGGTCCAGGCTGAAAACAAGGGGTGATCGAGCCTTCGAGGTGACAGCACCAAGGCTCTGGAACGCTCTCCCCCTGGACCTGCGAACTGCCCCCTCTGAAAACTCTTTTAAAAAACAACTAAAAACACAATTGTTCAGACAGGCCTTTGGTCATACATAGGCACTTTTTCTTGTCCTCACTGTTCTATAGTTTTGTTTTAATTAGTGACTCATGATTTTATCCAAATTATTTTATTCTACTTTTTCTATCTGGTTTCACTGTTTTTAACTGCTGTTTGTTGTTGTTGTCATTTATTTCTGATTTTGTTTTATTGTGTTTTTATATTAAGCTGTAGTGTAAAGCACCCTGTGCATTCGTGCTGTGAAGGGTGCTATATAAATAAAGGTCATTCATTCATTCATAGTCTGTCCACAAGGGCTGGAATGTCCGAATTTCCTTTGCTTTAACTTTCTTAGCAGGGGTTGCCATCATGACAGAATGCAACCTCAGCACTGTGATTACCTGTGAACTGCGCACGGGGAGCTGACTGCTGACAGCTGAGCACCATGGGATGTACCATGTATTAGCTGTCATAGGGGTGTGCAAACCAGTCAACTTACAAAAAAGAGCCTGTTGAAGGATTTCAACAAGATAAATGCGACAACAGTGCAAAATATTTCACTATAATATTTCAAAGCGAAGTAAAAAAATAATAATAATAATTATTATAATTTTTCTGGGGACATTGATCACTGGGGCACGTGCCCCAGTGAAAGTGGTCTAAATACGCCGATGTCACAGTCAGACAGAGAAAAAAGTATATAATTCTAATTATTCCAGTCCAACAATGGGGGACCCTGATGTAAACAAGACGAAAGTCTTTCTCTGGTCTGCATTCCCTTAACAATTGTGTGTATTGAGCCGTACTGTATTGTACCCATTCTGCAATCTGTTACATAAAGTTTTCATTCATTCATTCATTCAATCTAAAGTTCTGAAGTATGTTGTAATAGTGTTTAGTTACTCTGGTATGCAATCAAATATAATATATAAACCTCAGGTGTAATTTCACCCTATTCTGAAAACCCAGATTTAGAAATATTTGCATTTTCAAACTTTGTTTTTAATTTTGATATGATAAAAAAAAGATCATTGAGTAAATAAGACAAGAGGATGAAGATCTGATGCTCCTTTATTACTTAAACAACATAAACTGAAGAAGGAATTTGTATTTTCCCCAAAATTAACAAAAACAAACATCTGACGGTGTTGACAAAGATCTGACAGTGTTGATGAGAAACTGACAAAATTGTATATGCATCTCTGATAAATGAACACATGCATTTTTTAAACAGATGGAAGTGACAATGATAAGAACTAATAACTCCTTGTCTTATACTGAACATTTTGTTAACTCAATTGTGATAACACACTTTACATACACCGTTTCCAACTATTACAAAATGCACTGTTTCCAACAACAACAAAAAAAGTAATGGAGACCCCTGGGCCCGTACCTGGTTCAACTAAGTCGATCAAAAGTCCCATTATCCAGATTCAATTAACGGGATGTTTGAATCCAGGCTTTCCCTGTTCCTCGAACGCTGATTCAGTCTTGTTAATTCGAACCAGACTTGATACTCAGGATAATTGCGCGCGGCCGCCTCACCTGAAAAGACTGCAAGTGTCGATCGCAGAAATCCTGATTTTCTAACGGCATTGATTGATTGATTGATTGATTTAAAACTTTATTAACAGATTGCAGAATGGGTACAATACAGTACGGCTCAATAGCCTCGCAGACAAGTTAAATGCATATCTATAGGCACATTTTAAGTCCCTCATTAGAGGTGGTTGAAACATGCAAACGTTCACACGCACACATATGCATTGGAGGCTTTTAACACGCACAATAACTACACAAAATAACACAATAATCAAACAATCATAAAATGAATACGTGTTTCATTTAGAAGGCTAATGTTCAACTCACCTAATGAGATGGATGGGCATATGTCCAGTCTGGGTTTAATTTTGGAGACAGCGACTCGGAGATCATCCTCCACATTCATTCAGACGTGATCTGTACTTATTTTTTATACAAGTCAGTGCAGATAATGTTTTTTCTAATAGGTAGGTATAGCTGTGCCGCGTATTCCCCCTCAATTGATATCTAGTCGGCATCGGAGGTGGGCAGCGAGCTGGGACGCATTCTCCATCAGAAACAAGCGCGCCTCATCCCGCAGCTCAAACAGGTGTCGTGCAGTATGTAGGAAATCCATAGGCTGAATATGATTTATTATCAGAATTTTAGGTCTATTATTTTACATTTCAAAAGCATTTCTTTTACCAGTTTAATGTATTTTAATTGTTTTTAATTATAGGCCTATTTCACACATTCTATGAAATCAATACATTCTGGAAATCATCTCGCGAAAACATTATTCAGAATGGTATAATGGGATCAAAGAGCACCTACGAGGCTGCAATTCGAAACTGGCCCCCGTAAATGTCCAAACATCCCCCCCCCCCCCCCCCAATGTACAGTTTCCTCCCCCTCATATATATATTTTCTGTTAGGATCTCTGTTTAACAGTACTGTATATTTGCATACCTTGTATGTCACAAATGTAACAGTTACAGTACTGTATATATCTGTATGTCATGTATGTCATAAATGTCATGATATATATCTGTATATCTGTATGTTGTGTATGTCATAAATGTCATTATGAATTGAAAATGGGGGACCCTGATGTAAACAAGATGAAAGTCTTTCTCTGGGTCTGCATCCCCTTAACAATTGTGTGTATTGAGCCGTACTGTATTGTACCCCATTCTGCAATCTGTTAATAAAGTTTCCAATCAATCAATCAATCTCTGAGGAAGGGAGCTGCCATTTTGTTCCGAGGGAGTGGCCAGCTTATATCCAGCTAACTCAACTAAACCTGCTCTGGAGCAGGTTAAAAATTTTCGATCTGTTGCCATAGTGATTTAGACAATCACGCGTTGGGGAACCGAAAGATCTGGCTTAAGTAAAGTTATCCTGAAAATTATCCGGCTAAGTTAGCCAGGTACGGGGAACAGGCCTGGACCCCTTCTTCTAGTCCCTGTTTTCATCTACCTCCTCTACACCACTTCCTGATCTCCACTTTCTCACCCACTTCTCCGGTTCGTTTCCTTCTGCATTTCCGATTAGTTTCACTATGATGTCTTGAACTGGGCAGAAACAGAACCTTTTCTGTTGGACAATGGGGATGCAGAAATTCCACTTTCACATCTTGTTGATCAGTATCCACATCGATGGTCTTGGCTAGCCACCAGTGGTCATCATATTAGGATGGGCCATACTTTTGTGCAAACATGAATTTTAAAGAAATCTTAACATGAGGGGTGTCTAAAATATGTGTTTCTTGTGGGGAATTCAAATACAGGATAATTTTTCGGATATGATAACTTTAACCTACATCATTTTGGATTTCAAAATGGCAGACTTTACCATTTTTCACCCCTTCGCAGGGCCGGACTGGGGGAATTATTCAGGCCAGGAAATATTGAGCGAAATATAGCCCAAGTCAGGCCACTTTTTAAGCAGGGGGTCTGGGGGTCCCCCACCAGGGCATTTTTTGTTACAAAGACTTAATTCCCTGCATGCTGGTGCAGGACTTTAAAAATGTTTACCCTTAAATGCCATTGTTTGTGATGGCATCACAAATTATTGTTAAAAAACACACACACAAATGTAAATATGTTCAATATATCAAATGCAAAATGGATTTTTCTGGGGGGGATTATTCCAGGCTAATAATTGTTATAATCATCATGTGTCAATGATTAGCAACAACACTGATTTTGATGGATTTTTCGTTTTTGTAATGTCAGACTTAAAGGTCAACCTCCACGTTGTATTTTTGTTCAATAAACAATGTGGACTAGGCCAACAGTGGCTTTCATGAAGAAGGGGAAAAAAAAGTATTGAAATTGACCCAGTTTTAGCGTTTTTATCAAACATTTTGTCTGCCCAACACAATCACCACGCACGTGCATATTTTAATCAATGGTTCATAACGTGCGTGTGTAATCGAAATGATCGTCACAACAGGTGCAGGACAACAGGGGGCTCACCAGGGGGCGCTGAGAGTCACACAGCTAGTGGCAGGCAGAGAGCCTTGCTACCATAGATATATGCTTGCTACTACTAGCCGAATGGAAATGTATCTGTTTCACCTCACTAATGCTCCGTGAATGCATCCATCTCTAAAGCTAACCACTATTTGTAAAAGCCACAACCACGTTACCATATTTGTAATAATGTAAATCATTGTGTCGTTGTACACATATTGTGTTTATAACGTTAGTAGATAACATAGCTTAGCTTGGTAGCTATTGTGCTAACAACATATCCCGACATCCGGCTCGCTGGCCGGCATGAACGGCCGACCCAAAATGGTTCTCTCCTCTCTGTACACCCCGTCCCCACGGGTGCCCTGCCGGGGGGCCCATGGACGCAACGGCGGCGGCAGCCGTAGGGTGCTCGAGCCCGTAAAGGCTAGTGTTACACGATAGCTATGAGCTAACTAGCGCTGCGGGCTCCGGCGCCCTGCGGCCGCCACTGTTGTCGAGTCCACAAGCTCCTCCGCGGGGACGGGGGCACACAAAGAGGAGAGAACCACCCGCAGGGACGGCGGGCTATAGGCTAACGTCAGTGAGTGTAGTGGTCCCGACTGCGTGTAGCAGGGACGGCGGAGATATAGGCTAACTGTGATGCACCGAGTGAGCCACCATTGATCTAGTACTATGACCCGGACGGACATAAGGCATACGTTTCCTGAAGTGACGTCACGGCCGTGCTAGGTGCTAGCGTCTGATAAGCTTTTAGATTCGGCTCATTAATATGCACCTGTTGTCCTGTTGTGACGTCGGCGTTTAATAAGCTTTTTTGATTCGCGCGTGCATGTTATTCATGCGTGGACCTTTTTAACTCTTTCAGAGTGGCATTTCCGGTGTCAAATGGAAAAAAATAAATAATGAAATTATATACCAATGATGTAAACTACCCATAATTGATCAGTAGGGTTTAACCTGGAGGTTGGGCTTTAACAACTCTTATCAGAAAAGTGAGAGTATTTCATTTTTAATCTGATATTACATGAAATGTAATGGTTATGATCAGGACTGAAGTTGAATAAAAGCCTGTATGAAAAAAAAATAGGGGACGATGATGATGCATGGTAACGTTAGCTATGTTAGCTAGCTAGCATGTTTATTTTTATCACTGACTAACCTGGTGGTCCCGTGGTGCAAGAAAACATTTGGTCAATGTTGCCACATTTAGCGGCATCTCTTGCAAGGGCCTTTCTTTTTTTTCTCTCTCCCTCTCCACACTTCCTCTTTTTTTCACTGTTGAACTGTTGAAACATTTAATTTCCAGTATTTTCTATCTGACTATTCTGTGAAATACAAGCAGTCAGCAGTATGTATTTTTCTCTCCCTCAAAGATTTTAAAAGCACTATCCATCGTCACACATCGTCACACGTGCAGAGTTCAGGAAGAAATCCTGGACAGTCTGTGTTATACCCTGTATGAATTTATTTTTTTCTGAGGATGCTCCCTTTCTCTCATTAACTTATAGGTTAAACCAAACTCTTTCATTTGTTGAAGAAGACGATACTTTTTAAGAATCGTGCCTGATGACACACTCAGTGCTGGTTTTTGGTGCCGTGGGCCAGGAGTTTGTTTGTTTGTCAGTGCCAATCATTCAGTGTCACAGTATGACATCGATCTCCAAAATAAGAAAAAAAAAGAATTAAATAAAATGTGGGGCCTCTAGTGACGAGGGGCCTCCAAAAATGTTTAAAATAAAAGTTAAAAAAAAATAAACAAATATTTGGGGCCTCTAGTGACGAGGGGCCTCCAAAAGAAAAGAAAATAAAAGTAAAAAAAAAAATAATAATAATTTGGGGCCTCTAGTGACGAGGGGCCTCCAAAAGGCCTCTAGTGACGAGTGGCCTCAAAAAATGAAACATTAAAGTAAAAAAAAAATTTAAAAAAAATTTGGGGCCTCTAGTGACGAGGGGCCCCAAAAAAAATAAAAAAAATTAAATTAAAAATTAAAAATTTAAAATATATATATATATATTTTTTTTTGGATGCCCCTCATCACTCGGGGCCCACCGGTCGGCCCAGTCGTTAATCCGGCCCTGATTGTAGGTCAAACCATTAAAAAGTTAATTTCCACGGCAGCCATTTTGGATTTTGGTCTCACAAATCTTCCCCGCCTTTTTAAAAAAAATACACCCCGGCTAAATTTGTTTATTAACCCTCCTAGATGACAAATCCATTGAGAAACGGACCTTCGCTCTCCACGGTCACGGAAGTGCCACAGATGACCCAACTATCTCTGCGCTGTCTGGCATTGTTATCTAGAATATCGTGATCTTGCAGACTAGCTGGGGGGTGTCCAGCACCGCACCTTCACAGGACCTTTTCTGTCTGCACCTTTTCTTGGCCTCTCTCAAATATTTTCTCCGATACCTCTGTGCCCTGTCTCCCATCTTGTCTATTTCTATAACTTTTTTGTCTTGAACCCTCTTTTTCCACCTTTGTCTTTCCTGCCCATGCAAGGCATGTTGGCTCTCTTCGTCACTGTGTAATTGTTCTCTTCTCTTTCATTGGTACTCTCTATTTCTTCTCCTTCGATCCTCGACTGACAATTTTTGTCTGGCCATGCTTTCCTATAATACAAAAGTCATGAAAATGTATTAGAATAAGACTATAAAATCAGGTGTCTATTTACTGAACATGATTGATTGGCGTTAAATCTTAAAGCTGCAGTGCGTAGTTTCTACAACTAGATGTTGCAAACACCTTCACGCCGGCAGACACAATCCATGTTCAGTGGAAGCAGTGGGAGCAAATTCAAGAAGACAATCATTCCAATAATCCTAGGGTATATTACAACTGATAAGATTGTGACAACTGACTAGCAAAAAATTATCCTGTTGATCACTCCATACCATAATGTATTACACTATGGATGGAAAGAGTCAGAGAAAGGATGATGCAGCAATCTAGACACGCATGGACCAGTCCTATATTAAGAATTATTGTAAAGATATTAAGATGAGGCGCGGCTGGGTAGCACAGCCGACTAAGCGCTCACCTACCACCGCAGAAACTCTGGGTTTGAATCCAGCTGTCAGTTGTACCTCCCGGCTTGGTCGGTCGTCCCTACTAAACACAATTGGCAGTGTTAGCGGGTGGGAAGCCGGTGGGGTATGTATCCTGGTCGTTGTAAACAGTGACTCCTACTGGTTGGTCGGGGCGCCTGTTCAGCAGGGAAGAGATCTGGGGGAGGTAGTGTGATCCTCCCACGCGCTACACTCCCCCAGTGAGAGTCCTCGCTGTCAGGTGAAAAGAAGGGTCTGGCTGACTCCACATGTATCGGAGGAGACATGTGATAGTCTTCAACCCTCCCTAGGCCGGCAAGCGGGGGGGAAATGCGCGCAACGACCAGGAAGGGAATTGGCATAACGACTAAATTGGGATGGGAGAAAAATACGGAAAAAAGGGGAAAAAAAAAAAAGATAAAAAAAAAAAAGATATTAAGATGAAATATCCACAGTTTACCACCGTGCACCTTTGCTCTGATGGTCTAAGTAAACAGTATAAGAACAAGAATAACTGTTTTCTTCTGTCTTGTATCCCTTCTGGGATATGAAAGGGCAACATGGAACTCCTTCCCCGCTCTATAAGAGGCAAGAGTGTAGATGTTTGGTAGTGAAAACTACACACTGCACCATTATGATTTTACATCAATCAATCAATCAACGTAGACAAGTGATATATTTATATTTATTTATTAACACATGGGCTGGGAAAGTAAGACAATTATTCAATAAGCAGACCACAGCCTGCCCATGCTCTAAACGTCAGAAGTGTATTGTAATGCATGCTATTATATGCACACTTCTGTGCAGATACAACTCTGAAATAACATTTAAATCCTTTACCGTGTTCAAACATTTTATAATAATAGCATATTATGAGGTTATTGATGGATTCGTCAACTCCGTCAGCTTACACGTCAACTCCATCAGACACAAAATCTGATGGAGTTGACGTCTGACGGAGTTGACAAAAGGGCACACATTTTCCCTGCAGCACTGCAGCTAGCTCGTTTTTTGGCAGTTGCTAGCTGTCTTAATAATCTCACTGAAACACTTGAATTCAATCCACTATTGTTTTTTTTTAAGTATAATAACGGAGAGACGGTGTTGACATGTTCCAGCTGTGACCATCAGAATATTGACATTGTTTGTCTAAAATATCAAAAAGTGTAAAACTTACCAGACCATGTGTGGTAGTTTTGCATTCACCACATTCAGGGGAAGGAAAAGGGGTCCTCAGGGATAGAGCTGGCCATGCTATTGCCTGATTTAATTAGGTTTATGAAAAGGTCTGACAGAGTTGACATAAACTGAGGACACAACTTTGATAGGTAGATTTCTATGGAAAATATGATTTGAGTTTCATGGCATGCATTGTTTTATACATGTATAACCCTTATCTTTAATTTGATATGTATGTTTTCACAAGTGGAGAGGTCTTTCAAGCTTTTTTGGGCTGGTCAATAATGTGACCGCTTGCTGAGGACAAGATAATTAACATGGGAGCTTCTAACCACAGATTATACATTTAAACAAATATCCCCCAAAAAACAAATATGCTAAAACATAACATCAGTATACACAATACCTTTAGATGTAACTTTGTGAGTATGTCAATCATTATGAATTTCTTAATTTCTTATATAAATTAGACTTTTCTATGTAGGACATGTTTTGTCCCAACTCTCAAGAATCAGTGATATACACCTACACACTCTCTCTCACTCACCCTCTCTTTCTCTCTCCTTCCTTTAACACAATGGGGACGAACAACGTATATCCGTGTTTCGATTCCACCCGTTGTGGACAGAAGCACGGATAAATCCGTGGCAAGTTGTTATTGCTTTTATCCCATTTTAATAACCTATTCAAGGTCGCCGAGCGGCACTGCAGATATACCCTACTCTTTGAATTCGAGAAGGTGCAATACCGGCCAGATCCTCTTAGGGGCGCTATCGCGATAATGCAGTGTTCCCTGTGGCCGAACGGTGGACTCTTTTTTTTTACTTTCAATGGAGTTTTATGTTAGCTCGATTCTGGATCTGCAGCCTGTAGCTTGGATTACGTTTTGTATGGCAGATTTCACCATGCAATACGGGGATTCATCATCAGCCAATGGACATATCGATCTACCAGATGGCGATCGATAACGGGGAAATGCTCAGGGGGATCCCACCGGACCACGGTAAGATCTTTTTCACGTAAAGTACATCCCGATCAGGCCTTGTTTTGATAGCCATCCAGGCGTTTGGCCTATGAGGCTAATGAGGCTAACGCGGTTATTGTTAATCAATAATCAGAAACGACGTCCCCCGCCGCCCCCCTTTCATGCATACATGCGTGAGGATCGTGCCGATCATATGCAGTTTGAGTTTTAACTGGAGCGTATCTATAACCGAAATGCCATTGGATTTAACGTTATTAGTTATTAGCCCATTATCTCGGCTTCCAGGAAATATAGTAGACCAAATCTGGTATAATGCTTATATTCACGGCGCTATAAAATGAGAACGTATTGATGAATAATTTTTTTCTTTAAGCCATTTTGAAGGGACGGTTTATGGCAGGGGTAGGCAACCCTAGGCACGCGTGCCTGCATAGGCACGCGGGGGCATTTTCATAGGCACAGGGGGCAGCATTAAAAAAAAGAATAAAAATATATTATAATTTGTATTATTATTTTTGCTTTGAAATATTATAGTGAAATATTTTGCACTGTTGTCGCATTTATCTTGTTGAAATCCTCCCACAGGTTCTTTTTACTACCACATATTTAATTGAGACCCTTTATTTGTTTATTATTTCAATTTAGCTGGAAATACATTGCTACATCATTCAGTAACATTTGCAGAGCCTTATAACAAAAACATTATTACGGTCACCATTGTGACCAGTAGGATTAATCAACAAATTTTATTATTTATTTTTCTATTTCATTGAACATTGCACATGTTAAAAAAGCCATTTTTTTTACTCAAAATGTGAGTATTACCAAGTCAACTTGTGTTCTTAAAACAATGACAATAAACATAGTTTTATTAGGTTGAAATAATGTGGTTGTGTACTTATTTTTCTGTTAACCTATTATGGATTGAAAACTGAAAACCTTAATGCACAGTAACTGAACTCAATATTTCTGGTAACTTATTATTATTTATTTTTTTACAGTGTAGTCTTGCGATCAATCAAAACTTATTTACACGATATACCTCACATTCACCCTCCATTCACATCCTGGTGTCCTCCTGGTGTTCTCCATTAGGCCTGTAGGTGGAGCTATGACAGCACACGTACAGTACACACACCGATGGTGTGTGATGTGTCCAAAAATGAATGGGCAAATGTGAGTGAAATGGTCTGCATTGTATTACCCCCCCCCCCCCCCCAACTCAGATTTAGGGTTGATACAACCATCATAATAATATTGTTAATAATAACAATAATGATGTAATAATGTAAAAATTATCATTAAAAAGACCAGATTATGAGAAGAAGAAAAAAAATAAGCTGCATGGAATATTGTTGAGGCACACTAGTTACAACTATATTTCAAACAGGCACTCCATGTCAAAAAGGTTGCTGACCCCTGGTTTATGGTCTCAATTCACAATGAGAATGGACAGATAGCAATACTATAAGGTATAGATTTAGCTCTACAAACAGCCCCACGTCTGTTTACATTTCCCGGTCCTCTTGAGATTAATTAGACTCATCCCAGTGGCCGCGAAAATGTTTTTAAAGGTGTGATCTTGCGCTGTCGTTTACATAAAGAGACCACACATACACGCGCATATTGGAAGCTATGGACATTGAAACAAAGACACTTATGCAGTAGGGCAAATGTGTATATGATTTGCATAATATGATGTTTTGGTAAACATTTGGTAATAAATCTACCAACAGAGGAGATCTGGAAAGAGAAATGAACGGTTTGTGTCGTCCTTCTGTGATGCAATTCCTATATGTGTTTCAGGGGATGAAGACGTTGAACAAAAGTGAGTTGTTATTGCGGTACCCGACAGCTTTGGGACTCGTAACACAAACACTATCGGAGTCTCATGGCCAGTACAGAGAGACTCAGAAGGCCAGGCCATCAGGATGATCAAGGACTCTATGTAACATCAACCCATCCATCTACACTCATTGCACACACATCCACATGCACACACTCAACTTTAAACAAACACTCACCTTAACACTCACTTTAGACACTTTAAACACTTTAACATTACACCATATTTTATCTATTTATGAAAGAGATTTGCACTACACCCATACCTCATTTAGCATTTTGCATCTTGCCTGTTTTTATACCTCATTGTCTGCATTTTGTACCTCATTGTCTGCATTTTTACTTCATTGTATTTAGGTTGTAAAGTGTTGGGACTTATTCCTCTTTAATTAACTTACTTTTTTTACAGACAGACAGACAGACAAACAGAGAGAGGAACTGAGAAAGCTGAGAAAGAAATGGGAGGGATTTAGTACATCTGACAGCTGAACCATTAGATCAGGAAACAGAAACAGACAGTTGAACAACTAGGACGAGCTGTCAAACGGACTGACAGAGCAAACTGACGAGACCCAGAGCTGACGATGAGGGGCCTGATCATCCTTCTGTTTGCTGCCTCATGTCTTAACAGTGAGTTGATTTCTTTAAAGACCAAATCTGTTTGTTTTGCCCAAATGTAAATGTGGCCCGTGGTGGAAGAAGTACACAGTTCCTTTACTTAAGTAGTAGAAATACCCAGATAAATGAGTACTCTACATGACGTTTGTGTATTCTAGTGCTTGGGAGCCTTGATCCCTTGACCTCTAAAAGTTATGTTAAAGTGGTATTTGGTCCAGTTATGCTGCTCTGATTAAAGATTATATTAAAGTGGTATGTGGTCCAGTTATGCTGCTCTGATTAAAGATTATATTAAAGTGGTTTGTGGTCCAGTTATGCTGCTCTGATTAAAGGTTATGTTAACCCTTTCACACTGCCCCACACTGCCACATGCGACCGTCGGTTGTGTGATAGTAAAGGGTTAACCTTCTGTCGTGTGGCATTGAAAGGGTTAACCGTAGAGCCATATGAAATCTGTTTAATTTTTTTCAAAATTCCGTTTTTTCCGTTTTAATATTTCAGAATTCTGTATTTTGCTTTGTACGCTCATTTTACCATCAGAAATAGTGTCTAATAAGTGGGAATGAATAAATGTCGACAATTTAATAAGATATAACAGTCCATTTAATAGGGCTGTCTTAAATACTTCGAAGCTTCGAAGCTTCGTTCGATGGGCATGGGATTCGAATATGAAAATAAATTTTGATTATTAAAAAATATAAAAATATAAATGATATATAGCCTATATATTTTTTTGCAAAATCAACTCTGCCTCTCTTTGTTAATTACAACAAGCAATGCTGTTTGTTATTTAAGATGAGGTCGGACTCGGCACTGACAGATTTGTGTTCATTGTGCTGCTATTATAAAGCCTCAAATGCCGGCTTACAATATTTCATGAAAGCAAAGTGTTTTGTTTGTCTAAGATTTAAAAAGGTTTAAACTTTACAGCACTGACAAAGTTGAACAAAGTGCTGTACAAGTCCCACAACATAAAAAAAAAAAAATATTTACAGTTGATTCCATTTTTATTGCTCAATTCTGCGATTCCGTCCGCGATTCCGTGATTGCGGATTTCATATGGCTCTAGTTAACCGTCTGTGAGTTGTTGCAGTGAAAGGGTTAACCGTTTGGTAGTGCGGCAGTGAAAGGGTTAAAGTATGTGGTCAAGTTATCCTGCTCTGATTAAAGGTTATGTTAAAGTGGTATGTGGTCCAGTTATGCTGCTTTGATTAAAGGTTATGTTAAAGTGGTATGTGGTCCAGTTATGCTGCTCTGATTACGTCATCTTGAAGTTGATGGGCTTCAAATGTGAAAGTATATAATCTTCATACATTTTTACCATGTCTTATGCAGAATCTTTTTCTTCAAAGTAACTAGTAACTGATGGGTTCAGATAAATGTAGTGGAGTAAAAAGTACAATATTTCCTTTGAAATGTAGTGGAGTAAAAGTATAAAGTTCCCTCAAATGAAAATACTCACGTAAAGTAGCTCGAAATTGTAGTACAGTACTTGAGTAAAAGTGCTTTCCACCACTGACTGTGGGCTTTATTGACATGCATTTTGTCAAGAGTTTGATCTTCAGATGAAAAATCCACTATTTGGAACTTTCTTAACCCAGGATGAATGAATGAATGAAAGATTTTTTTTTTCATTTTCTAAATATATGTTCATTTGACATATACAAAAGATAATAAAAAAAGACAACAAAAAGAGAAACAGATACACAAATCATAGTGTACCCTGTTGGAAAAAGGAGTGGGAAGCAGTTACACATTTTAAAATCACTACCCCTTTTTATCTCTCACAAATGATATACTTTTATTCTATTGTATAAACGCTGTATCTCTATATAATCCAATACATTTATATAAATAGTATACATATAAATATATAATATATATATATAACATTTTTATACTAAAGAAATACCATATAATATACATAATTTCTTCTATTTTTTATTTACATCTTACACATACAGTACTCCCAATCAACACACTTCCTCTTCCAGATACCCATTTAAGAAAGATTTTTTGTACATATTTTTAAACTGATTTATGTTTGTACTCTGTTTTACAAATTAAATGTACTCTGTGTTTAGGATGAAGCAGAATATAGCAAAGTAATGTTTCCTTTCTGCTGTTTTTATCGCAACAATCCTTTTTACAGCCATGAAATATACAGCAGATAATTAAAATGCATATTTACCCCTTGTCTACTGTTAGTTCTGTTATTTCTTTTTTATTATTCTATTTCATTTATTTGCATTTAATTGTATGTATTTGTATATATATTTAAAAAATAATATTTTATTTATCTTTATTTATTTATGTTAATTAGATTCTTTCTTATTTTAGTTTATTTTCTTGTTTTTTTGGTGGTGGTGGTGGGACTACCCATTGGTTTACGCTGATTGGACCTTTATAAGTGAAATGATACAGGCCCATGTCCTATAGATAGATAGATGATTCTCGAGTCTGAGTTTTATCATCCAGATACCGTTTTCCTACGAAGGTTTTGTCTCGTCGTTTGTCTCGTCTACATCTAATTATAGTTGAAATAAATGAAGACATTTCCCGCCTGATGGAGATGAAAGATCAAGAACATGCCAACATTTTGGGAAATTAGCTTTACCGTCTTCTCCAGAGTCTCTGTGCGTTCAGTAGAAAGCGTTTTTTTGAGCTCTCGACGGCAGCGTTTTTGGTCGGAGCGCTCTCAGCGCATAAAGTTGAAGGTATAGTTAAACTTTTGGAAAAGCAGCGCGCTCATCAATGTAACTCATCGAGGAAGGGGCGGAGCCGCGGCTGGCGCGAGCCTCAGTTGCAGCGCGAGCCTCAGTTGCATTCAGAAAAACGCTCAGAGCTTTTTTTCTTCTTTTTTCAAAGCGGTCTGCCTCGAAAAAAAGGCACATAGCCTAACTGGACCACATACCACTTTAACATAACCTTTAAAACACTTTGATTACCGGCCATTAACATGGTAAAACGTGGTTAAATGCCACCACCCACTTCAATGATATAGCGCTGTGAACGCATAATCTCTGTCTTAGATTATGGCTGTCTAATCTGCCTGTCGCTTATCAACAGATTGATTGATTGATTGATTGAAAACTTTATTAACAGATTGCAGAATGGGTACAGTACAGTACAGCTCAATACATACAATTGTTAAGGGGATGCAGACCAGAGAAAGACTTTCGTCTTGTTTACATCAGGGTCCCCCATTTTCAGTGTTGGGCAAGTTACTTTAAAAAGTAACTAGTTACAGTTACTAGTTACTTCTTCCAAAAAGTAACTAAATTACGTACTCAGTTACAAATTATAAAAGTAACTAGTTACTTCAGAAAGTAACTATTGCGTTACTTTCAAGTAATTTTTTTTACATAAACAACATACACAAATCGAAACTATTTTAATGTTGCTGTGGGACAAAGTGAGACTAGCCTCCAATCAAATGCCATGTATGATATTATTATAATTACTATGTTTATATAGTGGATCATACAATAGATGTTTTGGAACTTTTGATATCATGTATTGCCCCTCAACAGGCCACAACTGGGCAACATTAAATTATGCTTGTTAAGCACTATACCAAAAATAAATAACAAATATATACTGATTGATTGAACATTTTAATGAACAGATTGCAGAATGGGTACAGTACAGTACAGCTCAATACCCACAATTGTTAAGGGGATGCAGACCAGAGAAATACTTTCGTCTTGTTTACATCAGGGTCCCCCATTTTCAATTCATGACATTTATGACATACACAACATACAGATATAAGAATCTAATCTAAGACATCTAAACAAATCTAATCATGATATTTAAGTCATGCATGACATACAGATATATATATCTCTGACTTTGAGCACCTGAATACTGTGCTATACTGCACTAGAGAACACTTAAATTCACACCCTTTAATTAATGCAGTAATAATAATAATAATATAATAATTTATAATAATAATAATAATAATAATAATAATAATAATAATAATAATAATAATAATAATAATAATAATAATAATAATAATAATAATAATAATAATAATAATAATAATAATAATAATAATAATAATAATAATAATAATAATAATAATAATAATAATAATAAATAATAATAAATAATAATAATAATAATAATAATAATAATAATAATAATAATAATAATAATAATAATAATAATAATAATAATAATAATAATAATAATAATAATAATACACTGTGTTTGTATAGCACCTTTCATACAAGAATTGCAGCTCAAAGTGCTTCACAGCAGTACAAAAAGACAGGCATAAAATGAGCACAACATTGGCAGATCAAGAGCAATGCATAAAGTGCAGACATAAAGCATAAAATAGATAGCAGTAAAATAGACAAAGTCAAGGTAAGACATAGAACATTAAATCACATCGTTTTTCATATTAGGATCTAAGATCTAGGGTTAACTCGCCGAACGTTGAGCGCCAGGACCCCCGAAAACCAGAGTATAGTCGGGTTTTCATCGTTGTTTCTTTTATTCGATATTTCCATTCATAAAGACATGCCGGCAGCCTGTGTTTTCACTGGGGATGGGTCTGAGATCTCAAAAGTCCAATACTGCCGCCTAACACCTTGCGGCCGCTATTGCACTCAATTTTGGAAATGACACCAGACCACCCTGAAACTACACTCATATTCACGACGGTATAAAACGGAAATGTATGGATGGAAAAATGATCTGTTTTTTGCATCTTGACCGGAAGAAACTCAATGACAATCGACTATATTATTAGATCCATAGCTATAATATATAATATAGCTTTAGGCCTGCAAACACAGCCACGTATCCCCATGTTAAAAGGCGCTGGCCTTTCAACAGTAACAGTAAACAGCGCCATCTGGCGCTGAAAGTGTTAATATGCGTCTTTGTTTACGGTTTGATTAAAATAGTTAGTAAAATAGAATAAAATAATGCAATAGTGCATTGCAATAAAATAGTTATCATCGTATTTTTTCGGGAGGCCGGTAAGGAGTGCATTCCAGTAGTCGAGTCGGCTTGAGATAAAGGCATGGATCTGGTTTTCAGCGTCCTTTTGATTTATAAATGGCCGTACTTTAGCTATGTTTCTAAGGTGGAAGAATTATGCGTTTGTCAACTTGTTGATTGTGATTTAAAGCTTAGGTCTGAGTCTACCATAACACCAAGACTTAACTCACTCAAATACAGTTGGCAGCTGGATAGACTACAGATGGAAATTAGCTTCTGCTAAATCTGGTGCAAACATATTTTCATGTAACAATGATTAATTGTCAATTTTTTATTTTTTATAAATAGATTCAGGGCTTTTCAGAAAACATTCGGGGCTTGAGCCCAAGTAGCCACCCCCTAGCCCCGCCCCTGCTGCTCGCGTGTGTTGTTCGTTGGATTAGTTTTGGATTATTTGGCCGCAAAAACAAACTGTCAAAACGTACACGGGCCGCGGTCTCACGTTGACTGAGTCGCTTGTGTTGTGTCGCTGTGTGTCAGACTCTGGAGGCACCCGCCCACCTCTACCTTTGATTGGCTTACCATGACATTTTACTCAACCTCAGCCAATCGCGCGCTGAGGTTGGCTGAGAAGGACAGTATGCCTCTCGGTGCAGAGATCTTTCTGATGAAAAAAAAAGCTTCAATCATAGACAGTAACATGCCGCATTTTTTGGCAGTAACGGTAACAGCGTTATTAAGATTTGAAGAGTAATCCTCGCTACTGAAAAAACGAACGCCGTTAGTAACGCCGTTCTTTATAACGCCGTTACTCCCATCACTGTTTATCAATGACTTGTTTGCAGTCAACATTGTCAAAACGGATTGTTTTTTAATCGGTTCATTTCCGTTTTTATAGCATTTTGAAAAACCCTTGTTTTCAAGGAAAATATATAGATTCCGTGATAAAAGGCATTTACTGGAATATTCTAGTATACACAAACACGTTGTAATTTTTCGGCCTATTTATGAATCGTTTTCAAATAAACGCTAGATTATCGATAGTATATGTGTACTTATGCACGCTATAGAGGCGGGCTGAAATATCGATTCTCTCATTTCCTGATGGCGCACACACAGACACACACACACACACGCATAGGGCAAATGCTTATATCTCTGTGAGAACAGCTCTGATTATCCTAAGACTGGTAAAATAAATTCCTTACCTGAGATGTTATCCTAAAAGATTATTCCAATTCCTGATCGCCATTCCAAAAATCTCAATCACGCTTATTGATTACAGTGTTGGGTACTGTAAATATATATTCCATGCGTTTTCCGGGCCGGCGAGCACAATGGATCCTTCAGTTGGCTTGAGGGAAAAGTAAAATGAGCAAACTGGCCACCCCTCCTTTGTCAGTGTAAAGTAATGGGGTGCAGTTACACAGGGAGAGACGATAGGGGGCGATATCTTCCCAATTGAGCTCAGAGAGACTCTGCAGCACTAACCCGAGGCTTGATTGATGAAATATGAATTCAAATCGCCAAAAAAAAGACAAACAAACGCTATATAGCGTCGGGGGCACTCAAAGGTCGGCATGAACTAACGACAAAACGCATCCGTGGCACTCAATGTGTTAACATAACCTTTAATCAGAGCAGCATAACCGGACCACATACCACTTTAACATAACCTTTAATCAGAGCAGCATAACTGGAGCACATACCACTTTAACACAACCTATAGAGGTCAATGGATACACAAACGTCATGTAGAATGTGTACTTTTACTTTAGATACTTAAGTACATTCAATAGCAAATACTTCTCTACTTTTACTTAAGCAGAATTTGAATGGATGACTTTTACTTTGACCAGAGTACTCATTTATCTATAGCATTTCTACTTTTACTTCCACCACTGTATGTTGTGTTAACGAGAACATCACTAAGCCCTACAGTCCAGAATGACTGAGTTACATGTTCTCTTTGTCTGACCGACAGGCTCTGTGAGCTCCTCCTCTGTGAGGAACATTGAGGGATGTCCAGGAGGAACTGTCATCATCAACTGGGATTATCTTCCAACCACAGGACTCGGAGCTCCTACAGTTAGAGAAGTTAGATTGTGGAAAAATATATTCTATGAGATATTAATGACTGAAAAGTCGAACGAGTGGGTAACAAACGATAGAGTATCTCTGGTTCATGACAAAAAGGGAAGGAAAATCAAGATGGTCATCAAGGAACTAACAAGAAATGATGAGGGAACATACATGATTAGGAGAAAATTTAAATACGATCATACAAATATAAGTTTTGTCCAACCCATTGTTCCCTCTGTGAAATTGGACGTAAAGGAAGGTAAGAGGCCTGAACTTTCTAATCTAAATGCATCACATTCAGATCTCATACAGGTCTATAGATTGATCATGATATTTTGTCCCCATTAGGAGACAAGCATTGCCCCCAGAAGTCGCGGCAAATGACTGCCTTCGTGAAGGGCGAGACCGCCATCACATGTGACTATCCAGCAGACTTTACGTCTGATATCAAGTATTTCTGCAAAGAAAACGAATACGACTGTGAGAGAAAAACATCAGCAGAATCGCAGAATCGCACATCAGCAGGACAGCAGAAGACATTCTACCTCAGAAACCTGACCAAGCAGGATGCTGGGTCATACTGGTGTGGAGTGAGCAGAAAACCGACCCAAAACAACAACGTTGATATCACTCTGCTGCTCACAAAGGTTCAACTGCAGATCCCAAGTGAGTAGTATAGATGTGTACCGATAAAAACGAATTGTTACTGTATGATCAACGCTTCAAATGATTGATCCCCCTCACTAGGACTCTATCACAGAGTTGTTTACACACACACACCTGTGTGACACACATATACTGTATGTGGTCACAGTGTTTTTATTAGTGTTCTATTTGTTGTGTATACATATGATTAACCTTTAAGGTACTATTTAGTTTAGCCAGCAGATGGCAGTGGAGTGTTAAGCCACAGCGGAGCTGTAACTATTACTCCTGCGCGCGCTGCTTCCCGTCATTCTGTGACAGGAAGCCAATGGGAAACAATAACATGAATGAATGAATGAATGAATGAATGAATGAATGAATGAATGAATGAATGAATGAATGAATGAATGAATGAATGAATGAATGAATGAATGAATGAATGAATGAAAACTTTATTTAACAGATTGCAGAATGGGTACAATACAGTACGGCTCAATACATACAATTGTTAAGGGGATGCAGACCTGAGAAAGACGTTTGTCTTGTTTCCATCAGGGTCCCCCATTTTCAATTCATATAGACATTTATGACATACACAACATACATGACATTTATGGCATAGGGACATATAGGTATTTAGTACTGATACATTTGTGACATAAACGGTATTCAAATATACAGTACTGTTACCCCTAGATCCTGACAGAGTATATACATATGATGGGGAGGGGACTGTACATTTGGAGGAGGGGGTGGGTGGGAGAGAAATATACATACGGCGGGGAGGGAATATATACATGCAGTGGGGAGGAGACTGTCTATTAGGAGGTGGTGGGGGTTTTGGGCATTTACGGTGGCCAGTTTCGAATTGCAGCCTCCCGTAGGTGCTCTTTAAGAGCGGTTTTGAATGTGGGTAGGGATTCACATTCTTTTACAGCTTTGGGTAGGGCGTTCCACATTGATGTGGCCTAATTGCGAAACGTGTTTAGTCCCTTGTTTGAGCCGAATCTGGGTTTAACATGATTTGTTGAGCTTCCTCTGGTGTAGTGGTTGTGGTATTCACTGACCTTTGGGAAGTATTTTGACATGTACATGGGTACCTTAGTCGTATAGTGTATCTTGTAGACCAGGCCCATTGCAAGTTGCTGTACTCTGTCGTCTACTCTAAGCCATCCTAGGTTGTCAAAGTGGGCAGGGGTGAGGTGGGTTCTGGGGTTCAGGTCAAGTAGTAGTCTGACCAGTTTGTTTTGTGATGTTTGTAATTTTGTTTTAAGCGCCTTTGAGGTGCTTTGGTACCAAGAGGTGCACGCATAGTCGTAGTACCCTTGAATGAGTGCTCCTGCCAGAGTCTTCAGGGTATTCTTGTTTACCAGAGAGGAGATCCGGTACAAGAATCGAGTTCGTTGGTTGACTTTTTTTTATTACATTGGATGCCATTTTGTCAGACATCTTCTGTCTCCTTATTTCATCTGTTTACAAACAGGTCAGTAGCATGAAATAAGCACTCAAAACATTCACAAAATGTATGTAAAGCGATGATATGGATGTGGACATTGTTTATTGTATAATTTCGTAACAGATGTCTGTAGATGAGGAAAATGTGGATGCTGGCTAGCAGTCACCGAGCTAGCTGCTAACAGTGGAAACGTCAGTTGGTTATTGTGCGCGCAGGACAGGTGTAAATGAACGTCATAGCTGCTCGTTTTGTACAGTTAGAGGAATATTATTTTCTATATGTAGTATATTTTTGGGACAAAATATACATATTTTAGATGGTTATTGTAAATCTGCTTGTGACCCCTGACATCGCTGGAGTCACACAGAACAGCTGAGACACAGGGAGTCTTCACAGGAACTCGCAAGCCACACATGATTCATTTAAATACAGTGACAATGGATGAAGATATCACAACACTTTACTAAGCGACCAAAGTAGGAGAATAGAAACAGATTTGAATGTCTTGATCACTTTAAACACCTAGCCCGGCCTCAAACGAATTCAGAACAGAGGGGAGTCACCCCCGATGGCTAAAGGACAATGGTTCGGCCAGGAAACAGGGCTAGCATTCAAGTCACATGGAGATGTTAGCAGCTTTGTCAACAGTGGTTGAGTGAGTGGTTAGACTGCTCTGTTAATTCTCCTAGACCACACAGACAAATGGTTAAAATCAGGATATTGAAAATGTAAGTTCCTATAGTCAAGGAAACTTTGATCAAATGATAAATATCACTGACATTAGGTGGTCAATATAGAGAACATTTTGATATTAAATTAGGCCTAGATTAAGAGTGAATTTACTAAAGGGCTAATCTATTGTTTATAAATAATTGAGTTGTCTATCAATATAACTGATTGAATAATATCATTTCACAATGTATAAGGTTAATAGATCTACCAAAGTAACTGGTTAGCTTAGGATCATGTAAGATAATTAATTAGAAAGATCTGTTTTAAAGAAAATAAGGTAAAATAAGTACAAAATACCTGAAACTATAGGAAGCAATCATGTGAAATGTAAGGTAATGGCTTATTCTGATCTTAAAAAGGAATGTTTCATATGGAAATGTATGTCCTTGAAAGAGGAAGCTGGGACTGTATATATTATGTTTTATAAATTCGATAGGAACAATGTATTAGTCTGAACATTTATATATATATATATTAATTTACAATGAGTGACACGGTTAAATATATATATGTTATATATATTTGCAATTGTTTTTTTTATTTAATTGAGATATCTATACCAAAAGAGTTGGATGTTGTAATTTGTCTGTTTTGCTTCATGTATTACATTCCTTGTAATTTTATTTGGTTGTTTATCTGATTATATGTTTTTTTTAATTATTTCTCTTACCTCTGTGGTGTATGTATCATCTGTCTTGTTTCTATTTTATGTAATTTTTTATTATTAATATTTATCTATATATTTTGTGCCTTTTCCCTGTTACCCTTCGTCCTCTCGCCAGGCCGTCCTTATAAATATTAATTGACCTGCCTGGTTTAAATCAAATAAAAAATAAAGCAAACATTCTAAGAAAACTTCTCCTGTGTCGTTCACAGGACATGTTAAGAAGAATCTTGGAGTGGGACAAAATCTGTCCTACGTGTGTAACTATGGAGAAGATGACAACAAGAGAGAGAAGTTCTTCTGCAAGGGACACGACGCCTTCAGCTGTTCATACATGAAGAGTAAGACCACACGAGACACCTCCAGTGTGGACAGAGGTTCCACCAGCAGGTTTTCCATGGTGGACAACCGTGGTCAGAAGAAGGTCACAGTTGGCATCAGAGACCTGACCGTGGAGGACAGTGGGACATACTGGTGTGGGTCCGAAGGCTCTACTACTGGGACACCGGGACGTCACATCTACAGCCGCCTGGACCTGGATGTGGGTAATGTGGGTAAGTATGGGTCTAATAACGCCTTATAAATAAAAAAAAATAAAACAGCTTATTTTTTCATCCATACATTTCCGTTTTATACCGTTTTGAATATGAACATAGTCCGGTCGCTTCTGAGCAATTCCAGGGAAAACACACGAAAACAGCGTTTTTGTGTAATTCAATAAACACGTTGTCATTTTTCACCTGATTATCGGATCTTCTTGAAATCAATGCTAGATCATCACTATTATCCTTTGTCGTGCACGCATGCAGGGGCGTAGCTGTAGATTCTGGGCCCCATGAAAGAATGTATTTGTAGGCCCCCAATTAATGCGAGGGCGCGTTAGCGCGCAAGCGGAATTTTTTTGGGCCATTTATTTATTGATGAAAACGCATAATATGGTTTTTACCTATACATTCGGATCAGCAGTTCAGCACCTGCACTGTTGGTGGGTGAGCCTAGTAAAGGATGTCGCATTGCGTTCATCTTCAATGAATGGACCAATGCAATAGTCTACCAAAGAACCTTGAGTCGCACTAGGCTGGGAACAACCCTGGGTCAAGTGATAGTAAACTGGACTGGACGAACAACATCGAGGCCCTACAGGAAGGGACAGAGCAGACTGTTCTTCCTGGGAGGGCTCAGGTCTTTTAATATCTGCAGCAAACTGCTGCAGATGTTCTACCAGTCTGTGGTTGCTGGTGCCCTCTTCTTCGCTGTGGTATGCTGGGGGGGCAACACCAACACAGACAAAATAAACAAACTGGTCAAAAAAGCAAGCTCTGTGGTGGGAGCGGACCTGGACAGTCTGGAGGTGGTGGGGGAGGACGAGGAGGAAGCTGTATGCTATCCTTGAGAACCCCTGCCATGATGAGCTGACCGCAATGCGGTCCACGTTTAGCCACAGACTTATCCCCCCCCCGACATACCACAAAGCGCTTCGGGGCAGTCCTTTGTGCCGGTGGCAACCAGGCTCCACAACCAGGCAGGGCCAGGACGGGCCAACTGCCGTGGACTGGAGGAGCTGGGTTGTGTACTGTAACCAATTAATTTTATTATTTAACATCATGATTGGACTTGTTTCTTTTTCTTTTCACCAATTTTAGCTCTATTTTAGCCCTATTTTAGCTCTTTTTATCCCTATGTATTTGTCCATCTTGTTTTTAACACAAGTATGTTATGTATTAACTGTTTCCACTAACTGTTTTTAAATTTCTGTTATGCTGTAATGGACATCTGAATCTCCCCTTGGGGATAAATAAAGGTTTTCAATTCAATTCAATAGCAGATCTTCTACCTCAGACACCACTACAGGTGGCTCAGTATCTGTGGAATCCTGTGTCGGAGCCTCACTTTGTCCCTGACATTGACTGTCCATAGCTGCTTCCTCCTCATCTGTGCTGCTTTCATGGTCCTCAACTTCTTCTTGTACTGGTACTTCTGCCTCTTCACCTCTGCTCTCCTCGTTGGCTGCCTTGCTCGAGTATCCATAGTGTACATGATTTATAAAATGTCCTATAATAGTAATAACACAGTACAGCTTGAGCTATCTCTTAATTGTTATAATAATAATTTGTATAGATATTTTCCAATTGCTCAAATCTAGCTATAGCTACTGTAACAACCTCAATTTAATGTGCCAGTGGTCAATGGTATTGCAATTACTGGAAGAACTAGAGTAACTAAATGTGAATATTACCTAAAGTTGTATTCAATGCATGGTAAGCATATTTTAAAATCTGTGTGTTAACCCCAAGCCCTGCTGCTTACCTCCCTCTCCTTCAACTGGGAGCTGGCCTGAGGGAAGGGGACAAGGGGTACTGATCCTGAAGCCGCATCTGTGCATTAGAGCAGTGCAATGTTACCATGTAACAATATACAGGTTCGGTTAGCTAGCCATAGCAAAATGGCATAGCTGCTGGATACAAATTCACTGGGCTCATCTACACTCATCAATTTTTTTTATAGCAACAGGTAGCTGATGAATTGAAAATGGGGGACCCTGATGTAAACAAGATGAAAGTCTTTGGTCTGCATCCCCTTAACAATTGTATGTATTGAGCTGTACTGTATTGTACCCATTCTGCAATCTGTTAATAAAGTTTTCAATCAATCAATCAGCTTACATCAGCCACAAAATGTTGGCCAAGCTGTTATCCCCAGATATCCCCTACTCCTGTGCGCTGCTGTGTATGTGGACTGAACCATGCAATGAAAGAAGGGAGGGGTGCTCATATTGTCAAACAAAGTAACAAGCACCTGTTTGTTTCTTTTGTGACGTTTTTCTTTAATACAGGCAATTATACTTTTGACTCAATTACATTAACTTACTTTAGGATAATAATAAAACCATATTAATAAAAAGATAATAATAGTGTTCTCTGGGCCCCCCCCCCCCAGTGCTGGGCCCTTGGAATGATCCTAATCTACCCCCCCCCCCCAGCTACGCCCCTGCACGCATGCAATGTGATTTAGACCGGCGCGCCACCCCGCCCCCCCTCCTGCAACCCTCCTGCACACAGCCATACACATAAAACACAGATAGCTTCAATAGCTGTAGAAATAAATATTAGATCAACGCAAGCTTTCATATGGTGTCCTGGTCTCTGAAGTAATGCAAAAAAAAGAATCCAATAATCTCATTGCCCTTCCAGTTATCCACAGCGAGAGGGGAGATGACGACAGCCTTCACGAGGCCTTCCCTGTAAGTAGCAAGAGATGGTGCAAGACCAACTTGTGAAACGAATGTCGCCAACTAAACGTCAAGCAGGCAGGCCAAGGTACAGTGGAGCGTCCTACTCAGGACGGGCGGTCATACCGGCCGTCGAAAACCGCGGCCTACCAGTGCTCCAACTCAATGTCGAGGGCCTCACCAGCGCCAAACTCGAGATCGTACGTCACCTGGCTGATTCCAATGGGGCAGCGGTGGTGCTCCTGCAGGAGACACACTGCACAAACGATAACATCCTCAAGATGCCTGGTTTCCATCTAGCCGGGTCCATCCACAACAAGCAACATGGTGTGGCAACCTTCGTGAGGACTGAACTAAGCTGGTCAGCCAGTAGCCAATCCCCACCAGGCACCAACATCGAGTGGCTGGTTACTAAAATCCAGGAAACTTCAGTCATCAACGTATATAAGCCCCCACCATCAGAGCTGGCTGCTACGTCCCTCCCGTCCATAACTGCACCCGCCATCTACGCAGGTGACTTCAACTGTCAACACACAGACTGGGGTTACAACTACACAACACCTAACGAAGAGGCGCTCAGCGAATGGGCCTCCAACATCGATGCTCTGCTGTTGTACGACCCCAAGCTTCTGTGCATAATAACACTGGCATGTTCTGTACGAACCGTAGTTCATTATAGTTCATTGTAAAATAGCAACAGTAGTGTAATTATGGTCAAAACCCTATAAATAGCATTTGGAATAATAGATCTTTCTCTCAGAATGAATGCAGCATGGTTTATATAGCGTTATCGGAATATACAGGGTGTAGGCTACTGACTGACTGCGCTCCGCGTAGCTTGATTGATTGATTGATTGAAAAGTTTATTAACAGATTGCAGAATGGGTACAGTACAGTACAGCTCAGTACATACAATTGTTAATTGGGGATGCAGACCAACTTTCGTCTTGTTTACATCAGGGTCCCCCATTTTCAATTCATCATAAATCATAAAGCTCAACTCGTTATTATTTTGCGCACAGACCGCCGAAACACGGGAACGTTTTGATTATATTTAAAAGGCTTTACGTTAAACGAAACAAGTGGAATTTCGAAGCTGTAAGCAGAATAAGTCATATGAATATAGTGTTCTTCCCCCTTTTTACTGTATAAGAAAGAATAGAAAACGCATTGCAATGACACCATGCAGATAGTGGACAGACTATGTATATGATGGGATTCAAGTTCGCGTTTTTGTTGCTCATAGGCATGCTGTCAGAGTATGATATCTTAATCAAACATTCTAGAACATTTGTCGTCACAGATCATGTCCTAATAGAACATAGGCTATGGCATGGATCGTGATATTGTGTGGACTGTAATTATTACTGTACCGGTACCACCCATTGTGACAACAGCCTTGTGAGTCCCGCACACAAACATGATGGAATTCAAGTTCATGTATTGAAAGGCATGCCTACATCATACATGCAGTGAGATTCATTGTTCTTGTATATGCTCTCTATTATTGTTTATATAGGCTACCCAATACTGACATCAAAATAGATTGTAGTATGCCTCTAGAAATCATATGCAGCAGGTAGAAAATTGACGGGAGATCCATCGCGATTTGGAATAGAATTGAGGAGAACTTTAATCCCTGGGTATCAATCAAACAACACGGGAAAAGGCAGTCATATTCCAGCGCGGTCTTTATTAGCCGACAACAAAATAGATGCCTCTAAAAATCATATAGCCAATCGAACACAACTAATAAAGGCATTCATATTACAGCACGGTTATAATGACACACAACCAACGCCAAACAGTGGTCAACGAACGGTCTTTATTAGTATTCTGAGCTGTCCAGGCAGAATTGCAGCAATGGTCTTAGGGAGCCGTTGATATCTGACATCACCGTTTACAAGTCCGCCTTTTATTATTTATCCCATAATACGCGATAGTGTCTTCTTGGTTCGACAGCAGTGAACAATCTTCGTGGAGTTTCTCAGGGTTCCGCTCGGGTCAGTCCATTATTTCACATCCCATGGGGGGTGTTTCCTCATTTTCATGACCATATGGATAATCATGCACGAGCATTGACGGTAGAACAAAGTGGTATTCATCAACACGGAGGGGCATAGAGCCTGCGTACGCACCGTGTGATGAATCCCGACTTCCCTGTGCGTACACTAGTTCTACATTCCGTGCTTACGTGTGGAAATAGAAATGTTCTACGCACACTATTGATGAATGAGGGCCCTGGCCTTTGCCGTATGCTGGAGCAATGACCCGAAACCAGAAAGACGCGTCCTAGACAGGTTTCCCGACTCACACCACCGACCATCCATCATTAAAGTCCCATCACTGGTGCAACCGGTATTAGGGAAGCCTGTCAAAAGATGGAACTTTCGAAAGGCCAACTGGGAGGTATTTGCTCAGGAGACGGATAGGAGGGCAGCTGGTCTGCCAGACCCAGATGCAGCCGATGTGGACGCTGCCTATGAGGCCTACTGTGGGGTCCTCCTGGGTGCGGCAAAGAAGACCATCCCACGCGGCTACAACAGGAACTACATCCCTGGTTGGGACGAGGAGTGCAGCCGCCTCCTGTGCGACCACCAGAGCGCTGGCTCCAGGGAAGAGGTGGATGCGACTGCAGCGGCACTGCTCCAGAGACTGGACAGCACGCGTAGAGACAGATGGACTGAAGTAGTTGAATCAATTGACTTTACCCATTCTAGTCGGAAGGCGTGGCAAACGATCAACCAGCTTACAGGCAGATGTACAAAGCCCCCAAGCTGCCCAGTCACTGCAGATGCCATCGCCTCCGAGCTCCTGAAGAACGGTCGTTACCCAGACGCAGACAAAGATGTTACCCGCCTGATAACACAGGAGGTGTTTTCCCTCTCCAAGGTGGCCAGTGTAGATTCTAACCTCTCAGGAGAGTTCACAGCAGATGAACTCGATGAGGCCATTAGTAAGCTCAAGACGGGCAAATCTCCAGGCCGTGACAACATCCACCCGGAGTTTATCACCCACCAGAGCACAACAACATCTGACTGGCTCTGTGCATTCTTCTCTGCATGCTATCAGAGGTGCAAGATCCCCAAGACCTGGCGTCGTGCTTCTGTAATTGCCCTGCCAAAGCCAAACAAACATGCGGAAGACCCCAAGGCATATCGACCCATCTCGCTGCTCTGTGTTCCATTTAAGATATTGGAAAGAATGATCCATAGCCGCATTGAGCCAGTAATTGACACACAGCTCCCACAGGAACAGGCCGGTTTCCGACGTGGTAGATCAACAGTGGACCAGGTAACACTACTGTCTCAAGACATCGAGGACAGCTTCCAGGCTAATGAGAAAGCGGGGGTAGTGTACCTGGACCTGACTGCCGCATACGATACTGTCTGGCACCATGGACTCCACCTGAAGCTGATGAGGATGGTACCTGATCAGCACATGGTGAAGTTTATCATGGAGATGTTGTCTAACCGCAGTTTTGTCCTACACACCAGCGATGGCCAGCGCAGCAGGCTCAGAAGACTGAGGAACGGTGTCCCACAGGGGTCAGTCCTTTCTCCGATGCTGTTTAATATTTACATCTACGATCTCCCAGTCACAGCATCCAGAAAGTACGGCTATGCGGACGATCTTGCCATCATGCTGAGAAGACCCACATGGAAGGCACTGGAGGACGGTCTTAACCAAGACATGGACATCCTAGTAGCCTATCTACAAAAGTGGCGCCTACAGCTCAGCACCAGCAAGACCGTTTCAGCAGCATACCATCTCTGCAACAGAGATGCCAAGAGGGAACTGGGGGTATATGCTGACCACAAGCGTCTGGAGTCCCAGCAAGCCCCTAAATACCTTGGCGTGCGTCTGGATCGGACACTGTCCTTCAAACAACACCTCGAAGATGTCAGGGCAAAGACAACATCAAGGGTTGCGCTGATCCGACGCCTCGCAGGTACAACCTGGGGAGCCACTGCCAAGACCCTTTGGATATCCACCCAAGCCCTGGTCTTCTCGGCAGCAGAGTACTGTGCCCCAGTCTGGAGCAGAAGCCCGCACGTTAAAAAAGTTGATGCGGCTACTAACAACGCCCTCCGGATCATCACTGGATGCCTGAAGGCTACACCCGTCTTCCTGCTGCCAGTCCTTGCAGGAATCGCACCAGCTGGCCTACGACGAGAGGCTGCCACTCTCGCCCTAGCAAGGAAGGCAGTGAAGCATGACTGGCACATCCTACACAACACCACAACAACAACAGCACCTATGAGCAGACTCAAGTCCCGCCACCCCTACAACAAGGTGGCACAAGAGATGCTCCGTTCCACCACTGAGGACCTATCCAGAAATGGATGGCTGGCGGCAGCCTGGAAGAGAGAGTGGGAGAGTGCTGGGCCAACCCGTATCCACCACCACATCTGGGATCCAGGAGATGGCGCCACAGGAGACGATCTTCCACGCCGGCAATGGGTTCTGCTGAATCGTTTAAGATCTGGGGTTGGTCGCTTTAAAGCATCATTAAAGAAGTGGGGCCTGGCAGACAGCGCTGCATGTGAGTGTGGAGACCCTGAGCAGACTGTTGACCACATCCTGACCATCTGCCCCCTATACAAACCACCCTCGGAAGCCAGCCTCTTTGATGTGGGACCAGAGTTAAGGGCATGGCTACAAGATACGGAGTTGGACCTCTGACGTTACACGAAAGAAGAAGCGTTTGTTTTGCCGGAGTGTTTAGGACCCGCCCCCATGCCGCAGCTCGGTAGAGAAAATAAACTAACCCGTTTCTGGTGCAATAATGCCGGAAGGCATTAGAGGGCGGTATAAGACCAGTATGCACAAGGTGACCCGCTGAATTATGAATGGCAATAGATAATAAAAGAAATACCGTGACAGAAACGTAGATCTACGTTTCCGGCACTCCATGATCGGGCGACAGAAACGTAGATCTACGTGCACGCCTTGCCCTCGTTACCTGTTGGCCTGGGTTAACCCTTTTTTGAGCCTGTAACACCTTGAACTGCATTGTATAGCCTGTGTATACTAGGAATGTGCATCTCCTCACTGAGGCCGATGCGATGCGCATCTCGATACGGTGCCAACGATACGATACATTAACGATACATTTGAAGCACCGGGCGATGCGATGCGATACGATTCACCCTCTGTTGAGATACGATGCGATGCGATACGATTTGATTCAACATAATGCGATTCGGGGCGATACGATAGATAGATAGATACTTTATTAATCCCCTTGGGGAAATTCAGGGTATCTCGCAGCTCACACAGTATACAGACATTGACAGTTCTCATTCAGTTATTACACGTTATGTCTGCATCATGAATTAAAAATAAGCACATGATCAAATTCAATTAAATCATATCCATCAATATTAATAGGAGCGTGATTAGATAAAAGCAGGTGTATAAAACAGTGTATAAAAACAGGTGTAAAAACAGGTGTAAAAACAGGTGTGTGGGTCAGAGGTCAAGGTCCCCCGCACTATATTACGCTGTTGTACAGTCTGATGGCTGTGGGGACAAAGGACCTACTGTGCCGCTCAGTCCGTGAGTGCAGGGAGATGAGCCGTCCATAACCCTAACCTGCACATGTATCCGCTTCCATTAATCTGTGCTAAACTAGGCTACAGTAGCTTGCAGTCAGATAGCTGTTTACTGAACTCACAGAAAGGGAATTGGTATCTATCTTCTTGTCTGACTCTCACAATTTCCCCACATTTACCACATGATTAATACATTTTATTTATTTTATATTGAATTCATTGTTTTACATTTGACCCATTCACTCACACTTTGCCAAACTACTTGGCAACAAAGACCTTTCTGATTCTGATTCTGATTCTGATTGTGATTGTGATTGTGATTGTGTTTTCTAGGTGGTGAACCTAACCTGAAGGTTATCATCCCTGAACCTAACCTGAAGGTTATCATCCCTGCGGTCGTCTGTGTGGCCGTTCTGCTGCTGGTCAGCGGGTGCTGGTACTGCCAGAAACGTAAACGTAAGAGTTTCCATTTTACCCAACCGACCGACCGACCGACCAAGCGACCGACTAACTGACAGACAGAACGTAAGAGCTTCCATGTTACCATGAAGGAGAGAAAGAGATGACATCACATGAAGGAGAGGAAGAGATGACATCACATGAAGGAGAGGAAGAGATGACATCACATGAAGAAGAGAAAGAGATGACATCACATGAAGGAGAGGAAGAGATGACATTACATGAAGAAGAGAAAGAGATGACATCACATGAAGAAGAGATGACATCACATGAAGGAGAGAAAGAGATGACATCACATGAAGAAGAGGAAGAGATGACATCACATGAAGAAGAGATGACATCACATGAAGGAGAGAAAGAGATGACATCACATGAAGAAGAGGAAGAGATGACATCACATGAAGAAGAGAAAGAGATGGCATCACATGAAGAAGAGATGACATCACATGAAGAAGAGAAAGAGATGACATCACATGAAGAAGAGATGACATCACATGAAGAAGAGGAAGAGATGACATCACATGAGGAAGAGATGACATCACATGAAGAAGAGATGACATCACATGAAGGAGAGAAAGAGATGACATCACATGAAGAAGAGAAAGAGATGACATCACATGAAGAAGAGAAAGAGATGACATCACATGAAGAAGAGAAAGAGATGACATCACATGAGGAAGAGATGACATCACATGAAGAAGAGAAAGAGATGACATCACATGAAGAAGAGAAAGAGATGACATCACATGAAGGAGAGAAAGAGATGACATCACATGAGGAAGAGATGCCATCACATGAAGAAGAGAAAGAGATGACATCACATGAAGGAGAGAAAGAGATGACATCACATGAAGGAGAGGAAGAGATGACATCACATGAAGGAGAGGAAGAGATGACATCACATGAAGGAGAGGAAGAGATGACATCACATGAAGGAGAGAAAGAGATGACATCACATGAAGGAGAGAAAGAGATGACATCACATGAAGGAGAGAAAGAGATGACATCACATGAAGGAGAGGAAGAGATGACATCACATGAAGGAGAGAAAGAGATGACATCACATGAAGAAGAGAAAGAGATGACATCACATGAAGAAGAGGAAGAGATGACATCACATGAAGAAGAGGAAGAGATGACACCACATGAAGAAGAGATGACATCACATGAAGGAGAGAAAGAGATGACATCACATGAAGAAGAGAAAGAGATGACATCACATGAGGAAGAGATGACATCACATGAAGAAGAGAAAGAGATGACATCACATGAGGAAGAGATGACATCACATGAAGAAGAGAAAGAGATGACATCACATGAAGGAGAGGAAGAGATGACATCACATGAAGGAGAGAAAGAGATGACATCACATGAAGGAGAGGAAGAGATGACATCACATGAAGAAGAGATGACATCACATGAAGGAGAGAAAGAGATGACATCACATGAAGAAGAGATGACATCACATGAAGGAGAGAAAGAGATGACATCACATGAGGAAGAGATGACATCACATGAAGAAGAGGAAGAGATGACATCACATGAAGAAGAGAAAGAGATGACATCACATGAGGAAGAGATGACATCACATGAAGAAGAGAAAGAGATGACATCACATGAAGAAGAGAAAGAGATGACATCACATGAAGAAGAGAAAGAGATGACATCACATGAAGGAGAGAAAGAGATGACATCACATGAAGGAGAGGAAGAGATGACATCACATGAAGGAGAGGAAGAGATGACATAACATGAAGGAGAGAAAGAGATGACATCACATGAAGGAGAGGAAGAGATGACATCACATGAAGAAGAGAAAGAGATGACATCACATGAAGAAGAGGAAGAGATGACATCACATGAAGAAGAGGAAGAGATGACATCACATGAAGGAGAGAAAGAGATGACATCACATGAAGGAGAGGAAGAGATGACATCACATGAAGAAGAGATGACATCACATGAAGGAGAGAAAGAGATGACATCACATGAAGAAGAGATGACATCACATGGAGAAGAATAAGAGATGACATCACATGAAGAAGAGATGACATCACATGAAGAAGAGGAAGAGATGACATCACATGAAGAAGAGAAAGAGATGACATCACATGAAGAAGAGATGACATCACATGAAGAAGAGAAAGAGATGACATCACATGAAGAAGAGATGACATCACATGAAGAAGAGAAAGAGATGACATCACATGAAGGAGAGAAAGAGATGACATCACATGAAGAAGAGAAAGAGATGACATCACATGAAGAAGAGATGACATCACATGAAGAAGAGAAAGAGATGACATCACATGAAGAAGAGAAAGAGATGACATCACATGAAGAAGAGAAAGAGATGACATCACATGAAGAAGAGGAAGAGACATCACATGAAGAAGAGGAAGGTTCAGATCTTCACATCACACGTCGGCATTCCGGCTCCTCCCTGCAGCGTGTCGAAGTGTCCTTGAGCAAGAGACACTTGACCCCTAACTGCTCCCGATGAGCAGGTCGGCACCTCGCATGGCCGCCTCCGCAGTCAGAGTGTGAACGTCTGAGTGAATGGGTGAATGTGAGGCATAAGTTGTAAGGCGCTTTGGATAAAAGAGATATATAAGTGCAGTCCATTCACCATCTACTACTCGTCCACCTCTAGTGTCCAGTCCTGCCCCGCCGAGCGCTCCATCTCTACTGGGACTGATTGTTGGGCTGGTTGCTGTGATTCCACTGATCATCCGCCTGCTCCTGCTGTTTCTCAAGCAGCTTGTATGTCAAATGTAGCGTGACGGCAGCAAGAGGCCGTTTACAGTACCGGGGCCGTTTGTAAGTCCTAGCAGTCGATCACCGAGCACATCGATAGTCTACACCTACCTGAAGGTACGGTGGCTCTTAGTAGACAAACAGGACAATCAATTGGCCAATGATCTACACACCTCATTGCCTAATACGAGTTACAAGGGATCTGCCCCCAGTGATATATACCAACACTACACTGAGAGACACAGGACTTCTGGTGTCTGTTGCACATGACAGTGATATATACCAACACCACACTGAGAGACACAGGACTTCTGGTGTCTGTTGCACATGACAGTGATACAGTATATACCAACACCACACTGAGAGACACAGGACTTCTGGTGTCTGTTACACATGACAGTGATATATACCAACACCACACTGAGAGACACAGGACTTCTGGTGTCTGTTGCACTGAGCTTGAGCTTGAGCTTGATGTCATTAACTGGTTGGTAAATAATTAATTGTTCAAAATTGACCTTCATTATTGACCTCTTAGACTGTAATGGAGACCAGACTAGATCTTGAGTCCTTTCAGCTTGAACTGATCTGAAAATAATAGACAGCAGTGATGAACTATTTCCAATCCATAATCCATTCATTTTGATCACATCTAAATTAGGGATGTCCCGATCAAATTTTTTTTGCTCCCGATCCGATCCCGATCATGTGATTTTGAGTATCGATACCGATCTTTCCCGATCCGATAATTTTCTTTTTTTTTTAAATCCCAATTTCTCACATTACATTCACCCTGAATGTTGACGTTATCCAGGTGAAAAGTTAACTTCATTCAAGCAAGGCATTGCAATCCTTGACATAAATCATTTGATATATAATTAAATCAAAGGAAATGCGTTTGGGTCTGATAGTGTGGCTGGTCTGCTGTTCTGCAGCTGGATACTATAGGTTTGTTTTGGCAAAATTCAAGTCAAGTCAAGTCAAGAGTTTTAATTGTCACGGCATACAGGTATACAATGAAATGCGGGTGGTCTTGCCCGCAACGATGTGCAATACAGTGGTACATATAATAGAATCAAAAGAAGAAACAACATTGTGCAGTAACAGATAGCAGGTAACATGGAGTGACATCTCGGTATCTGTACATAGTTATTTACAGCGCATCTGCTCTGTGTGACAATAAATAAATGAATGATGATATGCAATTTAAAACCAAAACTAAGGCCTCAGTATGAGTTTAAGACGTGAATATGGTCATGTTTGTTGAATAAAAAATAAAAATAAAAATGAAAAAAAATCCTGATAAAAAATAAAATAAAATGTGCCGATCCCGAACCAAACCAAATCACACAACCTTAATTTTATTCTACAGTGATAATGGAATTCTAACGGAGATAACATTTCATTTTGAAAAATTATTAAGTTTGAAGTATGAGTGAAAGGGTTATCAATTTAACTTCTTTGCGCTTTACAAAGCGCTTTACAATTTGTTCCTCACATTTTTACCCATTCGCTCACACATTCACACACCGATGGCGGAGGCGACCATGCAAGGTGCCAACCTGCTCATCAGGAGCAATTATTACTCAATTACTTCGACACACTGCCTGGGAGGAGCGGGAATTTAACAGGGAACCTTCCGATTACCAGACGACCGCTCTACCGCCTGAGCCACTGTTGCCAGTGTTAATTTTGGCAGCTATTTTCATTTTAGTTTTGGTCTTAGTCAGTTTTAGTCAACTAAATGTCTGAGCATTTTAGTCTTAGTCAGTGTTAGTCTCGATTTTGTCTTAGCTTAGCGAACCTGCCACCGCACTTCTATGTGCATAACGTGTGGTAACAAAATATCACAGCCCCTAAGACTGGGAGCGTTCTAACTCTACTGAGCATGTACCCAACATTATATGAAAAATAAAAAGTCTTTACGACGTTTTAGTGCACTTCAATCGCTAAAGGGATTCATAACTTATAGCAGGGTCAATCTCAGTGTTAGTACTCGTCTGTTTCTTTTCTTTTCATACCCTTTTAAGTGAACGTGGTCTTGTCCTTGTTGTATCCATGTGTAATGTTGATAGTAGTGGGTGTACACAGATGAAAGAGAGCAAGTCTGTGTCTGGGATATAGGTCCCGACTCCCAAGCTATTAGCCTAGCCATCCTCTGTCGTCTTAAATGCTATGTTCTTTTGGTAGAACTGTTCGGCTGCCGCAGGAGTGTTGAGAGAGTAGCAGATTCCGTTCATGGTTATTGGTATAAGCTGTAGTCACGAGAGACCTGGGACGCGTTTTTTAGCCTCACGTATGTTATGTAGCTTGGCTTTTAGCCATAAACGCTGCTGAGTTTAACCCGGAAACGGAAATGGGAAATGCTGAAATAATAACGTGACTTATTCTAAAAGTTATAATTATTTTGTCTCATCTTGTTTTAGTCAACATAAATGAAGAGAGAATTCGTCATGGTTTTTGTAAACTACATTTTTGTGTCCTCAGTTGTGGTCAACGATATTTAATTAATAATTTAGTGACGTTGGCGTCACATGGTGTTCAATAGCGTGACGTCACGTCTCGTTGTCGTTGCGGGAAAAAGCTTCGTTGACGAAGATCTTTCGTCATCAAATTCGTTGACAAAATTAACACTGACTGTCGCCCCATTTATTTATGTTTATTTATGTTTATTCATCTGTAGGTGACAGGAACATCTATGAAGCAACACAAGGCTCTCAGCGATGTAATGAAAGTACTGTGCATGAATATGGTAGGTCTATAATCTATTATTAGTATGCTACATACTTTGTAAGTCAAATAATAAAATAATCTAGACCAGTCTGTATACATCTTCTATATACCTCATTCTAATAGTTAAATAATATAATCTAGACCAGTCTGTATACAGCTTCTATATACCTCATTCTAATAGTTAAATAAGATAATCTAGACCAGTCTGTATACAGCTTCTATATACCTCATTCTAATAGTTAAATAAGATAATCTAGACCAGTCTGTATACATCTTCTATATACCTCATTCTAATAGTTAAATAAAATAATCTAGACCAGTCTGTATACAGCTTCTATATACCTCATTCTAATAGTTAAATAAGATCATCTAGACCAGTCTGTATACATCTTCTATATACCTCATTCTAATAGTTAAATAAGATCATCTAGACCAGTCTGTATACAGCTTCTATATACCTCATTCTAATAGTTAAATAAGATCATCTAGACCAGTCTGTATAGGCCCTACAGCTTCTATATACCTCATTCTAATAGTTAAATAAGATAACCGAGACCAGTCTGTATACAGCGTCGATATCTAATTCCAGTATTGTGATGTGTTATTATTATTATTATTATTATTATTATTATTATTATTATTATTATTATTATTATTATTATTATTGTTATTGTTATTGTTATTGTTGTTGTTGTTGTTGTTGTTGTTGTTGTTGTTGTTGTTGTTGTTGTTGTTGTTGTTGTTGTTGTTGTTGTTGTTATTATTATTATTAGTCAAATGCAAAAAATAAATAGAAATAAAAGTATTATTATTATTTTTTATATATATTTTTTATCATTCTTTCCAAAAGCAAAGAGGCCTAGCAGTGTGGCTAACGCTAATGGCACGCATACCAGAGGATAACTGCCTGAGAAAACAGGCACAGAGGCACTGAAAGAGGATTTCACCCATCTAATGAACACACAAATATCAAGATGTATCCATCAGTGGACCAATTGCATGCTTTCGCAGAGAACAAGAAGCCTTCCGTCGACTCCTTCAGACATTAAGCATAATCCATTCATTTTGATCACATCTAAATACAACCTGACACTGTTGAACCAAACCAAATCCCACAACCTTAATTTGATTCTACAGTGATAATGGAATTCTAAAGGAGATAACATTTCATTTTGAAAAATTATTAAGTTTGAAGTATGAGTGAAAGGGTTATCAATTTAACTTCTTTGGTAACTTCTGTTTAAAAGGTAAATGGTAAATGGTGCATTTATGTAGCGCCTTTATCCAAAGCGCTTTACAATCTAGTTCCTCACATTTTTACCCATTCACTCACACATTCACACACCGATGGTGGAGGCGACCATGCAAGGTGCAGACATGCTCATCAGGAGCAATTATTACTCAATTACTTCGACACACTGCCTGGGAGGAGCGGGAATTTAACAGGGAACCTTCCGATTACCAGACGACCGCTCCACCGCCTGAGCCACTGTCGCCCCATTTATTTATGTTTATTTATGTTTATTCATCAGTACAAGAACAAGATCGGTACAAGAACATCTATGAAACAATACAAGGCTCTCAGCGATGCAATGAAAGTACTCTGCATGAATGTGGTAGGTCTATAATCTATTATTAGTATGCTACATACTTTGTAAGTCAAATATTAAAATACAGACCAGTCTGTATACAGCTTCTATATACCTCATTATAATAGTTAAATAAGATAATCTAGACCACGTCTGTATACAGCTTCTATATACCTCATTCTAATAGTTAAATAAGATCATCTAGACCAGTCTGTATACAGCTTCTATATACCTCATTCTAATAGTTAAATAAGATAATCTAGACCAGTCTGTATACAGCGTCGATATCTAATTCCAGTATTGTGATGTTTTCTCTCTTTATATTTATCACACCATCATCTGCAGAACTTTGAAGTCACTTCTGTGTATTCTAACGTCAATCCAGGACCAGCCCAAGGTAAGATGAAACTCATCATGTTCATGGAGCCAATGCTACCCTACTGTATAATGTGTATATCATAATGTTACAATTCAGAAGCAGAATAGGTTATTATGATGAGTATATGGATGTCAGACTACATACTGTGTATACTACATAATTGTAGGCTATACGTAACAGTGTATCTACGTGTTTGAGTTTTTAAAAGTTGTAGCTGTGCTTTGTTGCAGGTCCTTAGAGAGAGAGACACGGGACGACCTGACAAGAGAGACGTGAAGACATGGAGACATAGAGATATGAAGAAGTAACATATCTCTTTTCATTCAAATACAGACTAGTATTTATACTGTATTACCGCACGCACGCACGCACGCCCGCGCACGCACGCACGCACGCACACACACACACACACACACACACACACACACACACACACACACACACACACACACACACACACACACACACACACACACACACACACACACACACACACACACACACACACACACACACACACACACACACACACACACACACACACACACACACACACACACACACACACACACACACACTCAACGTCGTGTACATTGATACACAGGCACACACAAACGCATGCACATAAACACACAGTTTTGCATATTATTAAGTTTTGAAGTATTTCCACTTAGCTGAGTCGTGGGCTCTTGTGCCGCTCATTAGCTGAATGTGCTCTGTATAAAGAATAACACATGACAGTCAGTACATTTTTGTTGCCATTGGCGTTTATCCGTTTTGGTAGGCTAAATTAATATTGTTCTTAATTTTTTCCGCTCCCCACACTTTGGGAACCACTGACCTAAGGTGTCTAGAGGCACCAAGCCCGCCATGCTAGCTTGTTGCCGAGAGGGCTACATACTGCTCCAAAGTAAGACCATTTTCAAAGGGGTCCCTTGACCTCTGACCTCAAGTTCAAGTTTCTTTAATAGTTGTCATACAGAAGTACAGAATACTTTTGTACAAAATGCTTCTTACTGTTGCGCTCCAGAGACTGTGCATGACAAGATAAGTATGAAATAAAAACATAGTAAAAATTAGAAGTAAAAAAAGAGGTCACAGTGTTCAGTTTAGACATATGTACAATGTTCGTAGACGTAGTTACCATACAATATACAATACTGTGCAGTGTACTAATATACAATGCTATATAGTGCAAGGCATAAATGGACGAGGTGCAGTTTAGGTACAATTCACAGTAGGTGTACGAGTTGTAGTGCAAATCCTTTATCAATAAATATAAAGTGTAAGTGTGTTTGTGTGATCTAAAGTGTGGAGAGTGGGTGCTGCAGTGTGTTGTTTGTTTGAGTGAGTGTGTGCGTGTGGGTGTGTGTGCTGTGTGCATTTGATGGTTGTTGCATAGTGATTATTGTTCGTTTAGCGATTATTTTTCGTTTAGCAGCCTGATGGCCTGGGGCTAGAAGCTCCTTCTGAGTCTTTCTGTGCTCGCCATAAGACTCCGGTATCGCTTGCCTGACGGCAGCAGTTCAAAGAGGCAGTTGTTCGGGTGGCTCGAGTCCTTAATAATTCTCTTAGCCTTCCCCTTGCACCGCTTGTTGTAAATGTTCTGGAGGGTGGGAAGCCCCCCTCTAATTGTGCGTTCGGCTGAACGTGTCACTCTTTGTAGTCTGCTACGGTCTTGTGCAGTGCTATTCCCAAACCAGGAGGTGATGTTGCCGGTCAGGATGCTCTCTATTGTACATGAGTAGAAGTTCCTAAGGATCTTCTGACTGACTTGGAACTTCCTTAGGCGCCTGAGGAAGTAGAGGCGTTGTCGTGCCTTCTTCACAACACTGTCAATGTGTGTGGTCCATGTCAAGTCCTCGGATATGTGGGCTCCGAGGTACTTGAAACTGTTCACTCTCTCAACTGGTGCCCCGTCGATGCTGAGGGGGCTGTAGTCCTTGACCCCCGACCTCCTGAAGTCCACAATCATCTCTTTTGTTTTGCTGACGTTCAGGGAGAGGCAGTTCTCCTGACACCACTGTGACAGGTTCTCTACCTCTTCCAGGTAGGCCCTTTCGTCGTTGGCAGAGATCAGGCCCACCACTACTGTGTCATCAGCAAATTTGATGATGGTGTTGTTGTTCCGCTGTGCTACGCAGTCATGTGTGTACAGGGAGTAGAGGAGGGGGCTCAGAACACAGCCCTGGGGGGCCCCTATGTTGAGCGTGATGGATGAGGAGGTGCAGTTGCCGGCTCTTACCACCTGGGGTCTGCCCGTCAGGAAGTCCAGGACCCACTGGCACAGGTCATAGTTCAAGCCCAGGTCCCTGAGCTTGGCTATGAGTTTGGAGGGGACTATGGTATTGAATGCTGAGCTGTAGTCGATGAACAGCATTCTCACATAGTTCCCCTGCCTCTTGTCCAGATGTGATGCTGCTGTGTGCAGCACATGGGCTATGGCGTCCTCCGTGGACCTGTTGGGGCGATATGCAAATTGCAGAGGGTCCAGGTTGATGGGGAGGGAGGAACAGATGTAGCCCTTCACTAGCTTCTCAAAGCACTTCATGGCTATGGAGGTGAGGGCTACAGGGCGGTAGTCGTTGAGGCAAGCGGGCGTAGATTTTTTGGGTACAGGGATGATGGTGGACTTCTTCAGACAGGTGGGGATGAATCTGAATGAAAATTAGTTCTCTGTGTACCCAAGAGACCCCCCTTTACAACCCAATTCACGCTAATTAATTTCAATGGTAAATGGCTGCTTTTTTATATAACAGCTTTTCTCCAAAGCGCTTCACAATTCTGTTACTCACATTTTACCCATTCACACATTCACACACCGACGGCGGAGGCAGCCATGCAAGGTGCCAACCTGCTCATCGGGAGCAATTAGGGGTTAAGTGTCTTGCTCAAGGACACATCGACACGCTGCCCGGGAGGAGCGGGAATCGAACCGGGAACCTCCGGATTGCCAGACGACTGCTCTACCTCCCGAGCCACTGTCGCCTCAATGCCACACTGGTCACCATATAGACATTTCAATTACCTAAGTCAAACTTGACCGGACTGTATAAAATGACCTATTGTTACCTCAAGGATAATCAGGGATAATCTAATGAAAGTGTACAACCACAAACGAGAGACCTGGGGGGATATATGGCATGTTTAGGAACAGCATATTGAAAATAAGGTGGTGTTTTCTGAGCAATCTTCAGAACAGAAGTCCTCCTGACCCCTAGAGGGAGCTCAGCCCCCCTAAAGTCCCAACTCCGGTTATGCCCCTGCTGTGCGTTATTTTTTTTCGTAGCCGCAGTTTGCGGAGACGCTCTCTGATTGGCCACTGACGTTTCTGGTCATGTGACATGTGCGCCCAATCGCGTGACGAGCTGTGTCTTTGCCCATTTCCGCCTCGAACAGCATGCAAACGAGCTAACGCCTAGTTTATCACTGGCGAGTCTGGCGACTCTTTCGAAGTTGGTTAAGGTTAGAGTTTGGAATCAGGGCTGGTGTTCTATCGCCCTGCTCTAAGACAAACTCTAACCTTAACCAACTTCGAAAGAGTGCCTAAGCTTAACCGGTGAAAGAAACAGGCGTCACATGATTGGCCGCACACGTCACATGACCAGAAACGTCAGTGGCCAATCAGAGAGTGTCTCCGCAAACTGCGGCTACGGAAAAAAATAACGCCCCTGCTGTAAATAGAAATAGGGGATGTTATGATTGATTGATTGAAAACTTTATTAACAGATTGCAGAATGGGTACTATACAGTATGGCTCAATAATCCCACCCCTATTTACTCATCGGAACATACTATATTTTATTTACTAATTCATACATTACTAGACTTACAATTTATTATAAAATTACTTAGTTAACAATAAAAAATATTATTATACCTTAATATTTGCCAAAACTGTATGTTACCCAGTATAGTTCCTCTAGCCATTTTTTATACATATATACAACTATATACCTACAGTACATATGCACATTATACATTTATATATACATACATACACATACATACTGCCAGTTATCAAACCCCTTTTTCATCTTTGTACCTCTGGACAACCATTTGACTGTATTTTATTTTAAACTGTTTTATGTTTTGACATTGCTTTAACTCCACAATCAGACTGTTCCATAATTTTACTCTGCAAATTGAAATACAAAGACTTCATGGTCGTTCGAAAACTGTATCTTTTGAAATGAAATGTTCCCCTTAAATTGTAACCCCCATCTTGCACGTTGAACAATCTTTGAATATTTCCTGGGAGTTTATTATTTTTAGCTTTGTACATTATTTGTGCAGTTTGACACATTACAATATCAGTACATTTTTATCATTTTGACTGTAAGAAAAGTGAATGAGTATGTTCCAGATATCCAACCTTGTGAATGATGCGCACATCTGTTTTCTGTAGGATGGTTAATGGGTGTAATGAGCATTTATAATTGGGCGGCTACGTGGCGTAGTGGGCAAGGCGCTCGCCACGAAATCTGGAGACGCTGGGCTCGGCTGTTCGAGCCCAGTGCTCCACATTTGCTTTCAGTTTAGCTGGTCGTCCGTACTAATACACATTGGCCGTATTAGGGGGTGGGAAACTGAGTTCAAGTTTCAAGTTTCTTTAATAGTTGTCATACAGAAGTACAGAATACTTTTGTACAAAATGCTTCTTACTGTTGCGCTCCAGAGACTGTGCATGACAAGGTAAGTATGAAATAAAAACATAGTAAAAATTAGAAGTAAAAAAAGAGGTCACAGTGTTCAGTTTAGACATATGTACAATGTTCGTAGACGTAGTTACCATACAATATACAATACTGTGCAGTGTACTAATATACAATACTATATAGTGCAAGGCATAAATGGACGAGGTGCAGTTTAGGTACAATTCACAGTAGGTGTACGAGTTGTAGTGCAAATCCTTTATCAATAAATATAAAGTGTAAGTGATGGGTGGGGATTGGGCGTTGTGGACAGCGACTCCTACAGGTCGGTTGGTGCGCCTGCGCAGTGGAATCAGGAAGTGTCGGGGGCAGCGTGAGCCTCCCACACGTTACTCCTCGCCACTGAGAGATCGAGCTGCGCAGGTGAAAAGATGCGACTGCTGTTACCTCAAGTACCGGAGGGGACTTGTGCTATGTATGACTTAGTCCACATTGCAGCCGGCTTGTGGGAGGCAAGAAACAGCGTTCGTGACAGGGGAGGGTTGAATTGGATGATACGAAATTGGGATGGGAGAAAATATAGAAAATGGGAGAAAAAGTGGATACAAAAAAAAGATGAGCATTTATAATTATTTCCCCAGACTTCAACGCAGTAGGTTAAATATGGTGAAACTTGTGAACAGTAGAGAATGTGAAGTGATTTGTGATCCAGGACCTGCTTTGCTTTGTTTATTACTGAAATGCTCCTTGTCAATTTGGTTTGAATATGTTTGATATGTGATTTCCAATAAATATCTTCATCAATCGTGACACCAAGAAAAAAGATTTCAGACACTTTCAATTTCCACCCCATCAATTTTTATCTGTACACATATATCATTCCTACAATTTCCAAACAGCATTATTTTGTTCTTAGATACATTTAATGACAATTTGTTGAAATCAAACCATATTTTTTGTTTAAACATTTCCTGCGTAATGTCCTGCAGTTTATTTAAATTATCCCCAGAACAGAAAATATTTGTGTCATCGGCAAACAAAAATAATTTCAGTAACTTGGACACTTTACATGTCGTTGATATACAGTATAAATAATTGTGGCTTAACACTGACCCCTGGGGGACACCACAAGCAATGTCCAAACAAATTGAAGAGCAATCACCCAGTTTCACATACTGTTGTCTCTTATTTAGATAACTTTTATAGTACTACTCCCCTGATGCCATACTTTTCCAATTTGTTCATATATCATGGTTGATTGTGTCAAATGCTTTTTTTATATAAATAAATACGCCAATTGCATATTGTTTTTTGTCTATGGCATTTGTGATTCCCTCTATTGTTTTCTATTAATGCCAGTGACGTTGATCTGTTTGCTCTGAACCCATATTGGCTATCAGAGAGTAGTTTATGCTTATCTAAGAAAGCATCTAACCTGTTGTTAAAAAGTTTTTCGAGTACTTTGGAGAATTGTGGGAGTAAAGAGACAGGTCTATAATAGTTTGTGAAGGGGTGTTTTCTCGCAGTTGTATACAGTGGTATGACTTTAGCTGTTTTAATTTCATCAAGAAATGAACCAGTTGGAATTTATAAATTGCAGATGTATGTCAATGGTTTTGAAATCCCAGCAATGACCTTCTTCACTAATGTCATATCAATGTCATCACAATCAGTGGACCTTTTGTTCTTTGTTCAAAATTTATTTTTCATCCACTGCTAAAAACATTGAACTGGGATTTATCTCCAACAATCCCTCAATTTTTTTTACCAGCTGTCCAGCTGGGTTAATAATGTTATCATTAATAGTGTGATAGTTTAGAGATGTGATCATTCATAGATGTGATAGTTAAATGTGTTGTCATTGAAATATGATACTATGCTAGTTAATAGATGTGATTGTTAATAAATGTGATTGCTAGGTGATGTGACATGATTTGTTGGATTCAATCTGGCTCATCAATTACTTAGTGGTCCCGATGGTCTACAGATGTACCTCATAAAACTTGCCTCATGTTTTGTCATTTCCTTTATATGATTTATTTAATTTATCCTTGTCTAGGGGTGAAACTGCTGCCGATTGGAAATGTGCCAAAGTCATCCCACTGCACAAAGGTGGTGATCCTTCAGATCCTAATAACTACAGACCTATCTCCATTATTAACAGTCCGGCTTCAGACGTCCACAGGAATAGTCTTGGTGGAACGTAGAGAGATCTGCTGTAGACATCCACAGGAATAGTCAAAAGCAACCAACCCACCCACCAACCAAACCATCCAACCAACCGACCCATCAACCCACCCACCCACCAACCAACCCACTAACCAACCCACCATCCCACCAACCAACCAACCAACCAAACCACAAACCCATACCCACCAACCAACCAACCAAACCACCAACCCACCCACCAACCAAACCATCCAACCAACCGACCAACCGACCAACCAACCAACCAACCAACCAACCAACCAACCAACCAACCAACCAACCAACCAACCAACCAACCAACCAACCAACCAACCAACCAACCAACCAACCAACCAACCAACCAACCCACCCACCAACCAACACACCATCCCACCCACCAACCCACCAACCCATACCCACCAATCAACCCACCCACCCACCCACCAACCAACCCAACAACCAACCCAACAAGACGGATCTTTAAAAAAGTGGATATCAGGAAGGCAGCAGGACCGGACGGCATCCCCGGCCGCGTCCTAAAAGTCTGTGCCGACCAACTGGCCCCGGTATTCACTGACATCTTCAACCTGTCCTTGGAACAGGCCGTCATCCCCACCTGTCTGAAGAAGTCCACCATCATCCCTGTACCCAAAAAATCTACGCCCGCTTGCCTCAACGACTACCGCCCTGTAGCCCTCACCTCCATAGCCATGAAGTGCTTTGAGAAGCTAGTGAAGGGCTACATCTGTTCCTCCCTCCCCATCAACCTGGACCCTCTGCAATTTGCATATCGCCCCAACAGGTCCACGGAGGACGCCATAGCCCATGTGCTGCACACAGCAGCATCACATCTGGACAAGAGGAAGGGGAACTATGTGAGAATGCTGTTCATCGACTACAGCTCAGCATTCAATACCATAGTCCCCTCCAAACTCATAGCCAAGCTCAGGGACCTGGGCTTGAACTATGACCTGTGCCAGTGGGTCCTGGACTTCCTGACGGGCAGACCCCAGGTGGTAAGAGCCGGCAACTGCACCTCCTCATCCATCACGCTCAACATAGGGGCCCCCCAGGGCTGTGTTCTGAGCCCCCTCCTCTACTCCCTGTACACACATGACTGCGTAGCACAGCGGAACAACAACACCATCATCAAATTTGCTGATGACACAGTAGTGGTGGGCCTGATCTCTGCCAACGACGAAAGGGCCTACCTGGAAGAGGTAGAGAACCTGTCACAGTGGTGTCAGGAGAACTGCCTCTCCCTGAACGTCAGCAAAACAAAAGAGATGATTGTGGACTTCAGGAGGTCGGGGGTCAAGGACTACAGCCCCCTCAGCATCGACGGGGCACCAGTTGAGAGAGTGAACAGTTTCAAGTACCTCGGAGCCCACATATCCGAGGACTTGACATGGACCACACACATTGACAGTGTTGTGAAGAAGGCACGACAACGCCTCTACTTCCTCAGGCGCCTAAGGAAGTTCCAAGTCAGTCAGAAGATCCTTAGGAACTTCTACTCATGTACAATAGAGAGCATCCTGACCGGCAACATCACCTCCTGGTTTGGGAATAGCACTGCACAAGACCGTAGCAGACTACAAAGAGTGACACGTTCAGCCGAACGCACAATTAGAGGGGGGCTTCCCACCCTCCAGAACATTTACAACAAGCGGTGCAAGGGGAAGGCTAAGAGAATTATTAAGGACTCGAGCCACCCGAACAACTGCCTCTTTGAACTGCTGCCGTCAGGCAAGCGATACCGGAGTCTTATGGCGAGCACAGAAAGACTCAGAAGGAGCTTCTATCCCCAGGCCATCAGGCTGCTAAACGAACAATAATCGCTAAACGAACAATAATCACTATGCAACAACCATCAAATGCACACAGCACACACACCCACAAGCACACACTCACTCAAACAAACAACACACTGCAGCACCCACTCTCCACACTTTAGATCACACAAACACACTTACACTTTATATTTATTGATAAAGGATTTGCACTACAACTCGTACACCTACTGTGAATTGTACCTAAACTGCACCTCGTCCATTTATGCCTTGCACTATATAGTATTGTATATTAGTACACTGCACAGTATTGTATATTGTATGGTAACTACGTCTACGAACATTGTACATATGTCTAAACTGAACACTGTGACCTCTTTTTTTACTTCTAATTTTTACTATGTTTTTATTTCATACTTATCTTGTCATGCACAGTCTCTGGAGCGCAACAGTAAGAAGCATTTTGTACAAAAGTATTCTGTACTTCTGTATGACAACTATTAAAGAAACTTGAACTTGAAACTTGAACCAACCCACCAACCCTCCAACCCACCAACCAACCAACCCACCAAACAACCCATACCCACCAATCAACCAACCAACAAACCCATCAAAACCACCAACCAATGAGAGTCTAAGATGTGATTGGATGTTTTATATGAGGATCTAGGATGAGATTGGATCTAAGATGTGATTGGATGTTTTAGATGAGTATCTAAGATGTGATTGGATGTTTTAGATGAGTATCTAAGATGTGATTGGATGTTTTACATGAGGATCTAAGATGTGATTGGATGTTTTAGATGAGGATCTAAGATGAGTTTTTATATCTCTTATATCTCTTATATCTCTATCTCTTTTGATGGTTTGGCTCCAGGCTCACACCACACACACAGCTGATGCACAGCAAAAAAAATGTAAAAGGAAAGCGGTTTTGGGAGGATATTATTAAACTACCGCAATGGTCTCACGCAGGGTACAATTTAGGATGTCCCTTGTTCTACTGTTGCACATATAAAAATAAAATGTACAACAATGTTCCTATTATGTTTTTAACCTAGCAGAAGTACAGTAGCAAACCAAAATGCCTTCACCCTACAGCCATAACACCCTGCGTCTGGGCCGACACTGTAACAGACAACAGGACATGACACAGGAAGTGCCCACGCAGCCTTACCACCCCATGATGCAGCCTTACCACCCCATGACAAAATACTAATAAAAACACAGGAAGCTGCTGCATGGTGTGTTTGTGCTGATTCAAGTTTTCAAGTTTCAAGTTTGTTTATTATTTGACATAATAAAATACAGACTACTTTATGATGAAATGCTTGTTTCTGTACGATTCAGCTTCCAACATGTTATCAGCATCATCTGAAGCCTTCCAGTGAAGAGCCGTGGTTATACTTTAAAACTGTAGTTCATAATGACAATACATTAAACTACTCTAAAGCTGTAGTTCATAATGCCAATACATTAAACTACTCTAAAGCTGTAGTTCATAATGCCAATACATTAAACTACTCTAAAACTGTAGTTCATAATGACGATACATTAAACTACTCTAAAGCTGTAGTTCATAATGCCAATACATTAAACTACTCTAAAGCTGTAGTTCATAATGACAATACATTAAACTACTCTAAAGCTGTAGTTCATAATGACGATACATTAAACTACTCTAAAGCTGTAGTTCATAATGCCAATACATTAAACTACTCTAAAGCTGTAGTTCATAATGACAATACATTAAACTACTCTAAAACTGTAGTTCATAATGACAATACATTAAACTACTCTAAAACTGTAGTTCATAATGACAATACATTAAATTACTCTAAAACTGTAGTTTATAATGACAATACATTAAACTATTGATTGATTGATTGATTGATTGATTGATTGATTGATTGATTGATTGATTGATTGATTGATTGATTGATGGGTACAGTACAGTACGGCTCAATACACACAATTGTTAAGGGGATGCAGACCAGAGAAATACTTTCGTCTTGTTTACATCAGGGTCCCCCATTTTTTATTCATCATAACATATGACATACACGACATACAGATAGACAGTACTCCTACATCTATACATTTATGACATACCAAATTTTCAATGTGATACCAAAAGAGTCTAAAAAAGAGAGTATATACATTTGACGTAGAAACTGTACATTGGAGGAGGTTGGGTGGGGTGGGGGGGGAACTGTACATTGGAGGTGGTTGGGTGGGGTGGGTAGGCGGGGTTGGGTTGGGTAGGTCGGGGGGGGGGGGACTGTACAACTATACAAGCAAAACTGTACATTGGGATATCGACAACTTACTTACCTTACTTTGTCCCAAGGAGAGGGTCTCGTGTATTATTGGGTTAGGACATTTACTGTACATTTACAGGGGCCAGTTTCGAATTGCAGCCTCCCGTAGGTGCTCTTTGAGAGTGGTTTTGAAAGTGGGTAGTAAGTAAGTAAGTAAGTAAGTATTTATAAAGCACCTTTCATACATGTCATGTAGCTCAAAGTGCTGTACACAAACATAGGCATATATAACAATAAAAGCAATAAATTCACAGTGATCAGTTAAGATCAATGTTTAAAAAATAATAATAATAATAATAATAATAATAATAATAATAATAATAATAATAATAATAATAATAATAATAATAATAATAATAATAATAATAATAACGTAAATTGCTCTCATAACGTGCACTAAACCAATGCACTTGTACTTGTTTAGCAGCAACCGGAAGTAGGAAGTGCACTAAACCAATGCACTTGTACAGTACGTAGCAGCGTTGGCTCTCATAACGTCAGTACAGCAGGTAGCAACGTTAGCTCTCATAACGTTAGCCAGTTAGCAGCTCCGGGTACTAAAAATAAAGCATCACATTAATAAGACAACAGTAATAAAAGTACGGCAATAGGCAAAGTACAGTAAAATAAAATTTCAGTAAAAGATCAATACATAAAAAATATAAACATAATAATAAAAACATTTCAATAAGATACTCGCTTTCCCTAAGGCATGGTACACTATTTGTAAGCTAGACTGTATAGGTAAGTTTTTAATTATTTTCCTTTAAAAATGTGTATGGAGCTGGCGTTTCTGATGTGTGTTGGTAGTGTGTTCCATAGTTTTGGGGCATAGTTGGCAAATGCCATACTTCCTATCCTCTTTTGGTTTCTGGGTGTGTGTGAGGTTTCTGTCCTTGCTCTCTCACTCGTTCTGTTCCTTTAACCACCCTCGCTCTGTTTTCATTTGTTTTTCTGTTAATTATTTCAATTCCCTCATTCACACGCTTCTCCCCAGTGACGTCATCAGAGACGTCGCTGATTGGTTCTCTCAGGACCGCACGCTTTTCAATCACATTCCCCAGCTGTCACTGCTTTTCAATCAATCGATCCCTTATTATTTATACCCCGTTTCTCCACTCTAAGTTTGTTGGATCGTCTTGATTTTTCTCTGGTTGCATTTCCCCGTGTTGCTGCTGCTGCTGCTGCTGCTGCTGCTGCTGCTTTTGCTCCTTGTGCTATCTCCAGGAATTTCCAAGAAGCCTTCCCTTGGACACCTGTTCCCGTGGCGCGCCCTCGCTCCGCTGTTTGTTCCAGCACCATTACGCATTGCGTCTGGGTGAGTTTTTATTGACTGTTTTGATCTATTCCGTTTTTCGTGTGTAACTATTACACTGAAGACTACCACCTTTGTCAGACAGTCACTCACCCAGCTTTTCTATTTTTGCTTGTTCCCTTATGGGATAATATTTTTGGGACCTTCCATCTCCCTCTGTGTGTTGCTCATACCGAAGATATTATTTCACTATTGGATTGTTTTGGACTTCACTAACTGTGTGTATATTACACGAAGATATTCACTGGGACTGTGTTTGGATTTTTGCTAACGGTGTGTACATTGCACGAAGATATTCACTGGGACTGTGTTTGGAGTTTTGCTCACTGTGTGTATTACACGAAGAGATTCACTTGGGCTGTTTTGGAATTGTGCTCACTGTGTTTAAATTACACGAAGAATTGTTCACCCTGTTCTCCTGCTCGTTCAAACTGCACTGTGTTGACTCGTTCCCTCTCTCCCTCTCTCGGTCTCGCAACACATCTGAGATTCTGCCGAGAGAATTCTGCAGAGCGGTTCAGACGTCAACACCTGCTATCCCCAAGACTACCATCACGGGAGAAGCTGCAGAGCAGCAGAACTTTGCCCCTTGTCCTATGTACCTGTCTTGTTGACTTGCCTTTCCTGTACTCTTTATATTTAGTATCAAATAAACAAGCCCTCGTATTTGGCAACTCTGAATTCCTACTCTCTTGTGTCGTGCGTTTGGGGTCGGTATCAAACCATAACATTACGATCCAACCAATATGACGACCCCAGCCGACACAGAGAGGGTCAGAACCGCACTTGCAATTCAAGTCGAGTTGACCAGGGATCACGGTCTCCAATTAGAGCGGGCTGCGGCTGCGGTGCAGAACCTCAGGGATCAGGTCCTGCCTATGCAGGGTTCAATGGCCGCTATGGAGGGACAACAGTCCGAGATTCTCGCTCAGCTTCGCTCGCTGGGCGACACCGTTAATACCTTTAATCTCTCACACCCTTCAGGAACATTCCCCGCAGCCCCAGCAGATCTCGCATCTCGGGAACCCCGTCTCTCCGTCCCACGGCTGTTCGACGGTAATCCCGAGGAGTGTGCCACATTCATCATGCAATGTGAGTTGGTTTTCCGTCATCAACCAAGCCGTTTTTCTGCTCATGGGTCCCAAGTGGCTTATATAACAAACCTACTTTCAGGCCATGCTGCCCAGTGGGTCACTTCCTCCTGGGCAATGGAAGCAGATTTTTTGTTTTCCTACCCAGACTTCGTGGCGGAGCTCCGCAGAGTGTTCCACCATCCAGCCCGAGGTCTGGACCCTGGAGCCCGGTTGGGGACCTTCCGACAGGGGAGCGGCAGGGTGACGGACTATGTCATGGAGTTTCGACTGGCGGCGGTGGAGAGTGGATGGAACTAACCTGCTCTTCGCCTAACCTTCTTGAGGGGGCTCAGTGACGCAGTCCGGGACCAGCTCGCTACCCGGGAGTTGCCCGACTCCCTCGAGGAGCTGTTTAGCCTTGTCATCCGTATTGACGGACGCCTCCTGGAGAGAAGGCGCGAGAGGACCCGACTGTTACCTCCTGAAGCACCCCGGACTCCTGGACGCCCCGTCCCCAACACTACTGATGGTAACAGGCTTCCCCGTCCGGTTCGCGAGGAGGAACCCATGCAGCTGGGACGCTCTCATCTGAGCCAGGCGGAGCGTGAGGCAAGGCTCAGGTCCGGTCTCTGCCTCTACTGCGGAGGTGCGGGACACCGTATCGCCGACTGCCCTACCCGGCCAAAAGATCAGGCTCACCGAGACCCCGGGAGATCCTGGTGAGCCGTTTTTCCCATTCCCAGCGCCGCGCACCACCTGACCATCTGATGAGCGTCACCCTGGCCTGGGGGGACCAACGTGCCACGGTGGAGGCCCTCATCGACTCTGGGGCAGACGAGAACTTCCTCGACTTCGAGTTTGCCACCCGAGCCAACATACCTCTTGAGGACCTTGTGAGGCCCTTGGAGATCTTTTCGTTGGACCAACACCGACTGGCCGACATCTCTCAACGCACCGGCCCAGTCGTGCTGACCATCGCTGGGAACCACGTCGAGAGAATCCAGTTCCTCATTACCCAATCCCCCCTTGTCCCGGTGGTCCTGGGTAGGCCCTGGCTCGCGCTGCACAAGCCCCACATCGCCTGGTCCTCCGGTACCATCAGGGGCTGGAGCTCCTCCTGTCACGCCCGCTGTCTGCAGGCGGCGTCCTGTCCCCCGCCCCGGAGGCCGGCTGGTGAGTTGCCCCCGGACCCCTCGTCCATTCCTCCCGAGTACCACGACCTAATGGAGGTATTCAGTAAGACCAGGGCTCAGGCCCTTCCACCTCACCGCCCCTATGACTGCGCCATCGACCTCCGCCAAGGGGCTCCCCTTCCCGGCAGCCGCCTCTACAGTCTGACTGTCCCGAGAAGAAGGCGATGGATCGCTACATCTCTGAGTCATTGAAAGCAGGACTCATTCGGCCTTCCTCCTCCCCGGTGGCGGCCGGGTTCTTCTTTGTTGGTAAGAAGGATGGGGACCTGCGACCCTGCATCGACTATCGTCAGCTCAACGAGATCACCATCAAGAACAAATACCCCCTACCTCTCATGAGCTCCACCTTCGAGCCACTGACCCAGGCCTCGTTCTTCACCAAGCTGGACCTCCGAAGTGCCTACCATCTTGTCCGTATCCGTGAGGGCGATGAATGGAAGACCGCCTTCAAGACCCCCAGGGGCCACTACGAGTACCTTGTAATGCCGTTCGGCCTCACCAACGCCCCGGCGGTATTCCAGGCACTCATGAACGACGTCCTCCGTGACATGCTGGAGGTGTTCGTGGTGGTGTACCTGGACGACATTCTCATCTTTTCCAGGACCCTCGAGGAACACATCCTGCATGTCCGCCGTGTGCTGGAGCGCCTCCTCCACAATCGGCTCTTCGTCAAGGCAGAGAAGTGCCGTTTTCACTCCAACTCCGTCGACTACCTGGGCTTCATCGTTGAGAAGGGCTTGACCCGAGCGGATCCTCGCAAGATCCAGGCTGTGGAGGATTGGCCAGAACCCACCACTCGGAAGGAGTTACAGAGTTTCCTCGGGTTCGCCAACTTCTACCGAAGGTTCATCCGGAACTACAGTCAAGTGGCGGAGCCACTTACCAAGCTGACCTCCCCCGCTCTGCCGTTCGACTGGTCCCCAGCGGCATGCGCTGCTTTCCGCTCCCTCAAGAGAAGGTTCACTTCCGCCCCTATCCTGCTCCACCCTGACCCCAAGAGACAGTTCATCGTGGAGGTGGACGCCTCGGATTCTGGACTGGGCGCTGTCCTATCCCAACGTTCTCTTTCAGACCAGAAGGTGCATCCTTGCGCCTTCTACTCGCGTCGCTTCCTCCCCGCCGAGAGGAACTACGACACCGGCAATCGGGAGCTGCTGGCGGTCGTGGCTGCGCTGGAAGAGTGGCGTCATTGGCTAGAGGGTGCCGAGGAGCCTTTTACCATCTGGACGGACCACAAGAACCTGACGTTCATCCGCGCTTCCAGGCTCCTCAACAGTCGGCAGGCGAGATGGGCCAGTTTCCTCAGTCGGTTCGACTTCTCGCTGACCTTCCGCCCCGGTTCCCGCAACACGAAGGCCGACTCCCTGTCCCGGATGCACTCCAAAGGGGCTCCACCCTCTGAGGACCCTTCTCCCATCCTCCCGGAGGCCCGAGTGGTTGGAGCCATCACCTTGGGCATCGAGGGTGTGGTGAGGCGTGCCCTGCGCTTCCATCGTGCTCCAAGCAACGTCCCTAGGAATCGTCTCTTCGTCCCCGACTCTGTCCGGTCCCAGGTACTGCTGTGGGGCCATACCAGCCGGTTCGCCTGCCACCCAGGCGTCCATCGCACGTTCTCCTTCCTGGCTCGTCGTTTCTGGTGGCCCACCATGCGGAACGACGTCAAGGAGTTCGTATTGGCCTGCGCGGTCTGTGCCCGCAGCAAGGCCTCTCACCAGGCACCCTCCGGGCTCTTGCAGCCACTTCCCATTCCGAGCCGTCCATGGTCACATGTGGCGCTCGACTTCGTCACTGGTCTACCCTCCTCCCAGGGGAACACCTGCCTTCTGACCGTGGTGGATCGATTCAGCAAGGGGGTCCACCTCGTGGCCCTCTCCAAGCTTCCCTCAGCGGCCGAGACGGCGGACCTCCTGACGCACCACGTGTTCCGCCTTCATGGCTTTCCCCAGGACATCGTCTCTGACCGGGGGCCCCAGTTCACCTCCCAGGTATGGCGGGCTTTTTGCAAAGGGTTGGGGGCAACGGTCAGTCTCTCCTCTGGCTATCATCCCCAGACAAACGGGCAGACGGAGAGGATGAACCAGAGCGTAGACTCCGCTCTTCGGTGTGTGGCAGCCGAGAGACCAGCATCCTGGAGCCGTTTCCTTCCCTGGGTTGAATACTCCATCTATTCAATGGTCAGTTCCGCCACCGGCCTCTCCCCTTTTGAGGTCTCCCTGGGCTACCAGCCCCCTCTTTTCCCCGCACAGGAGACGGAAGTGGCAGTTCCCTCCGTGCAGGTCCACCTCGACCGCTGCCGACGAGTTTGGGAGATCACCAGGACCGCGCTGCTCCGAACATCTGAGCGCGCCTGTCGTGGTGCCGACCGGCGCCGGGTTCCTGCGCCGACTTACCGCCCTGGGCAGAGGGTGTGGCTCTCCGCGAAGGACCTCCCGTTACGGTCCTCGGCCAAGAAGCTCAACCCCCGCTTCGTCGGGCCTTTCGAGGTCCTAAAGGTACTCAGTCCGGCGGCCCTGCGCCTGAAGCTTCCTGCATCCATGCACATCCACCCCGTGTTCCATGTCTCCCGGGTTAAGCCCGTCTCCCTCAGTCCCCTTATGCCTCCAGCTCCTGATCCGCCGCCTCCCATGTTGGTGGATGGTCACCCCCAGTGGCAGGTCCGCCGGTTGATGGGCGTTCGTCGGCGGGGCCGGGGGTTCCAATACCTGGTGGACTGGGAGGGTTACGGCCCTGAGGAGCGTAGCTGGGTCTCCCGGCAGCTCATCGTGGATCCCGGCTTGATCACCGACTTCCATCGAGCCCATCCTGACGAACCGGGTCGGCCTGGTCGCCGGGTGGCTCCCGTGGAGGGGGGGGTACTGTGAGGTTTCTGTCCTTGCTCTCTCACTCGTTCTGTTCCTTTAACCACCCTCGCTCTGTTTTCATTTGTTTTTCTGTTAATTATTTCAATTCCCTCATTCACACGCTTCTCCCCAGTGACGTCATCAGAGACGTCGCTGATTGGTTCTCTCAGGACCGCACGCTTTTCAATCACATTCCCCAGCTGTCACTGCTTTTCAATCAATCGATCCCTTATTATTTATACCCCGTTTCTCCACTCTAAGTTTGTTGGATCGTCTTGATTTTTCTCTGGTTGCATTTCCCCGTGTTGCTGCTGCTGCTGCTGCTGCTGCTGCTTTTGCTCCTTGTGCTATCTCCAGGAATTTCCAAGAAGCCTTCCCTTGGACACCTGTTCCCGTGGCGCGCCCTCGCTCCGCTGTTTGTTCCAGCACCATTACGCATTGCGTCTGGGTGAGTTTTTATTGACTGTCTTGATCTATTCCGTTTTTCGTGTGTAACTATTACACTGAAGACTACCACCTTTGTCAGACAGTCACTCACCCAGCTTTTCTATTTTTGCTTGTTCCCTTATGGGATAATATTTTTGGGACCTTCCATCTCCCTCTGTGTGTTGCTCACACCGAAGATATTATTTCACTATTGGATTGTTTTGGACTTCACTAACTGTGTGTATATTACACGAAGATATTCACTGGGACTGTGTTTGGATTTTTGCTAACGGTGTGTACATTACACGAAGATATTCACTGGGACTGTGTTTGGAGTTTTGCTCACTGTGTGTATTACACGAAGAGATTCACTTGGGCTGTTTTGGAATTGTTCTCACTGTGTTTAAATTACATGAAGAATTGTTCACCCTGTTCTCCTGCTCGTTCAAACTGCACTGTGTTGACTCGTTCCCTCTCTCCCTCTCTCGGTCTCGCAACACATCTGAGATTCTGCCGAGAGAATTCTGCAGAGCGGTTCAGACGTCAACACCTGCTATCCCCAAGACTACCATCACGGGAGAAGCTGCAGAGCAGCAGAACTTTGCCCCTTGTCCTATGTACCTGTCTTGTTGACTTGCCTTTCCTGTACTCTTTATATTTAGTATCAAATAAACAAGCCCTCGTATTTGGCAACTCTGAATTGTGTCGTGCGTTTGGGGTCGGTATCAAACCATAACAGTGTGTCTAGTAAACCTGTAGTGGATGACCGTAGCGTTCTTAAGGGCAGATAACTAACTAGGGAATTTGCTATGTATTTTGGGCCTTGCTCATTTAGAGCTTTATATGTCAGGAAAAGGACCTTAAAATCAATTCTATGAGTTATTGGAAGCCAGTGCAGAGTGGCTAGGACTGGAGTGATATGTTCTCTTCTCTTTGTATGAGTTAGTAATCGAGCTGCAGAGTTTTGGATAAGCTGAAGCTTCCCAATGGTTGCTTTGGGAAGACCAGTGAACAGTGCATTACAATAGTCAAGCCGGCTTGAGACAAAAGCATGAATCAGTGTCTCTGCATCCTTTTTATTTACGAAAGGTCTTACTTTCGCTATGTTTCTTAGGTGGAAGAATGACGTTTTCATGGCCTTATTAATATGAGACTTAAAGGTCAGGTCTGAGTCCAAGATGACACCTAGGCTTGTAACCTCAGTTTTTACATAGGATGACAGACTCCCCAGGTTTTCACACAGCACTTCCCTTTTCGCTTTTGGGCCGATCAATAGGATTTCGGTCTTGCTTTCGTTTCATTTTAGGAAGTTATTGTTCATCCACTTGTTTATTGCTAACAGACAGTTTGTAATGGACTGTATGGCTGTAGTGTTATTTGGTTCTGCGGAGATATATAGTTGTGTATCATCAGCATAACTATGGAAGCATACATTGTGGTCTCGAATGATGTCCCCGAGGGGCAGCATATATAGTGAGAAGAGGAATGGACCAAGGCAGCTTCCTTGTGCAACTCCAAAGTCGCTGTCATGTTTCTCGGATACATTGTCTCCAAGCTTAACATAGAACCTTCTCACCTTAATGTATGTTATGAGCCAATTTAGTACATGATCGGAAAAGCCAACCAGTCTTTCAAGACGACTGATCAGGATATTATGGTCAATCGTATCGGTAGTGATTCACATTCCTTTACAGCTTTGGGTAGGGTGTTCCACATTGATGTGGCATAATTGCTAAATGTGTTTAGTCCCTTGTTTGAGCCGAATCTGGGTTTAACATGATTTGTGGAGCTCCCTCTGGTGTTGTGGTCGTGGTATTCACTGACCTTTGGGAAGTATTTTGACATGTACATGGGTACCTTAGTCGTATAGGGTATCTTGTAGACCAGGCCCATTGCAAGTTGCTGAACTCTGTTTGTCTACTCTAAGCCATCCTAGGTTGTCAAAGTGGGCAGGGGTGAGGTGGGTTCTAGGAGTAAGGTCAAGTAGTAGTCTGACCAGTTTGTTTTGTGATGTTTGTAATCTTGTTTTTAGCGCCTTTGAGGTGCTTTGGTACCATGAGGTGCAAGCATAGTCGTAGTACCCTTGAATGAGTGCTCCTGCCAGAGTCTTCAGGGTATTCTTGTTTACCAGAGAGGAGATCCGGTACAGGAATCGAGTTCGTTGGTTGACTTTTTTTATTACATTGGATGCCATTTTGTCACAGGAAAGATTTGCCTCTAGGATGGAACCTAGGTATGTAATTTCATCAACTACTCTAAAGCTGTAGTTCATAATGACAATACATTAAACTACTCTAAAACTGGAGTTCATAATGACAATACATTAAACTACTCTAAGGCTATGTGTCCACTAAAAACCTCTTTTTCAAGGCGGACCGCTTTGAAAAAAGAAGAAAAAAAAGCTCCAAGCGTTTTTCTGGGTCTCCCCAGAGCTCGCGCCAGCCTCGGCTCCGCCCCTTCCTCGATGAGTTACATTGATGAGCACGCTCCTTTCCAAAAAAGTTTAACTAGTTTCAACTTTATGCGCTGAGAGCGATCCGACCAAAAACACTGCCGCCCAGAGCTCATAAAACGCGAGGTGCGTCGCTGGGAAGAGGAGCGCGCCTGACGCTTCTCCAGCATAGAAATGAATGACATAAAGGAGCTGACAACTCAAAAAACGTCGGCTATGGACACAAGCTCTCAAGCTGTAGTTCACAATGACATTGACATCTCGAAGAGCACCTACGGGAGACTGCAATTCGAAACTGGCCCCTGTAAATGTCCTAACCAGGGAACGTAAATTAAGACGGATATTGACCGGGTCGGGACGTGATCTCCATGGGAGCACGTGCCAATGGGTCATAGAAGACGCTACTGTTATTTTGTATATTGTAAAATGTTTATTCAATGCTGGGGCCCTGAACACTTGACAATTATGTTGAATAAGGTTATTTTGTTATCCGTGAACATAGTTGTAAGGTTGTATGAAGTACATTTCACAAATGCACTTTTTCAAAGCTTAAAGTTAGGAATACACCATTTTGTGAAGTTTGAATATAGCTAATATTTTGAGTTAATGAATATTCCCTATGAAGTTTAAGAACAGTATTAAACTACTACAAGTAGTGTAAATGTAAAAGTATGTTTATCTATGGTGCTCAGTGAACTATTGGTATTTGTGAAGTGTAACTTCTAGTTGATTTAATTGAACTATTGGTATTTGTGAAGTGTAACTTCTAGTTGATTTAATTGAACTATTGGTATTTGTGAAGTGTAACTTCTAGTTGATTTAATTGAACTATTGGTACTTGTGAAACCTAACTTCTAGTTGATTTGATTGCACTATGTTGTAGTATATATATACACTATTACTAGTACTGTATATAGGTTGCAAATATGCCCAAAGGAAGATAGCTCTCTCACTCACACACACACACACACACACACACACACACACACACACACACACACACACACACACACACACACACACACACACACACACACACACACACACACACACACACACACACACACACACACACACACACACACACACACACACACACACACACACACACACACACACACACACACACACACACACACACACACACACACACACACACACGCACACACACGCACACACACACACACACACACACACACACACACACACACACACACACGCACACACACTATATCTCTCTCCCTCACACATACACTCTCTCTCACCCTCTCTTTCTCTCTCTCTCTCTCGTTCCTTTAAATGTGTGATCTTGCACTTGTCGTTTACATAAAGAGACCACACATACACGCGCATATTGGAAGCCATGGACATTGAAACAAAGACACTTATGCAGTAGGGCAAATGTGTATATGATTTGCATAATATGATGTTTTGGTAAACATTTGGTAATAAAACTACCAACAGAGGAGATCTGGAAAGAGAAATGAACGGTTTGTGTCTTCCTTCTGTGATGCAATTCCTATGTGTTTCAGGGGACGAAGACGTTGAACAAAAGTTAGTTGTTATTGCGGTACCCGACAGCTTTGGGACCCGTAACACAAACACTACCGGAGTCTCATGGCCAGTACAGAGAGACTCAGAAGGAGCTTCTATCCCCAGGCCATCAGGATGATCGAGGACTCTATGTAACATCAACCCATCCATCTACACTCATTGCACACACATCCACATGCACACACTCACTTTAAACAAACACTCACCTTAACACTCACTTTAGACACTTTAAACACTTTAACAGTACACCATATTTGATCTATTTATGAAAGAGATTTGCACTACATCCATACCTCATTTAGCATTTTGCATCTTGCCTGTTTTTATACCTCATTGTCTGCATTTTTACTTCATTGTACTTAGGTTGTAAAGTGTTGGGACTTATTCCTCTTTAATTAACTTACTTTCTTTACAGACAGACAGACAGACAGACAGACAGACAGACAGACAGACAGACAGACAGACAGACAGACAGACAGACAGACAGACAGACAGACAGACAGACAGACAGACAGACAGACAGACAGACAGACAGACAGACAGACAGACAGACAGACAGACAGACAGACAGACAGACAGACAGACAGACAGACAGACAGACAGACAGACAGACAGACAGACAGACAGACAGACAGACAGACAGACAGACAGACAGACAGACAGACAGACAGACAGACAGACAGACGGCTCGTTCACCTGTTCTTAAAGAGAGAGGAACTGAGAAAGCTGAGAAAGAAATGGGAGGGATTTAGTACATCTGACAGCTGAACCATTAGATCAGGAAACAGAAACAGACAGTTGAACAACTAGGACGAGCTGTCAAACGGACTGACTGAGCAAACTGACGAGACCCAGAGCTGACGATGAGGGGCCTGATCATCCTCCTGTTCGCTGCCTCATGTCTTAACAGTGAGTTGATTTCTTTAAAGACCAAATCTGTTTGTTTTGCTGACTTTAATATAACCTTTAATCAGAGCAGCATAACTGGACCACATACCACTTTAACATAACCTTTAATCAGAGCAGCGTAACTGGACCACATACCACTTTAACATAACCTTTAATCAGAGCAGCATAACTGGACCACATACCACTTTAACACAACCTATAGAGGTCATGTAGAATGTGTACTTTTACTTTAGATACTTAAGTACATTCAATAGCAAAAATAAATAGCAGAATTTGAATGGATGACTTTTACTTTGACCAGAGTACTCATTTATCTATAGCATTTCTACTTTTATTTTACTTAAGTAAAGGAACTGTGTACTTCTTCCACCACTGTATATTGTGTTAACGAGAACATCTCTAAGCCCTACAGTCCAGAATGACTGAGTTACATGTTCTCTTTGTCTGACCGACAGGCTCTGTGAGCTCCTCCTCTGTGAGGAACATTGAGGGATGTCCAGGAGGAACTGTCATCATCAACTGGGATTATCTTCCAACCTTCGGAGCTGCTACAGTTAGAGAAGTTAACTTGTGGAAAAATCAATATGTCATATTAGAGACTGAAAAGTTGGACGAGTGGGTAACAAACGATAGAGTCTCTCTGGTTCATGACAAAAAGGGAAGGAAAATCAAGATGGTCATCAAGGAACTAACAAGAAATGATGAGGGAACATACAGGATTATGAGAAAATTAAAATTCGATTCTACGAAATATTATTATTTCAAACCCATTGATCCCTCTGTGAAATTGGACGTAAAGGAAGGTAAGAGGCCTGAACTTTCTAATCTAAATGCATCACATTCAGATCTCATACAGGTCTATAGATTGATTGTGATATTTTGTCCCCATTAGGAGACGAGCATTGCCCCCAGAAGTCGCGGCAAATGACTGCCTTTGTGAAGGGCGAGACCGCCATCACATGTGACTATCCAGCAGACTTTACGTCTGATATCAAGTATTTCTGCAAAGAAAACGAATACGACTGTGAGAGAAAAACATCAGCAGAATCGCAGCAAAGCTCAGGACGGCAGGAGACATTCTCCCTCAGAAACCTGGCCATGAAGGATGCTGGGTCATACTGGTGTGGAGTGAGCAGACCGGCCCAAAACAACAACGTTGATATCACTCTGCTCACAAAGGTTCAACTGCAGATCGCCGCAAGTGAGTAGTATAGATGTGTACCGATAAAAACTAGTGCTGTCAAGCGATTGAAATATTTAATCGCGATTAATCGCATGATTGTCCATAGTTAACTCGCGATTAATCGCAAATTAATCGAATTTTTTTAATACATTTTGTATCTACCTTAAACAGATCTTTTTCAAGTTCCAAGTTTTAATACTCTTATCAACATGAGAGTCAACAAATGCTTGCTTTATGCAGCCATTTAACACAAAAGGATGACCCTCATGCATTGCAAATTTGCATAAAATTCAAAACAGAGTGATGCACAAAATAACTTAAAAGAAAATAATAATTTAAAACAATGAATAAAGTGTGCATAGGGGAAAGAAAACGTTAGGAACTTGTTACATTCACCCACACAAGGGCTGAGTAATCACACCCCCCCCCCCCTCTCTCTCTCACACACACACACTCTCCCAGTTCTCTTTCTCTCTTGCCCCTTCCTCATCTCTCTCACCCCCCTCTCTCTATATATATATCTCACACACACACACACACACACACACACACACACACACACACACACACACACACACACACACACACACACACACACACACACACACACACACACACACACACACACACACACACACACACACACACACACACACACACACACACACACACACACACACACACACACACACACACTTCAGAAACAAACATAGTATCAATGAGAGCATCAATAATACACCTGAGTGAAGTCTAGTAAAAAAAAAAAAAAAAAAAAAGTTAAAAAATTTTTATTTATTTTTTCTTAAAAGTTAAGCGTGAGTTAAAAAAATAGTGGCGTTAATAGAATCGGGCGATAACGCGTTAATACCGCGTTAACTTTGACAGCCTTAATAAAAACAAATTGTTACTGTATGATCACCGCTTCAAATGAACAGTGTTCTATCGCAAACATTTGTATATTATTCAATATAAACCAGCAATGCTATACAGTAGCTCATGGAGTTCCCCGTGTTAACACTTCCTTCGGTCAACCCTCCTTCCACTTGGCTGCTCCCAGCAGTTGGAACGAGATGCAAAATAAAATGGACAAATTGATCCCCCTCACTACTTTTAATAAGGACTCTATCGCAGAGTTGTTTACACACACCTGCAAAATGTCACCCAGCCTGTCATTTGTCTGTTCTGCTTCATGTATTACATTCCTTGTAATTTTATTTGGTTGTTTATCTGAATATTTGTTTTTAAATTATTTCTCTTACCTCTGTGATGTATGTATCATCTGTCTAATTTTTTATTATTAATATTTATTTATTTGTTTTGTCCCCTTTCCTGTTACCCTTCGAGGGGTCCTGTTGTCTTCTCGCCAGGCCGTCCTTATAAATATTCATTGACCTGCCTGGTTTAAATCAAATAAAAAATAAAGCAAACATTCTAAGAAAACTTCTCCTGTGTCGTTCACAGTACATGTTAAGAAGAATCTTGGAGTGGGACAAAATCTGTCCTACTTGTGTAACTATGGAGAAGATGACAACGAGAGAGAGAAGTTCTTCTGCAAGGGACGCAACCCCTTCAGCTGTTCATACATGAAGACCACACAAGGCAACTCCAGTGTGGACAGAGGTATAGTGAAGACCACACGAGACACCTCCAGTGTGGACAGAGGTATAGTGAAGACCACACGAGACACCTCCAGTGTGGACAGAGGTTCCACCAGCAGGTTTTCCATGGTGGACAACCGTGGTCAGAAGAAGGTCACAGTTATCATCAGAGACCTGACAGTGGAGGACAGTGGGACATACTGGTGTGGGTCCGAAGGCTCTACTACTGGGACACCGGGACGTCACATCTACAGCCGCCTGGACCTGGATGTGGGTAAGTCATCACATTAGGACTCTAAATGGTCCTCGGTGTGAGGAGCCAGTGACGAGGACCCTTTAGAATCAATCATTCAAATTGTGTGTCAATTCCTTATTCAACTAAATTTGTTTGTGGTTGAGTCTACGTGGTCCCCATTCTAAACTATTTAAATTCAGATATGCTACTCCTCTGGTCTGAGAGAGGCCGTCTTCACAGATGTGGTTGTAAATAAGCGCAGATCTCTAACAGCTATAAAGAGGCATCATGCCAGCGTCACTGCCAGCGTTGTTGCCAGACGCAGGCATCGTAATGCCAGGCGTGCCCGTGAAAGAATATTTCGAAGGAGCATATTACCCTTTTTATTTAATTGAGACCGAAAGGTTGCCAGCTCAATCAATCCTATACATTTCGTCCGGTACAGCCAGAATCTATGATTTTGTTGATTGAGGTTTTGTTGGAACAGCAGAAAATAGATATTATAAACAGTATATAATTTGACAGAGAAATATAAAGCCACATACCGAGATAGCCTTCGCCACATGGCGTGATTTAGAAATAAAAGATATAGAAATAAGGCTAAGCACTAAAGGTAATTCCAAATGCTTGGTTCTGAGAAGTTATTATTATTATTATTATTATTATTATTATTATTATTATTATTATTATTATTATTATTATTATTATTATTATTATTATTATTATTATTATTATTATTATTATTATTATTAGTGTGGGTGACCTGGCGAAGCCAGGTTGCCACCCACACTATACATATCCATACTCTTTTTAGTGTGGGTGACCTGGCGAAGCCAGGTTGCCACCCACACTATACATATCCATACTCTTTTTATTATTATTCTTTATTCCACCGATTTTGCAAACACTTTGCAACACGTAAGCGTTCGCGCCCCATACACGTGAAAGGTATCAAAACGAGCGGCTTGCCTATGGCAACACCGGTCTCCGAACTCGTAAAGTTTCACCGCACCGTCTGGCTACGAATCGACTTTAAACGGTAAAATATCGGTCCCATTGGGAATGCATTGCATTTTAGAGTGTAGCAGCTGAAATAATCTTTTTCCCCCTACCTTGGGTGAATTGCGAGTGTGATCTCAATTTTGGACGTAGAAATAAAACAAACACATCAAAACGATGACACGGCTGTCAACCCGCTCACAAAAGAAAAATAAATGGAATTGGACATTTCTATCTCAACTGACGACCATTTGTTTGAAGGTTCTCCTCCCCATTGACCGCCATGCAATCGCACTCTAGAAATCACATTTTTCACACTATTTTTTAGCCTTCTGTTCCGATCGCCGAAGGAGTGCCACAATATCGCACGAATGTCACAATATCGCGCACAACCCTTCGCCTACTTGTTGTAGTGCTCATGTGCGCGTCACAACGCTTCATCTCTTATAGTTTTCTTTTAATCAATGTGACAATGCAGTCATGCATCTGCCTCCATAGAAATGCATTGGATAGAAAATATGCAAGTCATAGTGATTGCTTCACCTGTGTGGCTCATGGCTCACTCATGATTGGTTCAGCTGTGTGGCTCGTGGCTGAGCTGCCAATGACATTATCCACTTAACCCATCATTGGCCATCACTGTGTTGCACTACTGAATCGCTGGACAGCGCCCTCTGTCTTGTGGGTTGTGTCATTGTACTCAGTAGGGATATCCTCTTTCATTTTTCATTGGTCCATGTTGACCACCTTTCATTGGTCGATATTGACCACTCCCCCGATCCTTAGACCACGCCCCCTTAGGCCACACCCCCTCAGTGTATCTCGCTGCCAATGACATCATCCACTTAACCCATCATTGGCCATCACTGTGTTGCACTACTGAATCGCTGGACAGCGCCCTCTGTCTTGTGGGTTGTGTCATTGTACTCAGTAGGGATATCCTCTTTCATTTTTCATTGGTCCATGTTGACCACCTTTCATTGGTCGATATTGACCACTCCCCCGATCCTTAGACCACGCCCCCTTAGGCCACACCCCCTCAGTGTATCTCTTGAACCGTTTGTCGTAGAGACTTGCGGATTGTGCCATTGGTCGATGTTGACCACCTTTCATTGGTCGATGTTGACCACTCCCCCTGTTGACCACCTTTCATTGGTCGATGTTGACCACTCCCCCGATCCTTAGACCACGCCCCCTTAGGCCACACCCCCTCAGTGTAACTCTTGAACCGTTTGTCGTAGAGACTTGGGGATTGTGCCATTGGTCGATGTTGACCACCTTTCATTGGTCGATGTTGACCACTCCCCCGATCCTTAGACCACGCCCCCTTAGGCCACACCCCCTCAGTGTATCTCTTGAACCGTTTGTCGTAGAGACTTGCGGATTGTGCCATTGTACTCGGTGTAATAGTGTAATAGTGTGTAATAGTGTAATAGTGTGTAATAGTGTAATAGTGTAATAGTGTGTAATAGTGTAATAGTGTGTAATAGTGTAATAGTGTAATAGTGTGTAATAGTGTAATAGTGTGTAATAGTGTAATAGTGTGTAATAGTGTAATAGTGTAATAGTGTAATAGTGTGTAATAGTGTAATAGTGTAATAGTGTGTAATAGTGTAATAGTGTGTAATAGTGTAATAGTGTAATAGTGTGTAATAGTGTGTAATAGTGTAATAGTGTAATAGTGTGTAATAGTGTAATAGTGTGTAATAGTGTAATAGTGTAATAGTGTGTAATAGTGTACTAGTGTGTAATAGTGTAATAGTGTAATAGTGTAATAGTGTGTAATAGTGTAATAGTGTAATAGTGTGTAATAGTGTAATAGTGTGTAATAGTGTGTAATAGTGTAATAGTGTGTAATAGTGTAATAGTGTGTAATAGTGTAATAGTGTAATAGTGTGTAATAGTGTAATAGTGTAATAGTGTGCAATAGTGTAATAGTGTAATAGTGTGTAATAGTGTAATAGTGTAATAGTGTGTAATAGTGTAATAGTGTAATAGTGTGTAATAGTGTAATAGTGTAATAGTGTGTAATAGTGTAATAGTGTGTAATAGTGTAATAGTGTAATAGTGCAATAGTGTGTAATAGTGTAATAGTGTGTAATAGTGTAATAGTGTAATAGTGTGCAATAGTGTAATAGTGTGTAATAGTGTAATAGTGTGTAATAGTGTAATAGTGTAATAGTGTGTAATAGTGTAATAGTGTAATAGTGTGTAATAGTGTAATAGTGTGTAATAGTGTAATAGTGTGTAATAGTGTAATAGTGTGTAATAGTGTAATAGTGTGTAATAGTGTAATAGTGTAATAGTGTGTAATAGTGTAATAGTGTGATAGTGTAATAGTGTGTAATAGTGTAATAGTGTAATAGTGTGTAATAGTGTAATAGTGTGTAATAGTGTAATAGTGTAATAGTGTGTAATAGTGTAATAGTGTAATAGTGTAATAGTGTGTAATAGTGTAATAGTGTAATAGTGTGTAATAGTGTAATAGTGTGTAATAGTGTGTAATAGTGTAATAGTGTGTAATAGTGTGTAATAGTGTAATAGTGTGTAATAGTGTAATAGTGTAATAGTGTAATAGTGTAATAGTGTGTAATAGTGTAATAGTGTGTAATAGTGTAATAGTGTGTAATAGTGTAATAGTGTGTAATAGTGTGTAATAGTGTAATAGTGTAATAGTGTGTAATAGTGTAATAGTGTGTAATAGTGTAATAGTGTGTAATAGTGTGTAATAGTGTGTAATAGTGTGTAATAGTGTGTAATAGTGTAATAATGTGTAATAGTGTGTAATAGTGTAATAGTGTGTAATAGTGTAATAGTGTGTAATAGTGTAATAGTGTAATAGTGTGTAATAGTGTAATAGTGTAATAGTGTGTAATAGTGTAATAGTGTGTAATAGTGTAATCGTGTAATAGTGTGTAATAGTGTAATAGTGTGTAATAGTGTAATAGTGTGTAATAGTGTAATAGTGTGTAATAGTGTAATAGTGTAATAGTGTAATAGTGTGTAATAGTGTAATAGTGTAATAGTGTGTAATAGTGTAATAGTGTGTAATAGTGTAATAGTGTAATAGTGTGTAATAGTGTAATAGTGTAATAGTGTGTAATAGTGTAATAGTGTGTAATAGTGTAATAGTGTGTAATAGTGTAATAGTGTAATAGTGTGTAATAGTGTAATAGTGTGTAATAGTGTAATAGTGTGTAATAGTGTAATAGTGTAATAGTGTAATAGTGTGTAATAGTGTAATAGTGTGTAATAGTGTAATAGTGTGTAATAGTGTAATAGTGTAATAGTGTGTAATAGTGTAATAGTGTAATAGTGTGTAATAGTGTAATAGTGTGTAATAGTGTAATAGTGTAATAGTGTATAATAGTGTAATAGTGTGTAATAGTGTAATAGTGTAATAGTGTGTAATAGTGTAATAGTGTGTAATAGTGTAATAGTGTAATAGTGTGTAATATTGTGTAATAGTGTAATAGTGTGTAATAGTGTAATAGTGTGTAATAGTGTAATAGTGTGTAATAGTGTAATAGTGTGTAATAGTGTGTAATAGTGTAATAGTGTGTAATAGTGTGTAATAGTGTAATAGTGTGTAATAGTGTAATAGTGTAATATTGTGTAATAGTGTAATAGTGTAATAGTGTGTAATAGTGTAATAGTGTGTAATAGTGTAATATTGTGTAATAGTGTAATAGTGTAATAGTGTGTAATAGTGTAATAGTGTCTAATAGTGTAATAGTGTGTAATAGTGTAATAGTGTGTAATAGTGTAATAGTGTAATAGTGTGTAATAGTGTAATAGTGTGTAATAGTGTAATAGTGTGTAATAGTGTAATAGTGTAATAGTGTGTAATAGTGTAATAGTGTGTAATAGTGTAATAGTGTGTAATAGTGTGTAATAGTGTCTAATAGTGTAATAGTGTAATAGTGTGTAATAGTGTGTAATAGTGTAATAGTGTAATAGTGTGTAATAGTGTAATAGTGTGTAATAGTGTAATAGTGTAATAGTGTAATAGTGTGTAATAGTGTAATAGTGTGTAATAGTGTGTAATAGTGTGTAATAGTGTGTAATAGTGTAATAGTGTGTAATAGTGTGTAATAGTGTAATAGTGTGTAATAGTGTAATAGTGTGTAATAGTGTAATAGTGTGTAATAGTGTGTAATAGTGTGTAATAGTGTGTAATAGTGTAATAGTGTGTAATAGTGTAATAGTGTTGCTGGTTGTGTCATTGCACTCAGTAGGGATATCCTCTTTGATTGGTCTATGTTGACCACTCCCCCGATCCTTAGGCCGCGCCCCCTTTTTGTATCCTTTGAACCGTTTGTCATAGAGACTCGCGAGAGACCCTCTCCCCCGTTGGCCGGCGGTGCACAGGCGTCACCCACACTTTCACAATTTCCCCCGCGCGGAATTGTCTAGTTAGTGTGGGTGACCTGGCGAAGCCAGGTTGCCACCCACACTATACATATCCATACTCTTTTTATTAGTGTGGGTGACCTGGCGAAGCCAGGTTGCCACCCACACTATACATATCCATACTCTTTTTATTTATAATTATTATTCTTTATTCCACCGATTTTGCAAACACTTTGCAACACGTAAGCGTTCGCGCCCCATACACGTGAAAGGTATCAAAACGAGCGGCTTGCCTATGGCAACACCGGTCTCCGAACTCGTAAAGTTTCACCGCACCGTCTGGCTACGAATCGACTTTAAACGGTAAAATATCGGTCCCATTGGGAATGCATTGCATTTTAGAGTGTAGCAGCTGAAATAATCTTTTTCCCCCTACCTTGGGTGAATTGCGAGTGTGATCTCAATTTTGGACGTAGAAATAAAACAAACACATCAAAACGATGACACGGCTGTCAACCCGCTCACAAAAGAAAAATAAATGGAATTGGACATTTCTATCTCAACTGACGACCATTTGTTTGAAGGTTCTCCCCCCCATTGACCGCCATGCAATCGCACTCTAGAAATCACATTTTTCACACTATTTTTTAGCCTTCTGTTCCGATCGCCGAAGGAGTGCCACAATATCGCACGAATGTCACAATATCGCGCACAACCCTTCGCCTACTCGTTGTAGTGCTCATGTGCGCGTCACAACGCTTCATCTCTTATAGTTTTCTTTTAATCAATGTGACAATGCAGTCATGCATCTGCCTCCATAAAATGCATTGGATAGAAAATATGCAAGTCATAGTGATTGCTTCACCTGTGTGGCTCATGGCTCACTCATGATTGGTTCAGCTGTGTGGCTCGTGGCTGAGCTGCCAATGACATCATCCACTTAACCCATCATTGGCCATCACTGTGTTGCAGTACTGAATTGCTGACAGCGCCCTCTGTCTTGTGGGTTGTGTCATTGTACTCAGTAGGGATATCCTCTTTCATTTTTCATTGGTCCATGTTGACCACCTTTCATTGGTCGATGTTGACCACTCCCCCGATCCTTAGACCACGCCCCCTTAGGCCACACCCCCTCAGTGTATCTCTTGAACCGTTTGTCGTAGAGACTTGCGGATTGTGCCATTGGTCGATGTTGACCACCTTTCATTGGTCGATGTTGACCACTCCCCCTGTTGACCACCTTTCATTGGTCGATGTTGACCACTCCCCCGATCCTTAGACCACGCCCCCTTAGGCCACACCCCCTCAGTGTATCTCTTGAACCGTTTGTCGTAGAGACTTGGGGATTGTGCCATTGGTCGATGTTGACCACCTTTCATTGGTCGATGTTGACCACTCCCCCGATCCTTAGACCACGCCCCCTTAGGCCACACCCCCTCAGTGTATCTCTTGAACCGTTTGTCGTAGAGACTTGCGGATTGTGCCATTGGTCGATGTTGATCGGAAAAATCCGAAAACTCGAAAAAATCCCAAAACTCGGAAAAATCTAAAATCCGAAAAAGTTCAAAAACTCGGAAAAATCCCAAAACCCGAAAACTCGGAAAAATCCGAAAACTCGGAAAAATCTAAAAAGTTCCAAAACTCGGAAAAATCCCAAAACTCGGAAAAATCCGAAAACTCGGAAACATCAAAAATCCGAAAAAGTTCAAAAACTCGGAAAAGTCCGAAAATCCGAAAACTCGGAAAAATCCAAAAACTCGGAAAATTCCGAAAACTCGGAAACATCAAAAATCCGAAAAAGTTCAAAAACTCTGAAAAGTCCGAAAACCCAAAAACTCGGAAAAATCCGAAAACTCGGAAACATCAAAAATCCGAAAAAGTTCAAAAACTCGGAAAAGTCCGAAAACCGGAAAAATAGTGTGTAATAGTGTGTAAGTGTGTAATAGTGTGTAATAGTGTGTAATAGTGTGTAATAGTGTAATAGTGTGTAATAGTGTAATAGTGTAATAGTGTGTAATAGTGTAATAGTGTGTAATCATGTAATAGTGTAATAGTGTGTAATAGTGTGTAATAGTGTGTAATAGTGTAATAGTGTAATAGTGTGTAATGTCGTCACCCACACTTTCACAATTTCCCCCGCGCGGAATTATCTATATTCTCAGATTTTGCAAACACTTTGCAACACGTAAGCGTTCGCGCCCCATACACGTGAAAGGTATCAAAACGAGCGGCTTGCCTATGGCAACACCGGTCTCCGAACTCGTAAAGTTTCACCGCACCGTCTGGCTACGAATCGACTTTAAACGGTAAAATATCGGTCCCATTGGGAATGCATTGCATTTTAGAGTGTAGCAGCTGAAATAATCTTTTTCCCCCTACCTTGGGTGAATTGCGAGTGTGATCTCAATTTTGGACGTAGAAATAAAACAAACACATCAAAACGATGACACGGCTGTCATCCCGCTCACAAAAGAAAAATAAATGGAATTGGACATTTCTATCTCAACTGACGACCATTTGTTTGAAGGTTCTCCCCCCCATTGACCGCCATGCAATCGCACTCTAGAAATCACTATTTTCACACTATTTTTTAGCCTTCTGTTCCGATCGCCGAAGGAGTGCCACAATATCGCACGAATGTCACAATATCGCGCACAACCCTTCGCCTACTCGTTGTAGTGCTCATGTGCGCGTCACAACGCTTCATCTCTTATAGTTTTCTTTGCGTCACAACGCTTCATCTCTTATAGTTTTCTTTTAATCAATGTGACAATGCAGTCATGCATCTGCCTCCATACAAATGCATTGGATAGAAAATATGCAAGTCATAGTGATTGCTTCACCTGTGTGGCTCATGGCTCACTCATGATTGGTTCAGCTGTGTGGCTCGTGGCTGAGCTGCCAATGACATCATCCACTTAACCCATCATTGGCCATCACTGTGTTGCAGTACTGAATTGCTGACAGCGCCCTCTGTCTTGTGGGTTGTGTCATTGTACTCAGTAGGGATATCCTCTTTCATTTTTCATTGGTCCATGTTGACCACCTTTCATTGGTCGATGTTGACCACTCCCCCGATCCTTAGACCACGCCCCCTTAGGCCACACCCCCTCAGTGTATCTCTTGAACCGTTTGTCGTAGAGACTTGCGGATTGTGCCATTGTACTCGGTGTAATAGTGTAATAGTGTGTAATAGTGTAATAGTGTGTAATAGTGTAATAGTGTAATAGTGTGTAATAGTGTAATAGTCTGTAATAGTGTGTAATAGTGTAATAGTGTGTAATAGTGTGTAATAGTGTAATAGTGTAATAGTGTGTAATAGTGTAATAGTGTGTAATAGTGTAATAGTGTGTAATAGTGTAATAGTGTGTAATAATGTGTAATAGTGTAATAGTGTAATAGTGTGTAATAGTGTAATAGTGTCTAATAGTGTAATAGTGTGTAATAGTGTAATAGTGTGTAATAGTGTAATAGTGTAATAGTGTGTAATAGTGTAATAGTGTAATAGTGTGTAATAGTGTAATAGTGTGTAATAGTGTAATAGTGTGTAATAGTGTGTAATAGTGTAATAGTGTGTACTAGTGTGTAATAGTGTGTAATAGTGTAATAGTGTAATAGTGTGTAATAGTGTAATAGTGTGTAATAGATCATTTAGTTTGATCTGCCACTTCTTGGACACATGGTGCCATGAGAAAGGGTGAGTATTAAATAATACAACACGAAAGGGAGTTTGTGTTATAGTTAATAAAATCACATCTGTAGTCATCTTCAAATGGTCTATGTTGACCACTCCCCCGATCCTTAGGCCGCGCCCCTTTTTTGTATCCTTTGAACCGTTTGTCATAGAGACTCGCGAGAGACCCTCTCCCCCGCTGGCCGGCGGTGCACAGGCGTCACCCACACTTTCACAATTTCCCCCGCGCGGAATTGTCTAGTTATTCTTTATTCTTTATTCCACCGATTTTGCAAACACTTTGCAACACGTAAGCGTTCGCGCCCCATACACGTGAAAGGTATCAAAACGAGCGGCTTGCCTATGGCAACACCGGTCTCCGAACTCGTAAAGTTTCACCGCACCGTCTGGCTACGAATCGACTTTAAACGGTAAAATATCGGTCCCATTGGGAATGCATTGCATTTTAGAGTGTAGCAGCTGAAATAATCTTTTTCCCCCTACCTTGGGTGAATTGCGAGTGTGATCTCAATTTTGGACGTAGAAATAAAACAAACACATCAAAACGATGACACGGCTGTCAACCCGCTCACAAAAGAAAAATAAATGGAATTGGACATTTCTATCTCAACTGACGACCATTTGTTTGAAGGTTCTCCTCCCCATTGACCGCCATGCAATCGCACTCTAGAAATCACATTTTTCACACTATTTTTTAGCCTTCTGTTCCGATCGCCGAAGGAGTGCCACAATATCGCACGAATGTCACAATATCGCGCACAACCCTTCGCCTACTCGTTGTAGTGCTCATGTGCGCGTCACAACGCTTCATCTCTTATAGTTTTCTTTTAATCAATGTGACAATGCAGTCATGCATCTGCCTCCATAGAAATGCATTAGATAGAAAATATGCAAGTCATAGTGATTGCTTCACCTGTGTGGCTCATGGCTCACTCATGATTGGTTCAGCTGTGTGGCTCGTGGCTGAGCTGCCAATGACATCATCCACTTAACCCATCATTGGCCATCACTGTGTTGCACTACTGAATTGCTGACAGCGCCCTCTGTCTTGTGGGTTGTGTCATTGTACTCAGTAGGGATATCCTCTTTCATTTTTCATTGGTCCATGTTGACCCCCTTTCATTGGTCGATGTTGACCACTCCCCCGATCCTTAGACCACGCCCCCTTAGGCCACACCCCCTCAGTGTATCTCTTGAACCGTTTGTCGTAGAGACTTGCGGATTGTGCCATTGGTCGATGTTGACCACCTTTCATTGGTCGATGTTGACCACTCCCCCTGTTGACCACCTTTCATTGGTCGATGTTGACCACTCCCCCGATCCTTAGACCACGCCCCCTTAGGCCACACCCCCTCAGTGTATCTCTTGAACCGTTTGTCGTAGAGACTTGGGGATTGTGCCATTGGTCGATGTTGACCACCTTTCATTGGTCGATGTTGACCACTCCCCCGATCCTTAGACCACGCCCCCTTAGGCCACACCCCCTCAGTGTATCTCTTGAACCGTTTGTCGTAGAGACTTGCGGATTGTGCCATTGGTCGATGTTGATCGGAAAAATCCGAAAACTCGAAAAAATCCCAAAACTCGGAAAAATCTAAAATCCGAAAAAGTTCAAAAACTCGGAAAAATCCCAAAACCCGAAAACTCGGAAAAATCCGAAAACTCGGAAAAATCTAAAAAGTTCCAAAACTCGGAAAAATCCAAAAACTCGGAAAAATCCGAAAACTCGGAAACATCAAAAATCCGAAAAAGTTCAAAAACTCGGAAAAGTCCGAAAATCCGAAAACTCGGAAAAATCCAAAAACTCGGAAAATTCCGAAAACTCGGAAACATCAAAAATCCGAAAAAGTTCAAAAACTCTGAAAAGTCCGAAAACCCAAAAACTCGGAAAAATCCGAAAACTCGGAAACATCAAAAATCCGAAAAAGTTCAAAAACTCGGAAAAGTCCGAAAACCGGAAAAATAGTGTGTAATAGTGTGTAAGTGTGTAATAGTGTGTAATAGTGTGTAATAGTGTGTAATAGTGTAATAGTGTGTAATAGTGTAATAGTGTAATAGTGTGTAATAGTGTAATAGTGTGTAATCATGTAATAGTGTAATAGTGTGTAATAGTGTGTAATAGTGTGTAATAGTGTAATAGTGTAATAGTGTGTAATGTCGTCACCCACACTTTCACAATTTCCCCCGCGCGGAATTATCTATATTCTCAGATTTTGCAAACACTTTGCAACACGTAAGCGTTCGCGCCCCATACACGTGAAAGGTATCAAAACGAGCGGCTTGCCTATGGCAACACCGGTCTCCGAACTCGTAAAGTTTCACCGCACCGTCTGGCTACGAATCGACTTTAAACGGTAAAATATCGGTCCCATTGGGAATGCATTGCATTTTAGAGTGTAGCAGCTGAAATAATCTTTTTCCCCCTACCTTGGGTGAATTGCGAGTGTGATCTCAATTTTGGACGTAGAAATAAAACAAACACATCAAAACGATGACACGGCTGTCATCCCGCTCACAAAAGAAAAATAAATGGAATTGGACATTTCTATCTCAACTGACGACCATTTGTTTGAAGGTTCTCCCCCCCATTGACCGCCATGCAATCGCACTCTAGAAATCACTATTTTCACACTATTTTTTAGCCTTCTGTTCCGATCGCCGAAGGAGTGCCACAATATCGCACGAATGTCACAATATCGCGCACAACCCTTCGCCTACTCGTTGTAGTGCTCATGTGCGCGTCACAACGCTTCATCTCTTATAGTTTTCTTTTAATCAATGTGACAATGCAGTCATGCATCTGCCTCCATACAAATGCATTGGATAGAAAATATGCAAGTCATAGTGATTGCTTCACCTGTGTGGCTCATGGCTCACTCATGATTGGTTCAGCTGTGTGGCTCGTGGCTGAGCTGCCAATGACATCATCCACTTAACCCATCATTGGCCATCACTGTGTTGCAGTACTGAATTGCTGACAGCGCCCTCTGTCTTGTGGGTTGTGTCATTGTACTCAGTAGGGATATCCTCTTTCATTTTTCATTGGTCCATGTTGACCACCTTTCATTGGTCGATGTTGACCACTCCCCCGATCCTTAGACCACGCCCCCTTAGGCCACACCCCCTCAGTGTATCTCTTGAACCGTTTGTCGTAGAGACTTGCGGATTGTGCCATTGTACTCGGTGTAATAGTGTAATAGTGTGTAATAGTGTAATAGTGTGTAATAGTGTAATAGTGTAATAGTGTGTAATAGTGTAATAGTCTGTAATAGTGTGTAATAGTGTAATAGTGTGTAATAGTGTGTAATAGTGTAATAGTGTAATAGTGTGTAATAGTGTAATAGTGTGTAATAGTGTAATAGTGTGTAATAGTGTAATAGTGTGTAATAATGTGTAATAGTGTAATAGTGTAATAGTGTGTAATAGTGTAATAGTGTCTAATAGTGTAATAGTGTGTAATAGTGTAATAGTGTGTAATAGTGTAATAGTGTAATAGTGTGTAATAGTGTAATAGTGTAATAGTGTGTAATAGTGTAATAGTGTGTAATAGTGTAATAGTGTGTAATAGTGTGTAATAGTGTAATAGTGTGTACTAGTGTGTAATAGTGTGTAATAGTGTAATAGTGTAATAGTGTGTAATAGTGTAATAGTGTGTAATAGATCATTTAGTTTGATCTGCCACTTCTTGGACACATGGTGCCATGAGAAAGGGTGAGTATTAAATAATACAACACGAAAGGGAGTTTGTGTTATAGTTAATAAAATCACATCTGTAGTCATCTTCAAATGGTCTATGTTGACCACTCCCCCGATCCTTAGGCCGCGCCCCTTTTTTGTATCCTTTGAACCGTTTGTCATAGAGACTCGCGAGAGACCCTCTCCCCCGCTGGCCGGCGGTGCACAGGCGTCACCCACACTTTCACAATTTCCCCCGCGCGGAATTGTCTAGTTATTCTTTATTCTTTATTCCACCGATTTTGCAAACACTTTGCAACACGTAAGCGTTCGCGCCCCATACACGTGAAAGGTATCAAAACGAGCGGCTTGCCTATGGCAACACCGGTCTCCGAACTCGTAAAGTTTCACCGCACCGTCTGGCTACGAATCGACTTTAAACGGTAAAATATCGGTCCCATTGGGAATGCATTGCATTTTAGAGTGTAGCAGCTGAAATAATCTTTTTCCCCCTACCTTGGGTGAATTGCGAGTGTGATCTCAATTTTGGACGTAGAAATAAAACAAACACATCAAAACGATGACACGGCTGTCAACCCGCTCACAAAAGAAAAATAAATGGAATTGGACATTTCTATCTCAACTGACGACCATTTGTTTGAAGGTTCTCCTCCCCATTGACCGCCATGCAATCGCACTCTAGAAATCACATTTTTCACACTATTTTTTAGCCTTCTGTTCCGATCGCCGAAGGAGTGCCACAATATCGCACGAATGTCACAATATCGCGCACAACCCTTCGCCTACTCGTTGTAGTGCTCATGTGCGCGTCACAACGCTTCATCTCTTATAGTTTTCTTTTAATCAATGTGACAATGCAGTCATGCATCTGCCTCCATAGAAATGCATTAGATAGAAAATATGCAAGTCATAGTGATTGCTTCACCTGTGTGGCTCATGGCTCACTCATGATTGGTTCAGCTGTGTGGCTCGTGGCTGAGCTGCCAATGACATCATCCACTTAACCCATCATTGGCCATCACTGTGTTGCACTACTGAATTGCTGACAGCGCCCTCTGTCTTGTGGGTTGTGTCATTGTACTCAGTAGGGATATCCTCTTTCATTTTTCATTGGTCCATGTTGACCCCCTTTCATTGGTCGATGTTGACCACTCCCCCGATCCTTAGACCACGCCCCCTTAGGCCACACCCCCTCAGTGTATCTCTTGAACCGTTTGTCGTAGAGACTTGCGGATTGTGCCATTGGTCGATGTTGACCACCTTTCATTGGTCGATGTTGACCACTCCCCCTGTTGACCACCTTTCATTGGTCGATGTTGACCACTCCCCCGATCCTTAGACCACGCCCCCTTAGGCCACACCCCCTCAGTGTATCTCTTGAACCGTTTGTCGTAGAGACTTGGGGATTGTGCCATTGGTCGATGTTGACCACCTTTCATTGGTCGATGTTGACCACTCCCCCGATCCTTAGACCACGCCCCCTTAGGCCACACCCCCTCAGTGTATCTCTTGAACCGTTTGTCGTAGAGACTTGCGGATTGTGCCATTGGTCGATGTTGATCGGAAAAATCCGAAAACTCGAAAAAATCCCAAAACTCGGAAAAATCTAAAATCCGAAAAAGTTCAAAAACTCGGAAAAATCCCAAAACCCGAAAACTCGGAAAAATCCGAAAACTCGGAAAAATCTAAAAAGTTCGAAAACTCGGAAAAATCCAAAAACTCGGAAAAATCCGAAAACTCGGAAACATCAAAAATGCGAAAAAGTTCAAAAACTCGGAAAAGTCCGAAAATCCGAAAACTCGGAAAAATCCAAAAACTCGGAAAATTCCGAAAACTCGGAAACATCAAAAATCCGAAAAAGTTCAAAAACTCTGAAAAGTCCGAAAACCCAAAAACTCGGAAAAATCCGAAAACTCGGAAACATCAAAAATCCGAAAAAGTTCAAAAACTCGGAAAAGTCCGAAAACCGGAAAAATAGTGTGTAATAGTGTAATAGTGTGTAAGTGTGTAATAGTGTGTAATAGTGTGTAATAGTGTGTAATAGTGTAATAGTGTGTAATAGTGTAATAGTGTAATAGTGTGTAATAGTGTAATAGTGTGTAATCATGTAATAGTGTAATAGTGTGTAATAGTGTAATAGTGTAATAGTGTGTAATAGTGTGTAATAGTGTAATAGTGTAATAGTGTGTAATAGTGTAATAGTGTGTAATAGTGTGTAATAGTGTAATAGTGTAATAGTGTGTAATAGTGTAATAGTGTGTAATAGTGTAATAGTGTAATAGTGTGTAATAGTGTAATAGTGTGTAATAGTGTAATAGTGTAATAGTGTGTAATAGTGTAATAGTGTGTAATAGTGTAATAGTTTAATAGTGTAATAGTGTGTAATAGTGTAATAGTGTGTAATAGTGTAATAGTGTAATAGTGTGTAATAGTGTAATAGTGTAATAGTGTAATAGTGTAATAGTGTGTAATAGTGTGTAATAGTGTAATAGTGTGTAATAGTGTGTAATAGTGTGTAATAGTGTAATAGTGTGTAATAGTGTGTAATAGTGTAATAGTGTGTAATAGTGTAATATTGTGTAATAGTGTAATAGTGTAATAGTGTGTAATAGTGTGTAATAGTGTAATAGTGTAATAGTGTGTAATAGTGTGTAATAGTGTAATAGTGTAATAGTGTGTAATAGTGTAATAGTGTGTAATAGTGTAATAGTGTGTAATAGTGTAATAGTGTGTAATAGTGTAATAGTGTAATAGTGTAATAGTGTGTAATAGTGTAATAGTGTGTAATGGTGTAATAGTTTAATAGTGTGTAATAGTGTAATAGTGTAATAGTGTAATAGTGTGTAATAGTGTAATAGTGTAATAGTGTGTAATAGTGTAATAGTGTGTAATAGTGTAATAGTGTGTAATAGTGTAATAGTGTGTAATAGTGTAATAGTGTGTAATAGTGTAATAGTGTGTAATAGTGTAATAGTGTAATAGTGTGTAATAGTGTAATAGTGTAATAGTGTAATAGTGTAATAGTGTGTAATAGTGTAATAGTGTAATAGTGTAATAGTGTGTAATAGTGTAATAGTGTGTAATAGTGTAATAGTGTGTAATAGTGTAATAGTGTAATAGTGTGTAATAGTGTAATAGTGTGTAATAGTGTAATAGTGTAATAGTGTGTAATAGTGTAATAGTGTGTAATAGTGTGTAATAGTGTAATAGTGTAATAGTGTAATAGTGTGTAATAGTGTGTAATAGTGTAATAGTGTAATAGTGTGTAATAGTGTAATAGTGTAATAGTGTGTAATAGTGTAATAGTGTAATAGTGTAATAGTGTAATAGTGTAATAGTGTGTAATAGTGTAATAGTGTGTAATAGTGTAATAGTGTGTAATAGTGTAATAGTGTGTAATAGTGTAATAGTGTAATAGTGTAATAGTGTGTAATAGTGTGTAATAGTGTAATAGTGTGTAATAGTGTAATAGTGTGTAATAGTGTGTAATAGTGTGTAATAGTGTAATAGTGTGTAATAGTGTAATAGTGTTGCGGGTTGTGTCGTTGCACTCAGTAGGGATATCCTCTTTCATTGGTCTATGTTGACCACTCCCCCGATCCTTAGGCCGCGCCCCCTTTTTGTATCCTTTGAACCGTTTGTCATAGAGACTCGCGAGAGACCCTCTCCCCCGTTGGCCGGCGGTGCACAGGCGTCACCCACACTTTCACAATTTCCCCCGCGCGGAATTGTCTAGTTATTATTATTCTTTATTCCACCGATTTTGCAAACACTTTGCAACACGTAAGCGTTCGCGCCCCATACACGTGAAAGGTATCAAAACGAGCGGCTTGCCTATGGCAACACCGGTCTCCGATCTCGTAAAGTTTCACCGCACCGTCTGGCTACGAATCGACTTTAAACGGTAAAATATCGGTCCCATTGGGAATGCATTGCATTTTAGAGTGTAGCAGCTGAAATAATCTTTTTCCCCCTACCTTGGGTGAATTGCGAGTGTGATCTCAATTTTGGATGTAGAAATAAAACAAACACATCAAAACGATGACACGGCTGTCAACCCGCTCACAAAAGAAAAATAAATGGAATTGGACATTTCTATCTCAACTGACGACCATTTGTTTGAAGGTTCTCCTCCCCATTGACCGCCATGCAATCGCACTCTAGAAATCACATTTTTCACACTATTTTTTAGCCTTCTGTTCCGATCGCCGAAGGAGTGCCACAATATCGCACGAATGTCACAATATCGCGCACAACCCTTCGCCTACTCGTTGTAGTGCTCATGTGCGCGTCACAACGCTTCATCTCTTATAGTTTTCTTTTAATCAATGTGACAATGCAGTCATGCATCTGCCTCCATAGAAATGCATTAGATAGAAAATATGCAAGTCATAGTGATTGCTTCACCTGTGTGGCTCATGGCTCACTCATGATTGGTTCAGCTGTGTGGCTCGTGGCTGAGCTGCCAATGACATCATCCACTTAACCCATCATTGGCCATCACTGTGTTGCACTACTGAATTGCTGACAGCGCCCTCTGTCTTGTGGGTTGTGTCATTGTACTCAGTAGGGATATCCTCTTTCATTTTTCATTGGTCCATGTTGACCCCCTTTCATTGGTCGATGTTGACCACTCCCCCGATCCTTAGACCACGCCCCCTTAGGCCACACCCCCTCAGTGTATCTCTTGAACCGTTTGTCGTAGAGACTTGCGGATTGTGCCATTGGTCGATCTTGACCACCTTTCATTGGTCGATGTTGACCACTCCCCCTGTTGACCACCTTTCATTGGTCGATGTTGACCACTCCCCCGATCCTTAGACCACGCCCCCTTAGGCCACACCCCCTCAGTGTATCTCTTGAACCGTTTGTCGTAGAGACTTGGGGATTGTGCCATTGGTCGATGTTGACCACCTTTCATTGGTCGATGTTGACCACTCCCCCGATCCTTAGACCACGCCCCCTTAGGCCACACCCCCTCAGTGTATCTCTTGAACCGTTTGTCGTAGAGACTTGCGGATTGTGCCATTGGTCGATGTTGATCGGAAAAATCCGAAAACTCGAAAAAATCCCAAAACTCGGAAAAATCTAAAATCCGAAAAAGTTCAAAAACTCGGAAAAATCCCAAAACCCGAAAACTCGGAAAAATCCGAAAACTCGGAAAAATCTAAAAAGTTCCAAAACTCCGAAAAATCCCAAAACTCGGAAAAATTCGAAAACTCGGAAACATCAAAAATCCGAAAAAGTTCAAAAACTCGGAAAAGTCCGAAAATCCGAAAACTCGGAAAAATCCAAAAACTCGGAAAATTCCGAAAACTTGGAAACATCAAAAATCCGAAAAAGTTCAAAAACTCTGAAAAGTCCGAAAACCCAAAAACTCGGAAAAATACGAAAACTCGGAAACATCAAAAATCCGAAAAAGTTCAAAAACTCGGAAAAGTCCGAAAACCGGAAAAATAGTGTGTAATAGTGTAATAGTGTGTAAGTGTGTAATAGTGTGTAATAGTGTGTAATAGTGTGTAATAGTGTAATAGTGTGTAATAGTGTAATAGTGTAATAGTGTGTAATAGTGTAATAGTGTGTAATCATGTAATAGTGTAATAGTGTGTAATAGTGTAATAGTGTAATAGTGTGTAATAGTGTGTAATAGTGTAATAGTGTAATAGTGTGTAATAGTGTAATAGTGTGTAATAGTGTGTAATAGTGTAATAGTGTAATAGTGTGTAATAGTGTAATAGTGTGTAATAGTGTAATAGTGTAATAGTGTGTAATAGTGTAATAGTGTGTAATAGTGTGTAATAGTGTGTAATAGTGTGTAATAGTGTAATAGTGTGTAATAGTGTAATAGTGTGTAATAGTGTAATAGTGTAATAGTGTGTAATAGTGTAATAGTGTGTAATAGTGTGTAATAGTGTAATAGTGTAATAGTGTGTAATAGTGTAATAGTGTAATAGTGTGTAATAGTGTAATAGTGTGTAATAGTGTGTAATAGTGTAATAGTGTAATAGTGTGTAATAGTGTAATAGTGTGTAATAGTGTGTAATAGTGTAATAGTGTGTAATAGTGTAATAGTGTGTAATAGTGTGTAATAGTGTAATAGTGTGTAATAGTGTGTAATAGTGTAATAGTGTAATAATGTGTAATAGTGTGTAATAGTGTAATAGTGTGTAATAGTGTAATAGTGTGTAATAGTGTAATAGTGTAATAGTGTAATAGTGTGTAATAGTGTAATAGTGTGTAATAGTGTAATAGTGTGTAATAGTGTAATAGTGTAATAGTGTAATAGTGTGTAATAGTGTAATAGTGTAATAGTGTGTAATAGTGTAATAATAGTGTGTAATAGTGTAATAGTGTGTAATAGTGTAATAGTGTGTAATAGTGTGTAATAGTGTACTAGTGTGTAATAGTGTAATAGTGTGTAATAGTGTGTAATAGTGTAATAGTGTGTAATAGTGTGTAATAGTGTAATAGTGTAATAATGTGTAATAGTGTGTAATAGTGTAATAGTGTGTAATAGTGTAATAGTGTGTAATAGTGTAATAGTGTAATAGTGTGTAATAGTGTGTAATAGTGTAATAGTGTGTAATAGTGTAATAGTGTAATAGTGTAATATTGTGTAATAGTGTAATAGTGTTGCGGGTTGTGTCGTTGCACTCAGTAGGGATATCCTCTTTGATTGGTCTATGTTGACCACTCCCCCGATCCTTAGGCCGCGCCCCCTTTTTGTATCCTTTGAACCGTTTGTCATAGAGACTCGCGAGAGACCCTCTCCCCCGTTGGCCGGCGGTGCACAGGCGTCACCCACACTTTCACAATTTCCCCCGCGCGGAATTGTCTAGTTATTATTATTTATTTATTCCACCGATTTTGCAAACACTTTGCAACACGTAAGCGTTCGCGCCCCATACACGTGAAAGGTATCAAAACGAGCGGCTTGCCTATGGCAACACCGGTCTCCGATCTCGTAAAGTTTCACCGCACCGTCTGGCTACGAATCGACTTTAAACGGTAAAATATCGGTCCCATTGGGAATGCATTGCATTTTAGAGTGTAGCAGCTGAAATAATCTTTTTCCCCCTACCTTGGGTGAATTGCGAGTGTGATCTCAATTTTGGACGTAGAAATAAAACAAACACATCAAAACGATGACACGGCTGTCATCCCGCTCACAAAAGAAAAATAAATGGAATTGGACATTTCTATCTCAACTGACGACCATTTGTTTGAAGGTTCTCCTCCCCATTGACCGCCATGCAATCGCACTCTAGAAATCACATTTTTCACACTATTTTTTAGCCTTCTGTTCCGATCGCCGAAGGAGTGCCACAATATCGCACGAATGTCACAATATCGCGCACAACCCTTCGCCTACTCGTTGTAGTGCTCATGTGCGCGTCACAACGCTTCATCTCTTATAGTTTTCTTTTAATCAATGTGACAATGCAGTCATGCATCTGCCTCCATACAAATGCATTGGATAGAAAATATGCAAGTCATAGTGATTGCTTCACCTGTGTGGCTCATGGCTCACTCATGATTGGTTCAGCTGTGTGGCTCGTGGCTGAGCTGCCAATGACATCATCCACTTAACCCATCATTGGCCATCACTGTGTTGCAGTACTGAATTGCTGACAGCGCCCTCTGTCTTGTGGGTTGTGTCATTGTACTCAGTAGGGATATCCTCTTTCATTTTTCATTGGTCCATGTTGACCACCTTTCATTGGTCGATGTTGACCACTCCCCCGATCCTTAGACCACGCCCCCTTAGGCCACACCCCCTCAGTGTATCTCTTGAACCGTTTGTCGTAGAGACTTGCGGATTGTGCCATTGTACTCGGTGTAATAGTGTAATAGTGTGTAATAGTGTAATAGTGAGTAATAGTGTAATAGTGTAATAGTGTGTAATAGTGTAATAGTGTGTAATAGTGTGTAATAGTGTAATAGTGTGTAATAGTGTGTAATAGTGTAATAGTGTAATAGTGTGTAATAGTGTAATATTGTGTAATAGTGTAATAGTGTAATAGTGTGTAATAGTGTAATAGTGTGTAATAGTGTAATAGTGTAATAGTGTGTAATAGTGTAATATTGTGTAATAGTGTGTAATAGTGTAATAGTGTGTAATAGTGTAATAGTGTCTAATAGTGTAATAGTGTGTAATAGTGTAATAGTGTAATAGTGTGTAATAGTGTAATAGTGTGTAATAGTGTAATAGTGTGTAATAGTGTAATAGTGTAATAGTGTGTAATAGTGTAATAGTGTGTAATAGTGTAATATTGTAATAGTGTGTAATAGTGTAATAGTGTGTAATAGTGTAATAGTGTAATAGTGTGTAATAGTGTAATAGTGTAATAGTGTGTAATAGTGTAATAGTGTAATAGTGTGTAATAGTGTAATAGTGTGTAATAGTGTAATAGTGTAATAGTGTGTAATAGTGTACTAGTGTGTAATAGTGTAATAGTGTAATAGTGTGTAATAGTGTAATAGTGTAATAGTGTGTAATAGTGTAATAGTGTGTAATAGTGTAATAGTGTAATAGTGTAGTGTGTAATAGTGTAATAGTGTAATAGTGTGTAATAGTGTAATAGTGTAATAGTGTGTAATAGTGTAATAGTGTAATAGTGTGTAATAGTGTAATAGTGTAATAGTGTGTAATAGTGTAATAGTGTGTAATAGTGTAATAGTGTGTAATAGTGTAATAGTGTAATAGTGTGTAATAGTGTAATAGTGTGTAATAGTGTAATAGTGTGTAATAGTGTAATAGTGTAATAGTGTGTAATAGTGTAATAGTGTGTAATAGTGTAATAGTGTAATAGTGTGTAATAGTGTAATAGTGTCTAATAGTGTAATAGTGTGTAATAGTGTAATAGTGTAATAGTGTGTAATAGTGTAATAGTGTGTAATAGTGTAATAGTGTGTAATAGTGTAATAGTGTGTAATAGTGTAATAGTGTGTAATAGTGTAATAGTGTAATAGTGTGTAATAGTGTAATAGTGTAATAGTGTGTAATAGTGTAATAGTGTGTAATAGTGTAATAGTGTGTAATAGTGTAATAGTGTGTAATAGTGTAATAGTGTAATAGTGTGTAATAGTGTAATAGTGTGTAATAGTGTAATAGTGTGTAATAGTGTAATAGTGTAATAGTGTGTAATAGTGTAATAGTGTGTAATAGTGTAATATTGTAATAGTGTGTAATAGTGTAATAGTGTGTAATAGTGTAATAGTGTAATAGTGTGTAATAGTGTAATAGTGTAATAGTGTGTAATAGTGTAATAGTGTAATAGTGTGTAATAGTGTAATAGTGTGTAATAGTGTAATAGTGTAATAGTGTGTAATAGTGTACTAGTGTGTAATAGTGTAATAGTGTAATAGTGTGTAATAGTGTAATAGTGTAATAGTGTGTAATAGTGTAATAGTGTGTAATAGTGTAATAGTGTAATAGTGTAGTGTGTAATAGTGTAATAGTGTAATAGTGTGTAATAGTGTAATAGTGTAATAGTGTGTAATAGTGTAATAGTGTAATAGTGTGTAATAGTGTAATAGTGTAATAGTGTGTAATAGTGTAATAGTGTAATAGTGTGTAATAGTGTAATAGTGTAATAGTGTGTAATAGTGTAATAGTGTGTAATAGTGTAATAGTGTGTAATAGTGTAATAGTGTAATAGTGTGTAATAGTGTAATAGTGTGTAATAGTGTAATAGTGTAATAGTGTGTAATAGTGTAATAGTGTCTAATAGTGTAATAGTGTGTAATAGTGTAATAGTGTAATAGTGTGTAATAGTGTAATAGTGTGTAATAGTGTAATAGTGTGTAATAGTGTAATAGTGTGTAATAGTGTAATAGTGTGTAATAGTGTAATAGTGTAATAGTGTGTAATAGTGTAATAGTGTGTAATAGTGTAATAGTGTGTAATAGTGTAATAGTGTAATAGTGTGTAATAGTGTAATAGTGTAATAGTGTGTAATAGTGTAATAGTGTAATAGTGTAATAGTGTGTAATAGTGTAATAGTGTGTAATAGTGTAATAGTGTGTAATAGTGTAATAGTGTAATAGTGTGTAATAGTGTAATAGTGTAATAGTGTAATAGTGTGTAATAGTGTAATAGTGTGTAATAGTGTAATAGTGTGTAATAGTGTAATAGTGTGTAATAGTGTAATAGTGTAATAGTGTGTAATAGTGTAATAGTGTGTAATAGTGTGTAATAGTGTAATAGTGTGTAATAGTGTGTAATAGTGTAATAGTGTGTAATAGTGTGTAATAGTGTAATAGTGTGTAATAGTGTAATAGTGTAATAGTGTGTAATAGTGTAATAGTGTGTAATAGTGTAATAGTGTAATAGTGTGTAATAGTGTAATAGTGTCTAATAGTGTAATAGTGTGTAATAGTGTAATAGTGTAATAGTGTGTAATAGTGTAATAGTGTGTAATAGTGTAATAGTGTGTAATAGTGTAATAGTGTGTAATAGTGTAATAGTGTGTAATAGTGTAATAGTGTAATAGTGTGTAATAGTGTAATAGTGTAATAGTGTGTAATAGTGTAATAGTGTGTAATAGTGTAATAGTGTGTAATAGTGTAATAGTGTGTAATAGTGTAATAGTGTAATAGTGTGTAATAGTGTAATAGTGTGTAATAGTGTAATAGTGTGTAATAGTGTAATAGTGTAATAGTGTGTAATAGTGTAATAGTGTGTAATAGTGTAATATTGTAATAGTGTGTAATAGTGTAATAGTGTGTAATAGTGTAATAGTGTAATAGTGTGTAATAGTGTAATAGTGTAATAGTGTGTAATAGTGTAATAGTGTAATAGTGTGTAATAGTGTAATAGTGTGTAATAGTGTAATAGTGTAATAGTGTGTAATAGTGTACTAGTGTGTAATAGTGTAATAGTGTAATAGTGTGTAATAGTGTAATAGTGTAATAGTGTGTAATAGTGTAATAGTGTGTAATAGTGTAATAGTGTAATAGTGTAGTGTGTAATAGTGTAATAGTGTAATAGTGTGTAATAGTGTAATAGTGTAATAGTGTGTAATAGTGTAATAGTGTAATAGTGTGTAATAGTGTAATAGTGTAATAGTGTGTAATAGTGTAATAGTGTGTAATAGTGTAATAGTGTGTAATAGTGTAATAGTGTAATAGTGTGTAATAGTGTAATAGTGTGTAATAGTGTAATAGTGTGTAATAGTGTAATAGTGTAATAGTGTGTAATAGTGTAATAGTGTGTAATAGTGTAATAGTGTAATAGTGTGTAATAGTGTAATAGTGTCTAATAGTGTAATAGTGTGTAATAGTGTAATAGTGTAATAGTGTGTAATAGTGTAATAGTGTGTAATAGTGTAATAGTGTGTAATAGTGTAATAGTGTGTAATAGTGTAATAGTGTGTAATAGTGTAATAGTGTAATAGTGTGTAATAGTGTAATAGTGTGTAATAGTGTAATAGTGTGTAATAGTGTAATAGTGTAATAGTGTGTAATAGTGTAATAGTGTAATAGTGTGTAATAGTGTAATAGTGTAATAGTGTAATAGTGTGTAATAGTGTAATAGTGTGTAATAGTGTAATAGTGTGTAATAGTGTAATAGTGTAATAGTGTGTAATAGTGTAATAGTGTAATAGTGTAATAGTGTGTAATAGTGTAATAGTGTGTAATAGTGTAATAGTGTGTAATAGTGTAATAGTGTAATAGTGTGTAATAGTGTAATAGTGTAATAGTGTGTAATAGTGTAATAGTGTGTAATAGTGTGTAATAGTGTAATAGTGTGTAATAGTGTGTAATAGTGTAATAGTGTGTAATAGTGTGTAATAGTGTAATAGTGTGTAATAGTGTAATAGTGTAATAGTGTGCAATAGTGTAATAGTGTGTAATAGTGTAATAGTGTAATAGTGTGTAATAGTGTAATAGTGTAATAGTGTGTAATAGTGTAATAGTGTGTAATAGTGTAATAGTGTAATAGTGCAATAGTGTGTAATAGTGTAATAGTGTGTAATAGTGTAATAGTGTTATAGTGTGTAATAGTGTAATAGTGTAATAGTGTGTAATAGTGTAATAGTGTGTAATAGTGTAATAGTGTAATAGTGTGTAATAGTGTAATAGTGTGTAATAGTGTAATAGTGTAATAGTGTGTAATAGTGTAATAGTGTGTAATAGTGTAATAGTGTGTAATAGTGTAATAGTGTAATAGTGTGTAATAGTGTAATAGTGTGTAATAGTGTAATAGTGTAATAGTGTGTAATAGTGTGTAATAGTGTAATAGTGTGTAATAATGTGTAATAGTGTAATAGTGTAATAGTGTGTAATAGTGTAATAGTGTCTAATAGTGTAATAGTGTGTAATAGTGTAATAGTGTGTAATAGTGTAATAGTGTGTAATAGTGTAATAGTGTAATAGTGTGTAATATTGTGTAATAGTGTAATAGTGTTGCGGGTTGTGTCATTGCACTCAGTAGGGATATCCTCTTTGATTGGTCTATGTTGACCACTCCCCCGATCCTTAGGCCACGCCCCCTTTTTGTATCCTTTGAACCGTTTGTCATAGAGACTCGCGAGAGACACTCTCCCCCGTTGGCCGGCGGTGCACAGGCGTCACCCACACTTTCACAATTTCCCCCGCGCGGAATTGTCTAGTTATTATTATTATTATTATTATTATTATTATTAAATGAAAAATAACTCCTCTCCTTCACTAGAATATAATATAATTATGAAATCAGATATAGGCCAGGGCTTTACAACTTAATAAAGAGATTTAATACAATTAAATGGGATATAAACTAAATTAAATATAGCACAATAGAATATAGTACAATTATATGTGACGAATGTAATTGGAATAGGACATTACAAACATATGCAATGATGAAAGATAGTGACAAAACACAGGACGCAATGTGTCATGAAAATACAAATTAGGCAAGCTCTACATTACAAAATACAATACGAAATGAACGCGTGATAGTGTTTTGTCACTATCTTTCGTCATTGCATATGTTTGTAATGTCCTATTCCAATTACATTAGTCACAATTGTACTATATTCTATTGTGCTATATTTAATTTAGTTTATATCTCATTTAATTGTATTCAATCTCTTTATTAAGTTGTAAAGCCCTGGCCTATATTTGATTTCATAATTATATTATATTCTAGTGAAGGAGAGGAGTTATTATTCATTTTCTTTTATCCACTTTTTCTCCCATTTTAAATTTTTCTCCCATCCCAATTTCGTATCGTCCAATTCATCCTCCCCTGCCTCGAACACTGTTTCATGCCTCCCACAAGCCGGCTGCAATGTGGATGAAGCCATACAAAGCACGAGTTCTCTCCGATACCCGAGGTAGCAGCCGTCGCATCGTTTCACCTGCGTGGCGCGATCTTTCAGCGTCAGGGGTCTGCGCTTTGGAGGGACACGCCGCCCCCATCGCTTCCTGATTCTACTGCGCAGGCGCACCAACCGACCTGTAGGAGTCGCTGTCCACAACGCCCGATCCCCACTCATCAGTTTCCCACCCCCTAATACTGCCAATGTGTATTAGTACGGACGACCAGCTAAACTGAAAGCAATGTGGAGCGCTGGGATCGAACCCAGCGTCTACAGCATTCGAGGTGAGTGCCTTGCCCACTGCACCACGTAGCCACCCCTGAGTTATTATTCATTTAATAATAATAATTAATCATTTTTATTTGACTCGCATCGTGACGTCACATGGCGCTGGGGAAGCGGATAGTGATCCGATTGGCTCTGTGGTTGGAGCCAATGCCCGCCCAGATTGGAGAATGGGTACAATACAGTACGGCTCAATAAACACAATAGTTAAGGGGATGCAGACCAGAGAAAGACTTTCATCTTGTTTACATCAGGGTCCCCCATTTTCATTCATAATGAATTGTAAGTAAGGGTGCAAAGGGTGCAAAAATAGATGGTGATGGTGACACTGACAGTCCGCAGTGGATTGTTCTGAGTATGTGGCAGCAACAGTAGCCTACCCGTCAAGCTAAACCTTAAAGGAAAACTCCAACATTTTGGGGAATTCGCTTATTTGCCATCTACCCTGGAGTTAGACAAGAATATACATACCTTTTTTCTTCTCTGTGCATGCAGTAGGAGTAGGAAGACACGCACCGTTAGCCTAGCTTAGCGTCAGTCACTGGAAGTAGGTTCCTCCACTAGCCTAGTTCCCAATGTCTTCCTACTCCTACATGCATGCACAGAGAAGAAAAAGGTATGTATCTTCTTGTCTAACTCCAGGGTAGATGGCAAATAAGCTAATTTCCCAAAATGTTGGAGTTTTCCTTTAAGGCAGCAACAGTAGCCTACCAGTCAAGCTAAACCTTAAGGGCTTGTGTCCATAGCGGACGTTTTTTTCAAGGCGGACCGCTTTGAAAAGCAAAAAAAAAGAAGCTCAGAGCGTTTTCCTGAGTCTCGCGACTGCCGCCACTTCCTCGATGTTGATTGGTCGGTCGGAAAGAGTTACCTTGATGAGCGGCGCTCCTTTCCAAAAGTTTAACTAGTTTCAACTGTATGCGCTGGGAGCGCTCCGCCCAAAAACGCTGCCGCCGAGAGCGCATAGACGCGAGGCGCGGCGCTGGGAAAAGGAGCACGCCTGTCACGCCTGTAGCATAGAAATGAATGACAGAAAGGAGCTGACAACTCATAAAACGTCCACTATGGACACAAGCCCTAAGGCAGCAACAGTAGCCTACCTGTCAAGCTAAACCTTAAGGCAGCAACAGTAGTCTACCCGTCAAGCTAAACCTTAAGGCAGCAACAGTAGCCTACCTGTCAAGCTAAACCTTAAGGCAGCAACAGTAGCCTACCTGTCAAGCTAAACCTTAAGGCAGCAACAGTAGCCTACCTGTCAAGCTAAACCTTAAGGCAGCAACAGTAGCCTACCTGTCAAGCTAAACCTTAAGGCAGCAACAGTAGCCTACCTGTCAAGCTAAACCTTAAAGCAGCAACAGTAGCCTACCCGTCAAACTAAACCTTAAAGTGGAGATGAAGCAGTGAGCAATGTGATCCTAGTTTGTTTGTTGTGTACCTTGTGTAAGACAGGGTTCTATAATCAAATGTGAAATCTATCTTATTTGTCTGAAAAATATAATATAATATCCCTGTTTTCAACATGGGCGCCGCCATTTTGTTGCTGACGTCATGGCTGACGTCATGCCGGGGGTTGGGTGTATACACTCTGGTTAGCTGCCTATATTGAATGGGTCAGTCAGCAAATAAAATTTTGCCTACAAAACAACGGGACCGCGGTGGTTCTGTTTGTATTGCTCCTGGCTGTTCAAACTAATTTTACCATGTGAGAGAGAGGAAAGTTGGTTAATTTCCACAAACTACCAGTGAAAAAAACAGTGTTGTTGACATGTTGGCTCGGGCTGGCTGCACTCAGGCGGCGCGACCAGCCTGTTGGACAGGGAAGGAGGATCTGCAGCGAACACTTCATTGCCTCGGATTATGTTGTTGGGGTGGGATGTTTGTCCAGAAGACCACTAATCAGCTGAAGCCGGACGCGGTTCCCTCGGTCTTCGACAGACAGACCGGCGTTAGCTCTCGGGAGCGATCGCTAGCTAGTTGGCACCAGCCGGGGCCCGGCGTTAGCTCTCGCTAGCTAGTTAGCGTTAGCAACCGGAGCGTCGCGGAGCATTCAGCCTGCTGGCTACCTAGACCCACTTCAACCAGCGTCGCGGAGCATTCAGCCTGCTGGCTACACAAGCTGTGTAGCCAGCAGGCTGAATGCTCCGCGACGCTCCGGTTGCTAACGCTAGCTAGCTAGCGAGAGCTAACGCCGGGCCCCGGCTGGTGCCAACTAGCTAGCGATCGCTCCCGAGAGCTAACGCCGGTCTGTCTGTCGAAGACCGAGGGAACGGCGTCCGGCTTCAGCTGATTAGTGGTCTTCTGGACAAACATCCCACCCCAACAACATAATCCGAGGCAATGAAGTGTTCTCTGCAGATCCTCCTTCCCTGTCCAACAGGCTGGTCGCGCCGCCTGAGTGCAGCCAGCCCGAGCCAACATGTCAACAACACTGTTTTTTTCACTGGTAGTTTGTGGAAATTAACCAACTTTCCTCTCTCTCACATGGTAAAATTAGTTTGAACAGCCAGGAGCAATACAAACAGAACCACCGCGGTCCCGTTGTTTTGTAGGCAACATTTTATTTGCTGACTGACCCATTCAATATAGGCAGCTAACCAGAGTGTATACACCCAACCCACGGTATGACGTCAGCAACAAAATGGCCGCGCCCATAATGCTAAATGCTTCAGAAATGTACACAACAAATCGTTTTTTCTTAGAAACTGCTTATTTTTATAACGTGACTTCTTCTGTGGCTTATCTAAATACTAATGTGATGCTATGAATATGTATTTATCGCACTGCTTCATTTCCACTTTAAGGCAGCAACAGTAGCCTACCCGTCAAGCTAAACCTTAACACTTTGAGTGCCAGCGACGCTATGTCGTTAGTTCATGCCGACCGTTGAATGCCAGCAACGCTATATACAGATACAGCGCTCAAAAATCAAACGTCTCCTGCGCCTCTACCACTCCTCCACCACTCCACTCCAAACTGATTTTGTGACTCCTATTGTTCTGGACCGGGCCAGATTTCACACCTCCACTACCTCCCACAGGCTGGGGAGATCTTCATCTTAAATGTTTATTTGTCCCAAATGTCCCAGCCCCATCCGATTTCTTAGCTTTTTTCACTGTTTACTTATCATGCATTGCAACACTAATATATGGTCAGTACCCCAAGTCAGACTGCCCATATACAAATGATCTTGGGGGTCTGAGGGCAGTAGCCCCCGACCCCCTCCCTGGGGAAGCACTTAAGTTAAGTACCCTCCCTTCACGTTTAGACCCAGCCACCAGCCCCCGAAAATTAACACCTGAGTGCTAGACTTAAGTGGCACACAAGCAGCAACAAGCAGCAGACAAGCAGCAGACACGCAGCAGAATTGGCTTGATTTTGAGCGCTGCATCTGTAGCGTTTGTTTGTCGTTTTTTTTTATTCACGATTTGAATTCATATTTCATCAATCTAGCCTCACGCTAGTGCAGCAACCTCTCTCTGAGCTCCATTGGGAAAATACCGCCCCCTATCGTCTCTCCCTGTGTAACTGCACCCCATTGGATTAGACTGATGGGGGGGGGAAATCCAGTTTCCTCATTTTACTTTTCCGGCAAGCCATCCGAAGAGATCGAAGTGATTGCAGAGCCGGAAAACAGCGTGGAATACATATTTACAGTACCCAGCGCTGAATCAATAAACGCGATCGATATTTGGAATGGCGATCAGGAATTGGAATAATCTTTTTGGAGAACATCTGATCTGAGGTAAGGAATCTATTTTACCAGTCTTAGGATAATCGGACTGTTTTCACAGAGATATCAGCGTTTGCCCTATGTGTGTGTGTGTGGGTGTGTGTGTGTGCGCTGATCAGGAAATGAGAGAATAGATTTTTCAGCTCGCTTTTCTAGCGTGCATAACTACACATTTACTATACACATATACTACTGCAACGCACTGCTAGCTGGCCTCCCGGCCACTGCCACCAAGCCTCTTCAACTCATTCAAAACGCAGCGGCCCGCCTGATCTCAAACCTACCGAAGTCGGCCCATGTCACCCCACTTCTTAGGGACCTGCACTGGCTCCCCATTGCTGCACATATCCGCTTCAAGGCCCTCGACCTAGCATACCGTGCGGCAAAGGGAACCGCTCCCGCCTACCTCCGGTCAATGGTCTCTAACTACACACCCTCAAGACCCCTACGCTCTGCATCTTCTGGCCACCTCAGACCTACTCCTATCCAAGCTCCCGGAGGGTCATCAAAGAGAAGCCGCCTATTCTCAGTCCTTGCCCCACAATGGTGGAATGAACTACCCATCCCAGTTAGGACAGCCGAATCCCGTCCAATCTTTCGCCGTCGACTAAAGACTCACTTCTTCAACCATTATCTGAAATGATAATAAAAAAAAAAAAAAAAAATCTAACCCTGACTAACCTTACTGTCATGCACTTGTCCTAATAAACTAACCTACACTGTAACACGCAACACTTGATGAACATTGTTACTCAGCTGATAGAGTTGTGCCCTTCCTGATGACTTGTTGTATAGAACTTGTAAGTCGCTTTGGATAAATGACTAAATATAAATGACTAAATATAAATGTAAAATGTACTATAGATAATCTAGCGTTTATTTGAAAACTATTCATAAATAGGCCGAAAAATGACAACGTTTTTTGTGTATTCCAGAATATTCCAGTAAATGCCGTTTATCATGGAATCTTTATATTTTCCTGAAACTTTCAAGAAAAGGAGGGCTTTTCAAAATGCTATAAAACGGAAATGAACCGATTAAAAAACAACCCGTTTTGACAATGTTGACTGCAAACAAGTCATTGATAAGCGACGGCCAGATTAGACACATAGCCATAATTTAAGACATAGAGTATGCGTTCACAACGCTATCATTGAAGTGGGTGCTGGCATTCAACCATGTTTTACCATGTTCACCAGTGGCATCGAAAGTGTTAAGGCAGCAACAGTAACCATCAAGCTAAACCTTAAGGCAGAAACAGTACCTAAACCTTAATAATAACTAGACAATTCCGCAGGGGAAATTGTGAAAGTGTGGGTGATGCCTGTGCACCGCCGGCCAACGGGAGAGGGTCTCTCGCGAGTCTCTATGACAAACGGTTAAAAATATACAAAATAGGGAGGGGCCTAATACTAGGGGGCGTGGTCAATATAGAACAATGAAAGAGGATATCCCTACTGATTACAATGGCACAACCCGCAAGTCTCTACGACAAACGGTTCAAAAGATACACAGAGGGGGAGGAGTCTAACCATGGGGGTGTGGTCAACATAGACCAATGAAAGAGGATATCCCTACTGAGTACAATGGCACAACCCGCAAGTCTCTACGACAAACGGTTCATGCTAGGGTATTGCTAGGGTGTCTAATGTAAGTGGTATAGTTAAAGGGTTAACCCCCTGAGAGGTCATGGCTAGGTCATGGCAGTACTGAGTTGATTGACACCTCCCTTAAGTCTCATGCACACCTGCAAGCCTTAATTGATTAAAATCCTAACTGACGCAAAGCTCGAGTGTAGAGAGCATGACTGTCAAATAAATGGCCATAAATTGAGATAGAAATGTCCAATTCCATTTATTTTTCTTTTATGAGCGAAGGGGCAGTCGTGTCATCGTTTTGACGTGTTGTTTTTATATCTACGTTGTGAGATCACTGTCACAATTTACAAAAGGTGATGGTAAAACAAAAAAATGCAGTTTCTACACTCTAGTTCTGAACATTCCGCCATTCATTCCTATGGACCAAAATTGCCCGTTTAGAGTCGATTTGTAGCCAAACGGTGCGGTGAAACTTTCCAAAATGTAATAGCAACTCAAGTTGGCCCATGCCGGTCGTTTTGATACCTTACACTTGTGTGTGGTGCGAAAGCTCTGGGCGGAGTGTTTGGACAAAAATCTGCGGAATAAATAAAGAATAAAGATATAAATAGTATAGATTATAATAGTGTGGTGACTGGTTTTCACAATTCCCCCGCGGAATTGTCTAGTTAGTGTGGGTGACCTGGCAAAGCCAGTCACACCACAATTCTAGAATATGATCAGATTTTTGTCCTGCTACTCCTCCCAGAGCCTTACAAGATACAAGACAAGATTCCTTTATTGCCACAAAACCAGGTTGGTGGTATTCTTGATCGGTACCGAGTGTAATAGCTCTACAATACATAAACTGGAACATAGATACAAATGGATACATAATACTAATATACTAATACTAATATTTTATTTCATACTTATCTTGTCTTGCACAGTCTCTGGAGCGTAACAGTAAGAAGCATTTTGTATAAAAGTATTCTGTACTTCTGTATGACAAATATTAAAGAAACTTGAAACTTGAAACTTGAATACAGCACAACATGACACAATAAATACATAAATACAGCACAGCACGACACAGCACAACATCTCTTTGCTTCGCACCACACACACGTGTAAGGTATCAAAATGACCGCCCTGCTACTCCTCCCAGAGCTTTCGCACCACACACACGTGTAAATGATCAAAACGACCGCCTTTCTCCAACTCCAGTTGCTATTACTTTCATCGCAGGGTTCTGGAAAAAAATCTACTTTAAATAGCTCCATAGGAATGAATGGCGGAATGTTCAAAACTAGAGTGTAGAAGCTGCATTCTTTAGTTTTACCCTCACCTTTTGTAAATTGATAATTTTTTTTTACCTAGATATAAAAACAACACATCAAAACGATGCCACGACTGTGCCCAGCTCATAAAAGAAAAATAAATGGAATTGGACATTTCTATCTCAACGTTTGGCCATTTCTTTGACAGTCACGCTCCACATACACACTAATGGACTCTCCACTCTAGCTGAAATCTGGGATTTCACCGTTCCTTCGCTTCTCTTCCGATCGCCACACGGGCCACAATTGTTGAAGGAATTACACATGATTGCCCCTCCCCCTTTTTGTATCTTTTGAACCATTTGTCGTCGAGACCTGCAGGTTGTGCTATTGTACTCAGTAGGGATATCCTCTTTATCCAACAATAGCTATAATTTACCACTAGATTTGAGAGATGCAAGAAATTACATCACATGAAGAAGAGGAAGAGATGACATCACATGAAGAAGAGAAAGAGATGACATCACATGAAGAAGAGGAAGAGATGACATCACATGAAGAAGAGAAAGAGATGACATCACATGAAGAAGAGGAAGAGATGACCTCACATGAAGAAGAGAAAGATATGACATCACATGAAGAAGAGGAAGAGATGACCTCACATGAAGAAGATAAATAGATGACATCACATGAAGAAGAGGAAGAGATGACATCACATGAAGAAGAGAAAGAGATGACATTACATGAAGAAGAGGAAGAGATGACATTACATGAAGAAGAGGAAGAGATGACATCACATGAAGAAGAGAAAGAGATGACCTCACATGAAGAAGAGAAAGATATGACATCACATGAAGAAGAGAAAGAGATGACATCACATGAAGAAGAGGAAGAGATGACATCACATGAAGAAGAGGAAGAGATGACATCACATGAAGGAGAGAAAGAGATGACATCACATGAAGAAGAGAAAGAGATGACATCACATGAAGAAGAGAAAGAGATGACATTACATGAAGAAGAGGAAGAGATGACATCACATGAAGAAGAGGAAGAGATGACATCACATGAAGAAGAGAAAGAGATGACATCACATGAAGAAGAGGAAGAGATTACATCACATGAAGAAGAGGAAGAGATGACATCACATGAAGAAGAGAAAGAGATGACATCACATGAAGAAGAGGAAGAGATGACATCACATGAAGAAGAGGAAGAGATGACATCACATGAAGAAGAGGAAGATATGACATCACATGAAGAAGAGAAAGAGATGACATCACATGAAGAAGAGAAAGAGATGACATCACATGAAGAAGAGGAAGAGATGACATCACATGAAGAAGAGAAAGAGATGACATCACATGAAGAAGAGGAAGAGATGACATCACATGAAGAAGAGAAAGAGATGACATCACATGAAGAAGAGGAAGAGATGACATCACATGAAGAAGAGGAAGAGATGACATCACATGAAGAAGAGAAAGAGATGACATCACATGAATAAGGGAAAGAGATGACATCACATGAAGAAGGGAAAGAGATGACATCACATGAAGAAGAGAAAGAGATGACATCACATGAAGGAGAGAAAGAGATGACATCACATGAAGAAGAGGAAGAGATGACATCACATGAAGAAGAGAAAGAGATGACATCACATGAAGAAGAGAAAGAGATGACATCACATGAAGGAGAGAAAGAGATGACATCACATGAAGAAGAGGAAGAGATGACATCACATGAAGAAGAGAAAGAGATGACATCACATGAAGAAGAGGAAGAGATGACATCACATGAAGAAGAGAAAGAGATGATATCACATGAAGGAGAGAAAGAGATGACATCACATGAAGAAGAGGAAGAGATGACATCACATGAAGAAGAGGAAGAGATGACATCACATGAAGAAGAGAAAGAGATGACACTTAACCCCTAACTGCTCCCGATGAGTCAGTCAGTCTCTACAGTCAGTGTGTGAATGTCTGGGTGAATGGGTGACACACTAACCCTGTATAAGTGCAGTCCATTCACCATCTATACTCGTCCACCTCTAGTGTCCAGTCCTGCCCCGCCGAGCGCTTCATCTCTACTGGGACTGATTGTCGGGCGGGTTGTTGTGATTCCACTGATCATCCTCCTGCTCCTGCTGTTTCTCTACAGTAAATCCAAGGGTGAGATGCTTCTCAAGTAAATTGATCATCAACCATTCTGATTATTCACAGACATGATACTGAAATTCATCTCCCCCTCTTTCCTTACAGGTCCATGTTGTGTCAGGTAGGTGCTTCCCTTACTCATCTCAAACAGGTTAGATTCCCCACTTGCACTAATTCAGTTATGTTTCAACTTTAAATGAAGCTAAGTATTTCTCTTTCTTCAGGTCCATTCAGTCAGAGGGCACCAATCAGGGCTCGGCTACAGACAAGAGGGCCAACCAGAACGAAGAGGGCGTGTACGCCAACGAGAACGAAGAGGGCGTGTACTGCCCTCTTCAGCACGGTCAGCCTTGCAACCAATCACAATCATTCTTCACACATGGTTTCAATCATCTTTCAATAATACTGTAAGATAAATAAATTAATAAATAAAGCCATAACCCTTAAAATTGCAAATCAATCAATCATATAATATGGCTTTTTATGTCACACACAAAATAAGTTGAATGTGTTTACTTAGCCTAGCAAGCTACCATCCTTTACACTGAGGTCTACCAAGGATGGAGGTGTCATCATTTTGTCCAGTCATATTCAGAATCAGAAACACCTTGTGGAAATGTACCTCCGTTATGTGAGTCAATGATCACACCGGGTTGTACCAAAACGGTAGGTTTATTTTAAATAAAATGTAGCGTGACGGCAAAAGGCAGTTTACAGTACCGAGGCCGTTTGTAAGTCTTAGCAGTCGATCACTGAGCACATCGATATACCTTAGGGCTGACCCCCATTAGTCGAATAGTCGACTAATCGACCGAAAGGAGCCGTAGTCGACTGCCAACCTCTTAGTCGCCTTAGGTCTGCAGATGCCAACCTCCTAACACCTCCCACGACCAAGCTCCGGACCTGGGGCGACAGGGCCTTTGCTGCTGCTGCCCCCTCCCTCTGGAATGCCCTCCCCAGCCATATCCGTGATGCAAACACCCTGACATCTTTTTAAATCAGCTCTCAAAACCCACCTTTTCAATCTTGCTTTTGACCTCTAATTCTGTCGGTTTAATTTTATTTTGTCATTTTTTTTTTTTTCTGTTTTTGTTCTATCTTTTTGTTTTGCATTAGTTTTTGTGTCTTCTTCGTCTTTGAGCACCTGGAAAAGCGCTATATAAAATAGATGTATTATTATTATTAGGAATGTCCGATATTATCGGCCTACCGATATTATCGGCCGATATTGGCATTAAAATGTGATATCGGAAAATATCGGTATCGGGGTTTTCAAAAAAGAAATATATATTTCAATTTCAATTTATTTAATGACCACACAGCCAGGCTGGTGGAATTTAGTTTCAGTGCAGGTTTCATAGCAGTTCCAACATAAAAACATAAAACCACAAAAACATAGAACATATAACATCACTTACAGCGTACATAAAAGAAAACACAATTACATAGATACAGTTCAGAGTTTGTGAGTTTGTCCATGTCCATGTCAGCAGAGGTAAGGGGGGTTGCGGGGGGTACTGCAGGGGGGGGGGGGGGTGCTACAGGGAGTTCAGTGTCCGTATGGCAGTGGGGAAGAAGCTGTTTTTGAACCGGGTTGTTTTGGTGGTCAGGGATCTGTAGCGCCTCCCGGAGGGCAGCAGCCCTATATATAAAATATATCTTTTTTTTTTTTTTTACATTTCTATAACCTTTATTTACCCAGGAAAAGCAAGTAAGGACAAATTCTGATTTTATTTATTGTCAAAAGTATGCATAATGTTGTGTTAATTCCACAACAAGAGATATGTAATGTTAATTACCTGAAATTATTCCGTTTTTTGGGGGGGGGGGGGGGGGGGGGGGGAACCCTGCATATATCGGTATCGGTTGATCTTGGTTGAAATCGGTATCGGAAATTAAGAGTTGGACAATATCGGTATATTGGTATCGGTAAAAAAGCCAATATCGAGCATCCCTATTATTATTATTATTATTATTATTATTATTATTATTATTATTATTATTATTATTATTATTATTATTATTATTATTATTATTATTATTATTATTATTATTATTATTATTATTATTATTATTATTATTATTATTATTATTATTATTATTATCATTATTATTCAAATGCAAAAAATAAATGAAAATAAAAGTTTTTTTTTTTTTTTTTTTTTTTATATATATTTTGTATCATTCTTTCCAAAAGCAAAGAGGCCTAGAAGTGTGGCTAACGCTAATGGCGTACATACCAGAGGATAACTGCCTGAGAAAACAGGCACTGAGGCTCTAAAAGAGGATTTCACCCATCTAATGAACACACAAATATCAAGATGTATCCATCAGTGGACCAATTGCATGCTTTCGCAGAGAACAAGAAGCCTTCCGTCGACTCCTTCAGACATTAAGCATAATCCATTCATTTTGATCACATCTAAATACAACTGTTGAACTGTCACTGTTGAACCAAACCAAATCCCACAACCTTAATTTGATTCTACAGTGATAATGGAATTCTAAAGGAGATAACATTTCATTTTGAAAAATTATTAAGTTTGAAGTATGAGTGAAAGGGTTATCAATTTAACTTCTTTGGTAACTTCTGTTTAAAAGGTAAATGGTAAATGGTGCATTTATGTAGCGCTTTTATCCAAAGAGCTTTACAATTCTGTTCCTCACATTTGTACCCATTCACTCACACATTCACACACCGATGGCGGAGGCGACCATGCAAGGTGCAGACATGCTCATCAGGAGCAATTATTACTCAATTACTTCGACACACTGCCTGGGAGGAGCGGGAATTTAACAGGGAACCATCCGATTACCAGACGACCGCTCTACCGCCTGAGCCACTGTCGCCCCATTTATTTATGTTTATTTATGTTTATTCATCTGTAGGTGACAGGAACATCTATGAAGCAATACAAGGCTCTCAGCGATGTAATGAAAGTACTGTGCATGAATATGGTAGGTCTATAATCTATTATTAGTATGCTACATACTTTGTAAGTCAAATAATAAAATAATCTAGACCAGTCTGTATACATCTTCTATATACCTCATTCTAATAGTTAAATAATATAATCTAGACCAGTCTGTATACAGCTTCTATATACCTCATTCTAATAGTTAAATAAGATCATCTAGACCAGTCTGTATACAGCTTCTATATCTCATTATAATAGTTAAATAAGATCATTCTAGACCAGTCTGTATACAGCTTCTATATCTCATTCTAATAGTTAAATAAAATAATCTAGACCAGTCTGTATACTGTACATCTTCTATATACCTCATTCTAATAGTTAAATAAGATCATCTAGACCAGTCTGTATACAGCTTCTATATACCTCATTCTAATAGTTAAATAAGATCATCTAGACCAGTCTGTATACAGCTTCTATATACCTCATTCTAATAGTTAAATAAGATCATCTAGACCAGTCTGTATACAGCTTCTATATACCTCATTCTAATAGTTAAATAAGATAACCGAGACCAGTCTGTATACAGCGTCGATATCTAATTCCAGTATTGTGATGTTCTCTCTTTATATTTATCACACCATCATCTGCAGAACTTTGAAGTCACTTCTGTGTATTCTAACGTCAATCCAGGACCAGCCCAAGGTAAGATGAAACTCATCATGTTCATGGAGCCAATGCTACCCTACTGTATAATGTATATATCATAATGTTACAATTCAGAAGCAGAATAGGTTATTATGATGAGTATATGGATGGCAGACTACATACTGTGTATAATACATAATTGTAGGCTATATGTAACAGTGTATCTACGTGTTTGAGTTTTTAAAAGTTGTAGCTGTGCTTCGTTGCAGGTCCTTAGAGAGAGAGACACGGGACGACCTGACAAGAGAGACGTGAAGACATGGAGACATAGAAACATGAAGAAGTAACATATCTCTTTTCATTAAGATACAGACTAGTATTTATACTGTATTACCGCACGCACGCACAGGCACACACACACACACACACACACACACACACACACACACACACACACACACACACACACACACACACACACACACACACACACACACACACACACACACACACACACACACACACACACACACACACACACACACACACACACACACACACACACACACACACACACACACACACACACACACACACACACACACACACACACACACACACACACACACACACACACACACACACACACACACAGGCACACGGGGACACACTCAACGTCGTGTACATTGATACACAGGCACATAAACACACAGTTTTGCATATTATTAAGTTTTGAAGTATTTCCACTTGTGTGATCGTAAACTGTAAAGCAGCGGCATCGTTAGACCCTCGCTCAAGACCCCCTTAAAACTCGTACAGCCCCCCTTGTTTTTCCTAAAACAAAACATCTTAGCCCCATTAGCTGAGTCGTGGGCTCTAGTGCGGCTCATTAGCTGAGTCGTGGGCTCTAGTGCCGCTCATTAGCTGAGTCGTGGGCTCTAGTGCGGCTCATTAGCTGAGTCGTGGGCTCTAGTGCGGCTCATTAGCTGAGTCGTGGGCTCTAGTGCGGCTCATTAGCTGAGTCGTGGGCTCCAGTGCGGCTCATTAGCTGAGTCGTGGGCTCTAGTGCGGCTCATTAGCTGAGTCGTGGGCTCTAGTGCCGCTCATTAGCTGAGTCGTGGGCTCTAGTGCGGCTCATTAGCTGAGTCGTGGGCTCTAGTGCGGCTCATTAGCTGAGTCGTGGGCTCTAGTGCGGCTCATTAGCTGAGTCGTGGGCTCTAGTGCGGCTCATTAGCTGAGTCGTGGGCTCTAGTGCCGCTCATTAGCTGAGTCGTGGGCTCTAGTGCGGCTCATTAGCTGAGTCGTGGGCTCTAGTGCGGCTCATTAGCTGAGTCGTGGGCTCTAGTGCGGCTCATTAGCTGAGTCGTGGGCTCTAGTGCGGCTCATCTCTGAAGCTAGCGTGAAGGGCCATCATATGAAACTAGTTCCCAAACCTTTTTCAATCAGGCCCCACTTGGGGTAGTTGTGTTATGTTCAAGCCCCACCTAACCTGGTCCCCACCTAGGTGTATGCTAGTATACACTTTAGGCTACAAACATGCCATTTCCTCTACTGCTAACAAGACAGGATTAACACAACAAGACACAAAGACACAATTATAGTTTTATATTTGATTTGAAAATGAACAAAAACTTGGCAAATGATCCTGTGCCACTGTGAAATAATTAGGCCTATGTACACATTTTGAATCTACAGTAGGATAGGAGATTTCTTTTCATTCAAATAATAATAATTTGCCTAATAATTTGCCACTGAATGTGCTGTGTTATAAAGAATAAGAACAAAGCGGGGCTCAAGGTGATTTTAATAAACAAAAAAGGCAGTAGATGCAACAGGTTACAATTAAGGCTGTCAAATATATCGCGTTAATATCGCGTTAACTCCCCATTCTATTAATGCCACTAATTTTTTTAACTAAAGATTAACTAAAAAAAGAAAGAAAAATTTTTTTTTTACTAGACTTTACTCAGGTGTATTATTGATGCTCTCATTGATACTATGTTTGTTTCTGAAGTGTGTGTGTGTGTGTGTGTGTGTGTGTGTGTGTGTGTGTGTGTGTGTGTGTGTGTGTGTGTGTGTGTGTGTGTATGTGTGTGTGTGTGTGTGTGTGTGTGTGTGTGTGTGTGTGTGTGTGTGTGTGTGTGTGTGTGTGTGTGTGTGTGTGTGTGAGATATAGAGAGAGAGGGGGGTGAGAGAGATGAGGAAGGGGCAAGAGAGGAAGAGAGCTGGGAGAGTGTGTGTGTGAGAGAGAGAGGGGGGGGGGGGGGGTGATTAATCAGCCCTTGTGTGTGTGAATGTAACAAGTTCCTAACGTTTTCTTTCCCCTATTATTTCATGCACACTTTATTCATTGTTTTAAATTATTATTTTCTTTTAAGTTATTTTGTGCATCACTCTGTTTTGAATTTGATGCAAATTTGCAATGCATGAGGGTCATTCTTTTGTGTTAAATGGCTGCATAAAGCAAGCATTTGTTGACTCTCATGTTGATAAGAGTATTAAAACTTTCTGTATAAAGAAAAACACATGACAGTCAGTACATTTTTGCTGCCATTGGCGTTTATCCGTTTTGGTAGGCTAAATTAATATTGTTCTTAATTTTTTCCGCTCCCCACACTTTGGGAACCACTGACCTAAGGTGTCTAGAGGCACCAAGCCCGCCATGCTAGCTTGTTGCCAAGAGGGCTACATACTGGTCCAAAGTAAGACATTTTTCAAAGGGGTCCCTTGACCTCTGACCTCAAGGTATCTGAATGAAAATGAGTTATCTGTGTACCCAAGAGACCCCCCTTTACAACCCAATTCACGCTAATTCATTTCAATGGTAAATGGCTGCTTTTTTATATAACAGCTTTTTCTCCAAAGCGCTTTACAATTCTGTTCCTCACATTTGACCCATTCACTCACACATTCACTCACACATTCACTCACACATTCACTCACACCGACGGCAGAGGCAGCCATGCAAGGTGCCAACCTGCTCATCGGGAGCAATTAGGGGTTAAGTGTCTTGCTCAAGGACACATCGACACGCTGACCGGGAGGAGCGGGAATCGAACCGGGAACCTCCGGATTGCCAGACGACTGCTCTACCTCCCGAGCCACTGTCACCTCAATGCCACACTAGTCACCATATAGGCATTTCAATGAAGTCAAACTTGACCGGACTGTATAAAATGACCTACAGTATTGTTACCTCAAGGATAATCAGGGATAATCTAATGAAAGTGTACAACCACAAACGAGAGACCTGGGGGGATATATGGCATGCTTAGGAACAGCATATTGAAAATAAGGGGGGTTTTCTGAGCAATCTTCAGAACAGAAGTCCTCCTGACCCCTAGAGGGAGCTCAGCCGCGCTAAAGTCCCAACTCCGGTGATGCCCCTGCTGTGCGTTATTTTTTTTCGTAGCCGCAGTTTGCGGAGACGCTCTCTGATTGGCCACTGACGTTTCTGGTCATGTGACATGTGCGCCCAATCGCGTGACGAGCTGTGTCTTTGCCCATTTCCGCCTCGAACAGCATGCAAACGTTAGGTTATGACTATAACCAAGTTCTGTTAACACTAGTGGACGCTCAGCGTCTCATTGCATATATCTCGCTTCAGCATATATACACTGAATAAATTTCAAAATGTACCTTTAAATGCCAGCATTCATCTGGCCACACCCCCATCCGCTTACCTACATAAGCAGGGGTGGTGCCACACACTCATCTCCTTCCCAACAAATTTCACCACAATGAAAAATCAAGGGCCGCAGCGGCGCCTAGACGCTGAGCGTCCACTAGTGTTAACAGAACTTGGTTATAGTCATAACCTAACGTTCTGTATCACACTAGCTCCCGCTCAGCGTCTCATTGCATAATAGGAGCTGAGCGGGAGCTAGAAGCTCGACAAATGTACCCCGCTGAGGCCCCCCACAACCATCAGATCAGGGAGGACCGAGCCCCCCCGACCCCCCCTAATGGAGGGCACCCCCCCTATTGGGGGCTTCACGGGAGGGCGACGGACCCGACCGTGCGAAGAGGCACTCAAGCAACTCAACGCACAGGGTGAGCAGACCGTGGCTTGACCCCACGACTACACACACGCACAACCCGCATGCCACCCGGGAACGAACGGAGGGAACAACCTCGTTACTGCCCCCAGAATCACAGGGTCAAGGGCAAACCCAACCCCGTGGCAAGGCCGTAGCAGCGGAGCACGAAGGAAGACCCAGACCCACCAAAAGGGACTGGACCCCCTGGAACGGGGGCCCGGAGAAGTCCATGATGCCAGCATCAAGACCCCACCAGGTGGGCACTTAGTGACCCCGCCCCCCACATCGCCAGCGTATTCGGACAAAGGCCCCTCAGCCGAGCGGGCCCTGTCCCCCCAATAGCACACCGCCTGGCACACTGACCCATGCAGAACAGGCAGTCAGCATGGCCGTAAGCACACAAAAAAGGTTAACCAACGGAAGCAGGCAGCGCACCGGGGAAAAACCAGGCAACAGGCAGTTAACCCTAGCCTGGAGACTGCGGACGAGACAGGCACCAGAGGCGACAGCTGAACACAGCCGCCCCGGCGGAAGGGGCGGAAGCTGGCGGTGTTGCATGACCAAGCCTCCATTTAAAAAAAACCCACCCAGAGGGGTTGATGCAGAGAAGGCTGACACGATTGGCAGACGTCATGAACGTGCAGGGGCACCCTCAACCGGTGAACCCGGGAGTTGACACTGCTCCAACACACCAGGGAATCAACCACCTTGGTGTTACCCAATGCGATGGTTGTTCCTATAACCCCTCAAGAAAAAAACTCCAAAACACACCTGCGGGTATACACCGGCTATACCGCAGTACAAGTGTTTCAGTTTTTCAAAAAAGGGTTAACCCAGGCCTACGGGTCGACGAAACATTACTTCGGACCGGGCCCGGCGATACGGGAAGCACAGGGTCACCAGAGGAGGTCAAAGACCACCCCAACAGGCCCCTCTTCGCCATGCGTGAGAGAGGAGCGGAAAAGAATGGAGAACCAGCCCCAAGCACACCGTACTTGGTATTCCCAGGCGGTCTCCCAACCAAGTACTAACCAGGACCAACCTGTGTAGCGGCCGAGATCTGACGAGATCGAGCGTGTACAGGTTGGCATGGCCGTAAGCCATTACGACAGTGCTGAGTAAAAAATTTACCCAACCAGGGTCTCCATAGTGCTTAACCCTGTGACACCCGGACCGACCTGGCATTTTTCCCCCTGAAAAAAGCCCAAGTCCCTCAGGGTATCAGAACAGCAGATCTGCATCCCCGGTGGACAACGGGTTCAACTGATCCGGACCAGCGTGACCAGAACCAGTCCCGTGCCCTAACCACGCCAACATGCCTACTCCAGGAGAAGGGGCAGATATGCGTGTTGATCTTAAACATGAAAAGAAGGCGCCACCCAGACGTTCGGGCGAACCGCGCCCGGTGGCCCACCCCCAGGGCGTGAGACCCCTCTACATATGTTCAGATCCATTCCGTCATCATCCCCCAGATATGAACGAGAATCCGTCGACAACCAAAACCAGGTCGTCGGATTTGGTCGTCGGAAGAGGAAAAACCTCCATCCCAGTTGCTTTATAAAAATGCCGGTTTAACCTCAAGCAACCAAGGCGTGCCAGTCAGTCGCCTGTTTACAGAACACCCCGAGCTAGCACTATACGTGCGTCGGGACACACCCACATCAATGAACAGGCTATTTAGACCTGTCATTGAATCCCCAAGGCGACCCAGGGGAACGACAAGAGGGGTGTGATACTTCCTAACTCCAACTCTTTTTAGTAGAAAAGAAGGAAGCACCAACAGTATGTATCCCAGTCTACACAGCCGGGGGTACATTTTTTTCACATTTTTACATCCCACCACCCTCCCATAGGAAGGAGACGGGAATCCCCAGAGAGACTTCCCACGCAAGCTGTACAGATTGAAAAGAATATATTGCACCTTGAGCCATGTAAAAAATTGGTTTTAGGGCTCTCCGGGGAGGAGGCACTGAACCCATACACACTCAATAATCGAATTGAATCGAATACATACACAATAGAGTAGGACTCCTTCTAGAGGGTCCACTCACCTTGACAATCTGAGGAGGAGGCACTGTACTCTGAAGGAGGCTCCCTCCTCACGGAAGGAGTCCCAACTCACAGAAGGCCCGAATAGGAGCTTGGTGAGGAGGAGCCCTGACCACCCCCCGAAACAGATCCATCACATGGACCTGAACAGCACACGGAAGTCCTACCAACAGAGACGTGCACGGTGACGTACTCTATGGCGGGGGAATTTCTGCGGTGCACACGCCCAATATTCCAGGCCGTGGGACCAGGAAACTCCCTCCCCCCCCCCCCCCCCCCCCCCCCTCACCCTGTAACGTGCCGAACCGCAACGTGACAGGAACCTTGAAGGACAGGTGGGTTTACCCCTGACCAACAGAAAAAAGGGGGAGGAAAGGTTACCAGTTCACCCCTTTATGACCCCACACCCATGATACGATGTAATGACAAAAAGAGAGTATGACACAGTCATAGTCAGCTCCATGAAGCGTCTGACAGCTTCACACAGCGCATGAGCTAACCTGCTATCTGATTTTTACTAAGGAAAAAACACAGAATAGAGAGGGCTCTCCAAGAGCCCCGGTACCAAAACGTACACATGTGCTTCTGTGGCCAGTCCAACCCAGTTGTAGGTCACATGACACACACAACCCATCATCACCTACAAAAAATGGCAAAAACACTCTACAGAGGAACGCCGTTTTCCATAATGAGAGAATACATAATTCTCGATTAGTATCGGCCACAGGCCTTGCTAAGCACACACGAAAGCGACCAAACAATCTTTTCTTTTAGGAAAATAAAGTTTCTCCAGCAGTTTTAGCACAACCTCAGCAATCAAGCTAAGGGTTACATCGTATCCCTAACACACAGTGACACAATGTAGTGCAACAACATGTCTGAGAGGAGGATGAAGAAGTCCCCAGGGAACCGGGGGGAAACACAATCCTCCTACTTTAGCCTTAATACGGCCAGTTAAAACAGGAAAACCTGTTAATATGTGAACACACTGTTCATTGTCATTACAGGCTGAGAAAAGAATCATTCTTTACTCATTTGTCACTAAGCATAGCTTTATAGGTTAGTTAACCCCCTTAGTTGTGAGTACACAGTACATATAAACACACATGATGTTTCTCAACACAACAAACCATATCATTTTCAAATCTGTAACAACAACCCGATTTGCATGGAGAAGCTAAATACCAGTGACAAGACAATTCACACACAACTCGCGTCGTATCCTAAATGTAGTGCAGCAACACTCGTTTTGGAAAACATCGTTATTTACAGAACATTTAGAAGGGAAAGCCAGAAGAAGTGTACAAGGTCTGGCCAAACCTTGCCTACCCGGAGCGTAGATCAAGCGAAGTGCAGTCTCAAGGCACCGTAGTAAACACAGCCGTTCCGTGATGTCGATCTGGGCAGCGTCGCCGCTCCACCCCGTCGCTACGGTCCCTCTTGTTGACGCAGTCCTTGCCGTCCTGGCCCAGGGCAGGTTCGACGAACATCCTCTGTCAAAGATGACGTCGTAGTCAAGAGTGTTTAAAACATGTTATAATCAAAGCACGTTCAACAGAGTAGCATTAAGCTAACGGCCGCTCTAACCGTCGGTCGCTACCGCCCCTGCCCGCGAGACGCCGAGCGAACGGCGCACGCAACCAGAGGGGAGACTTCGAATCCCCCCCGCCTCTCCCCGTGAGGGAGAGGGGAGTTGGGAACCGCGGCGGCGCGCGAGGGGCTGGAGCCACCCCGCGCTGGGCCTCGGCCGATAGCAGCAAGCTAACGTTTCCTAGCCTAGCCAGGTAGGCCACCTAGTGATCACAGCAGGCTAGCGCCGCAGCTAACAGCTGACTGGCTAACAGTAGGCCACCACTAGCACGTAAGCTAAGCAGCTATCACCTGAACTTGTACACAATGATATAACACTCACCCAGACAGGCCGCCGTTCTGAAACCCTCCTCACGTTTTAAGAGAAAAGAGAAACAAGATGTTAACACAGTTTTACAACGGTGATTTTACCAACACCCGACGGAGCCAGCACAATACCCAACTGGCCTGTGTAGCTGACTTGAACACAGATCTTCCGCTAATGAACATCCATGCCCATATCTCCTCGTGAGGGAATACTCTCATTTGGATATGAAAGATGGGGCCTAACACGGTGACAGAGAGACATCCACTCGTCCAGAAAACACAGGGATCACCAGTGTTAATGGTCGTGGCCCACTAGTTAAACTATAATGGGCTTCAGATCAAGGTCTTCCGCTGCTGCCTAAGAGGCTGAACAAAAGACCTTAATCTGGGGCCGGTGTTCGTAAACATTGTCAGTTAGCCCCCATAGCACTAACAGACAAGTGGAGCCGCAAGCAAAACAGTACTCACCAACCTGAAACCCACCGCTTCTCACAACAGCGGCGCGTCCTACAGTTCAGCTGTGTCCTGAAAGGTTTCACCCCAACCAACACAGCAAGGAACTGCAGTTGAGAGGCATGCAGCGGCGTGCTCCCAATACGAAAACCGGTGGAGGATTTTAGAATGATCACCATCTTCCAGACACTCCAGTGACGAAGACAATATCGCCGTATTTTCTCAAAAATAGTGAGAGAGAAAATAAAGATATGATGTCAACGTATCTCCTTGTTCTTCCTTTCCTCGTAAACATTGCTCTTCCAGCCAATATTTTTCTCCACGTCAAGTGGGCATATGAGCAACACGTTGCTTGTGATGAAATTTGAGAAGGAGATGAGTGTGTGGCACCACCCCTGCTTATGTAAGTAAGCGGATGGGGGTGTGGCCAGATGAATGCTGGCATTTAAAGGTACATTTTGAAATTTATTCAGTGTATATATGCTGAAGCGAGATATATGCAATGAGACGCTGAGCGGGAGCTAGTGTGATACAGAACTAGCTAACGCCTAGTTTATCACACTTTCGAAGTTGGTTAAGGTTAGAGTTTGGAATCAGGGCTGGTGTTCTATCGCCATGCTCTAAGACAAACTCTAACCGTAACCAACTTCGAAAGAGTGCCTAAGCTTAACCGGTGAAAGAAACAGGCGTCAAATGATTGGCCGCACATGTCACATGACCAGAAACGTCAGTGGCCAATCAGAGAGCGTCTCCGCAAACTGCGGCTACGGAAAAAAATAACACCCCTGCTGTAAATAGAAATAGGGGATGTTATGATTGATTGATTGAAAACTTTATTAACAGATTGCAGATGGGTATAATACAATATGGCTCAATAATCCCACCCCTATATACTCATCGGAACATACTATATTTTATTTACTAATTCATACATTACTAGACTTATATTGAAAAAAAATGAACTTAGTTAACAATAAAAAAAATTATAATACCTTAATATTTGCCAAAACTGTATGTTACCCTGTATAGTTCCTCTAGCCATTTTGTATACATATATACAACTATATACCTACAGTACATATGCACCTTATACATTTATATATACATACATACACATACATACTGCCAGTTATCAAAGCCCTTTTTCATCTCTGTACCCCTGGACAACCATTTGACTGTATTTTATTTTAAACTGTTTTATGTTTTGACATTGCTTTAACTCCATAATCAGACTGTTCCATAATTTTACTCTGCAAATTGAAATACAAAGACTTCATGGTCGTTCGAAAACTGTATCTTCTGAAATGAAATGTTCCCCTTAAATTGTAACCCCCATCTTGCACGTTGAACAATCTTTGAATATTTCCTGGGAGTTTATTATTTTTAGCTTTGTACATTATTTGTGCAGTTTGACACATTTCAATATCAGTACATTTTTATCATTTTGACTGTAAGAAAAGTGAATGAGTATGTTCCAGATATCCAACCTTGTGAATGATGCGCACATCTGTTTTCTGTAGGATGGTTAATGGGTGTAATGACTGAACATTTATAATTATTTCCCCAGACTTCAACGCAGTAGGTTAAATATGGTGAAACTAGTGAACAGTAGAGAATGTGAAGTGATTTGTGATCCAGGACCTGCTTTGCTTTGTTTATTACTGAAATGCTCCTTGTCAATTTGGTTTGATTATGTTTGATATGTGATTTCCAATAAATATCTTCATCAATCGTGACACCAAGAAAAAAGATTTCAGACACTCTTTCAATTTCCACCCCATCTATTTTTATCTGTACACATATATCATTCCTACAATTTCCAAACAGCATTATTTTGGTCTTAGATACATTTAATGACAATTTGTTGAAATCAAACCATATTTTTTGTTTAAACATTTCCTGCGTAATGTCCTCCTGCAGTTTATTAAAATTATCCCCAGAACAGAAAATATTTGTGTCATCGGCAAACAAAAATAATGTCAGTAACTTGGACACTTTACATGTCGTTGATATACAGTATAAATAATTTTGGCTTAACACTGACCCCTGGGGGACACCACAAGCAATGTCCAAACACATTGAAAAGCAATCACCCAGTTTCATTAGATAACTTTTATAGTACTACTCCCCTGATGCCATACTTTTCCAATTTGTTCATTAATATATCATGGTTGATTGTGTCAAATGCTTTTTTTATATAAATAAATACTCCAATTGCATATTGTTTTTTGTCTGGCATTTGTGATTTCCTCTATTGTTTCTATTATTGCCAGTGACGTTGATATGTTTGCTCTGAACCCATATTGGCTATCAGAGAGTACTTTATGCTTATCTAAGAAAGCATCTAACCTGTTGTTAAAAAGTTTTTCGAGTACTTTGGAGAATTGTGGGAGTAAAGTTTGCTCCCAGTTGTATACAGTGGTATGACTTTAGCTGTTTTAATTTCATCAGGAAATGAACCAGTTGGAATTTATAAATTGCAGATGTATGTCAATGGTTTTTAAATCCCAGCAATGACCTTCTTCACTAATGTCATATCAATGTCATCACAATCAGTGGACCTTTTGTTCTTTGTTCAAAATTTATTTTTCATCCACTGCTAAAAACATTGAACTGGGATTTCTCTCCAACAATCCCTAATTTTTTTTACCAGCTATCCAGCTAGGTTAATAATGTTATCGTTAATAGTGTGATAGTTTAGAGATGTGATCATTAATAGATGTGATAGTTAAATGTGTTGTGATTGAAATATGATGTACTTACTATGCTAGTTAATAGATGTGATTGTTAATAAATGTGATTGCTAGGTGACATGATTTGTTGGATTCAATCTTATGCAAGACACCGAACCACTGGCTCATCAATTACTTAGTGGTCTCGATGGTCTACAGATGGACCTCATAAAACTTGCCTCATGTTTTGTCATTTACTTTATATGATTTATTTAATTTATCCTTGTCTAGGGGTGAAACTGCTGCCAATTGTCATCCCACTGCACAAAGGTGGTGATCCTTCAGATCCTAATAACGACAGACCTATCTCCATTATTAACAGTCCGGCTTCAGACGTCCACAGGAATAGTCTTGGTGGAACGTAGAGAGATCTGCTGTAGACGTCCACAGGAATAGTCTTGGTGGAACGTAGAGAGATCTGCTGTAGACGTCCACAGGAATAGTCTTGGTGGAACGTACAGTAGAGAGATCTGCTGTAGACGTCCACAGGAATAGTCTTGGTGGAACGTAGAGAGATCTGCTGTAGACGTCCACAGGAATAGTCTTGGTGGAACGGGGAGTAGGCTGTTAAAACCCGCTGCACATTCTTGAGTGGTCATTGGGCTACAACTATGATCGCCGTCACACTCCTATGCAGAGAGTTGCATAAACATATCTGCCCCCAAGAGGAACATACTGTAACTACTTGGCGTCACGAAGGGAGTTCTCGGCTACATCGCTTGGACACGTATTAGTATAAGTGGAAAAGCTGCAGTGTTGCTAACTACCCAACCAACCCACCAACCCACCCACCCACCCACCAACCAACCAACCCACCCACCCACCCACCCACCCACCAACCAACCAACCAACCCAACAACCAACCAAACAACCCAACAACCCACCCAACAACCCACCCACCAACCAACCAAAACCACCCACCAATGAGGATCTAAGATGTGATTGGATGTTTTATATGAGGATCTAAGATGAGATTGGATGTTTTACATGAGGATCTAAGATGTGATTGGATGTTTTAGATGAGGATCAAGTCAAGTCAAGAGTTGTATTTGTCACGGCATACAAGCATACAGTGAATTGCGGGTCTAAGATGTGATTGGATGTTTTAGATGAGGATCTAAGATGTGATTGGATGTTTTAGATGAGGATCTAAGATGAGTTTTTATATCAGTCTTTCGATGGTTTGGCTCCAGGGGAACTATGTGAGAATGCTATTCATCGACTACAGCTCAGCATTCAATACCATAGTCCCCTCCAAACTCATAGCCAAGCTCAGGGACCTGGGCTTGAACTATGACCTCTGCCAGTGGGTCTTGGACTTCCTGACGCCTCTATACTTCCCACAAGCAAGTTGTCCTTCCGCGTTGCTCTGATTGGCCACGCACATTTCTGGTCATGTGACATGTGCGCCCAATCGTGTGACGGCAAGTTCTTTGGACGGTTAAGCTTAAGCGCTCTTTCGAAGTTGGTTAAGGTTAGAGTTTGTCTTAGAGCAGGGCGATAGAACGCCAGCCCTGATTCCAAACTCTAACCTTAACCACCTGCGAAAGAGACGCCTAAGCTTAACCAGTGATAAACTAGGCGTTTGCAGGCTGTTCGACGCGGAAATGGGCTAAGACACTGCTCGTCATGCAATTGGGCGCACATGTCACATGACCAGAAACGTCAGTGGCCAATCAGATTCGCAAAACGCACGAACCGTAGGTCAGTGGCCAATCAGAGCAACGCGGAAGGACAACTTGCTTGTGGGAAGTATAGACGCCTTCCTGACGGGTAGACCCCAGGTGGTGAGAGCAGGAAACTGCACCTCCTCATCCATCACTCTCAACATAGGCGCCCCCCAGGGCTGTGTCCTGAGTCCCCTCCTCTACTCCCTGTACACACATGACTGTGTGGCACAGCGGAACAACAACACAATCATCAAATTTGCTGACAACACAGTAGTGGTGGGCCTGATCTCTGCAAACGTCGAGAGGGCCTACCTGGAGGAGGTTAAGGTTCTAGTGGGATGGTGTCAAGAGAACAGCCTCTCCCTGACCATCAGCAAAACAAAGGAGATGATTGTGGACTTTAGGAGGTCGGGGGTCAGGGACTACAGCCCCCTCAGCATCGATGGGGCACCGGTTGAGAGAGTGAACAGTTTTAAGTACCTCGGAGTCCACATATCCGAGGACTTGACATGGACCACACACATTGACAGTGTTATCAAGAAGGCACAACAACGCCTCTACTTCCTTAGGCGCTTAAGGAAGTTCAACGTGAGTCAGAAGATCCTCAAGAACTTCTACTCAGGCACAATAGAGAGCATCCTGACTGGCAATATCACCTCCTGGTTTGGGAATAGCACTGCACAAGACCGCAGCAGACTACAGAGAGTGGCCCGTTCAGCCGAACGCACAATTGGAGGGGGGCACCACAAGCTAAGCTATACCTCACCATTTTTGTACCAGATGGACATACTGTATAATAGAGGTATACTGAACAATTGTTGTTTACACTTGTGTTTACTTGACTTCTTGACAGATAGACGGACGGACGGACGGACGGACGGACGGACGGACGGACGGACGGACGGACGGACGAGATAGATAGATAGATAGATAGATAGATAGATAGATAGATAGATAGATAGATAGATAGATAGATAGATAGATAGATAGATAGATAGATAGATAGATAGATAGATAGATAGATAGATAGATAGATAGATAGATAGATAGATAGATAGAAAAATGTATTTGGCTTCACCATGGTTGCAATCAACAAGACAACACAGTACAAACACCATACAGTCAACAAGACAACACAGTACAAACACCACACAGTCAACAAGACAACACAGTACAAACACCACACAGTCAACAAGACAACACAGTACAAACACCACACAGTCAACAAGACAACACAGTACAAACACCACACAGTCAACAAGACAACACAGTACAAACACCACACAGTCAACAAGACAACACAGTACAAACACCACACAGTCAACAAGACAACACAGTACAAACACCACACAGTCAACAAGACAACACAGTACAAACACCACACAGTCAACAAGACAACACAGTGTAAACACCACACAGTTAACAAGACAACACAGTACAAACACCACACAGTCAACAAGACAACACAGTGCAAACACCACACAGTCAACAAGACAACACAGTACAAACACCATACAGTCAACAAGACAACACAGTACAAACACCATACAGGCACAAAAACATTGGCTCAAAACAGCCCAATACATAGAGAAAAGATAAACAACAACAACACAAACACAGCTTCAGATACCTAACCAGCACCATGGTTACAATTAAGATCTAATAATCCATCAGAGCAATGGCATGTGGGATGAAGGACTTCTTAAATATGTGTTTTGGGGCTAGAGGAACTCTATAGCGCCTTCCAGATGGACGCTTGTCAAACTCACCATGACGGGGATGCAAAGGATCCGACAATATTCACTGAGCCTTGTCCCTGTTCCCTATAGGTAGACCTGAGTTTAAGGGAGTCATCCGACAAGTAGAGGGCGCTGTCTCTCCACATGAGTGGGATTCTCTGCTTAGTATCCAATACAATCCACTGGCATTAGTGTGAATAACGAGCCACGTCATTAGACATCAATCTTCATAACCAACAATGAAGGGTAATGATTAGTGTATTATCTGGCCAAGGCAGTCTCTCAAGCCCAGCAAGGCCGGTGGATGAAGTGGGAGGGCGTGGAGAGGAGGAAAATCACGTGGAACGAACTGTGGAGCATGGAGTCTAATAGGCTAAGCTTCATCATCAGAGCCACATATGATGTCCTGCCCTCACCAACCAACCTACATCTCTGGTATGGAGAGGACCCAGCCTGTCTCCAGTGTGCAGCCCCAGCAACCCTCAAACACATCTTAGTGGGTTGCAAGACCAGTCTAACTCAAGGAAGATACACCTGGCGCCATAACCAGGTACTGAAGTGCTTGGCTGCCGAACTTGAGAACAAGAGAGTAACCACCAACGCCATGCCTCTAAATGCCCAAACTACCTTCCCACGGAAAACAACCTTCATCCGGGAAGGGGAGAAACGGCGGACCAAGCCGTCACCTCCGAACTCAGGCCCACTGAACGCAGCCCGGGATTGGGAAATGCGGGTAGACCTCAGCCAGAGGCTTACCTTCCCATCTGAAATTGCAGCGACCAACCTGCGCCCAGACCTGGTCCTCTGGTCCAAATCTTGCCGGCGTGTCTTCATCGTTGAGCTGACGGTCCCATGGGAGGAAGCCATCGATGAGGCATTTGAACGGAAGAGGCTGCGATATGCCAACTTAGCAGCTGAAGCAGAGGGGCGGGGCTGGAACGTGAAGGTGTGGCCAGTGGAGGTGGGCTGCAGAGGCTTTGTAGCCAGTTCCACCACAAGGCTCCTGAAGGAAGTAGGGATCAGAGGACAGGCCCAACGAAAGGCAATCAAAGAACTTGCCACTGCAGCAGAACGGAGCAGTCACTGGTTGTGGCTGAAACGTAGAGACGCATCATGGGCTGCTAAATGAACACGTGGTGCCACTGTGCGACACACACCCAGGCCTGATCAGCCTGTGGTGGGCCAACCTCGGCAGAGGGTGTATTGTGATAAATGGCCGAAACACCCAATGAGGTCGGGGAACACAACTGAAGATGTGTCGTACTGGTGATCATCACGTGATCATTGCCAAATTCCACCCCACTCCAACCTCATTCAATTGTTGTGCTGAATATTTAGGGATCTTTAACAACTAGTCTTATTAAGAATCCTGCATTGTGAATGTGAGAGATGATGATGATGATGTTTATGATGTTTATGATGATGATGGTTCCACTGTGGACATGTTTACGCAGGACAGTATCCTCACCTGCTTGAGTTGGACTTCTGCATAACTACATGAAGACAACAGGACATGACACGCAGCCTCACCACCCCGTGACAAAATACTAATAAAAACACAGGAAGCTGCTGCATGGTGTGTTAATCAGCATCATCTGAGGCCTTCCAGTGAAGAGCCGTGGTTATACTTTACTTTACTCTAAAGCTGTAGTTCATAATGACAATACATTAAACTACTCTAAAGCTGTAGTTCATAATGACAATACATTAAACTACTCTAAAACTGTAGTTCATAATGACAATACATTAAATTGCAAGGTCTGACATTGACCAAACTTGATATGCATGACCTTGGTGGGCTCTAGGTCAACTCCTGAAAAGGGGGTCAATGTCAGACCTTGCAATCAAAAGTTAGGGGGCACACTGAAATTATGGCAAGGGTTATTAGCCCCCTAACTTTTGATTGCAAAGTCTGACATTGACCCCCTTTTCAGGAGTTGACCTAGAGCCCACCAAGGTCATGCATATCAAGTTTGGTCAATGTCAGACCTTGCAATACACTGTAAGGCACTGTAAGGCTCCGGCCCCTACTCACTTCCAGTGATGAAGCTAAGCTATGCTAACGGAGCGTCTATTCCCAAAGCTAAAATGCACGCACAGAGACAAAAAAGGTATGTATCTTCTTGTCTAACTCCAGGGAAGATGTTAAATAAGCTAATTCCCCAAAATGTTGGAGTTTTCCTTTAACTCTCGTTATTCCTACTCTATCCATACCCAGCTTCTCTCTCTCTCTCTCTCTCTCTCTCTCTCTCTCTCTCTCTCTCCTTCCTTTAAAAAGTGTGATCTTGCACTTGTCGTTTACATAAAGAGACCACACATACACGCGCATATTGGAAGTCATGGACATTGAAACAAAGACACTTATGCAGTAGGGCAAATGTGTATATGATTTGCACAATATGATGTTTTGGTAAACATTTGGTAATAAAACAACCAACAGAGGAGATCTGGAAAGAGAAATGAACGGTTTGTGTCTTCCTTCTGTGATGCAATTCCTATGTGTTTCAGGGGATGAAGACGTTGAACAAAAGTGAGTTGTTATTGCGGTACCCGACAGCTTTGGGACCCGTAACACAAACACTATCGGAGTCTCATGGCCAGTACAGAGAGACTCAGAAGGAGCTTCTATCCCCAGGCCATCAGGATGATCGAGGACTCTATGTAACATCAACCCATCCATCTACACTCATTGCACACACATCCACATGCACACACTCACTTTAAACAGACACTCACCTTAACACTCACTTTAGACACTTTAACAGTACACCATATTGTATCTATTTATGAAAGAGATTTGCACAACACCCATACCTCATTTAGCATTTTGCATCTTGCCTGTTTTTGTACCTCATGCATTTTGTACCTCATTGTCTGCATTTTTACTTCATTGTACTTGGGTTGTACTTTAGTGTGTATATTGTATAATGTATAGTGTTGGGACTTATTCCTCTTTAATTAACTTACTTTTTTAACTGACAGACAGACAGACAGACAGACAGACAGACAGACAGACAGACAGACAGACAGACAGACAGACAGACAGACAGACAGACAGACAGACAGACAGACAGACAGACAGACAGACAGACAGACAGACAGACAGACAGACAGACAGACAGACAGACAGACAGACAGACAGACAGACAGACAGACAGACAGACACAGACAGACACAGACAGACAGACAGACAGACAGACAGACAGACAGACAGACAGACAGACAGACAGACAGACAGACAGACAGACAGACAGACAGACAGACAGACAGACAGACAGACAGACAGACAGCTATTTCACCTGTTCTTAAAGAGAGAGGAACTGAGAAAGCTGAGAAAGAAATGGGAGGGATTTAGTACATCTGACAGCTGAACCATTAGATCAGGAAACAGAAACAGACAGTTGAACAACTAGGACGAGCTGTCAAACGGACTGACAGAGCAAACTGACGAGACCCAGAGCTGACGATGAGGGGCCTGATCATCCTCCTGTTCGCTGCCTCATGTCTTAACAGTGAGTTGATTTCTTTAAAGACCAATCTGTTTGTTTTGACTTTAATATAACCTTTAATCAGAGCAGCATAACTGGACCACATACCACTTTAACATAACCTTTAATCAGAGCAGCATAACTGGACCACATACCACTTTAACATAACCTTTAATCAGAGCAGCATAACTAGACCACACACCACTTTAATATAACCTTTAATCAGAGCAGCATAACTGGACCACATACCACTTTAACATAACCTCTAATCAGAGATTCAAGATTCAAGATTGTTTATTGTCATATGCACAGTTAAAACGACAGTTTGCCATACAATGAAAATCTTACTTTGCTAGTCCACCCTTCACAAAAAAATCACACAGTACTTAACTTAAACATATTTAAATACAAGCGAGTGCTAGAAAATAAGATATAATAAAAATAGATACAATATATATATACAATACAACAAGAGTTACAATTTCACGTTCCATGGAGGTGACAGTGGGTCATAGCAGCAGTTAAAAGTGTCTTTAGTGATTCATAGTTCATAGTAGAAGGTGTGTGTGGAGGGGGGGGGGGGGGGGGGGCTAGGCATTCAAGAGTCTGATGGCCTGTGGGTAGAAACTGTTTGTCAGTCTCGTGGTTCTGGCTTTCAGACTCGTGTATCGCCTGCCTGATGGCAGGAGGTTGAAGAGTCTGTGTTGGGGGTGTGCACTGTCCTTAATGATGTTGTGTGCTCTCCTGGTGGCCCTGGTAGAGTAAATGTCCTGTAGTGAGGGGAAGGCTGCTCCAGAGATGTACTGAGCAGTTTTAATCACTCGCTGGAGTGCCTTCCTCTCCTTAGCAGTGCAGTTTCCATACCAGACTGTGATTGAGCTGGTAAGGACACTCTCAACCGTACTTCTATAGAAGTTGCTGAGAATCTTGGGTGGCATACCAAATTTTCTCAGCCTTCTTAGGAAGTACAGTCGTTGGTGGGATTTTTTAATGATCTGTTGGGTGTTGTGAGCCCAGGTGAGGTCCTCGCTGATGTGGATACCGAGGAATTTAAAGGTTTTAACCCTATCCACCTCCGTCTCACCTATGTACAGAGCAGCATAACTGGACCACATACCACTTTAACACAACATATAGAGGTCATGTAGAATGTGTACTTTTACTTTAGATACTTAAGTACTGTACATTCAATAGCAAAAATAAATAGCACGATTTGAATGGAGGACTTTTACTTTTACCAGAGTACTCATTTATCTATAGTATTTCTACTTTTACTTAAGTAAAGGAACTGTGTACTTCTTCCACCACTGTATGTTGTGTTAACGAGAACATCACTAAGCCCTACAGTCCAGAATGACTGAGTTACATGTTCTCTTTGTCTGACCGACAGGCTCTGTGAGCTCCTCCTCTGTGAGGAACATTGAGGGATGTCCAGGAGGAACTGTCATCATCAACTGGGATTATCTTCCAACCACAGGAGCTGCTACAGTTAGAGAAGTTAACTTGTGGAAAAAAATAATCTATCACATATTAATATTAAACACTGAAAAGTCGAACGAGTGGGTAACAAACGATAGATTCTCTCTGGTTCATGACAAAAATGGAAGGAAAATCAAGATGGTCATCAAGGAACTAACAAGAAATGATGAGGGAACATACACAATTAAAAGAAAAGTAAAAAAAGATTATTTTTATTTTTTTTACATTGACATTGTTCCCTCTGTGAAATTGGACGTAAAGGAAGGTAAGAGGCCTGAACTTTCTAATCTAAATGCATCACATTCAGATCTCATACAGGTCTATAGATTGATCATGATATTTTGTCCCCATTAGGAGACAAGCATTGCCCCCAGAAGTCGCGGCAAATGACTGCCTTCGTGAAGGGCGAGACCGCCATCACATGTGACTATCCAGCAGACTTTACGTCTGATATCAAGTATTTCTGCAAAGAAAACGAATACGACTGTGAGAGAAAAACATCAGCAGAATCGCAGCAAAGCTCAGGACGGCAGGAGACATTCTCCCTCAGAAACCTGGCCATGAAGGATGCTGGGTCATACTGGTGTGGAGTGAGCAGACCGGCCCAAAACAACAACGTTGATATCACTCTGCTCACAAAGGTTCAACTGCAGATCGTCGCAAGTGAGTAGTATAGATGTGTACCGATAAAAACTAGTGCTGTCAAGCGATTGAAATATTTTATCGCGATTAATCGCACGATTGTCCATAGTTAACTCGCGATTAATCGCAAATTAATCTAATTTTTTTTATTTATTTTTGATCTACCTTAAACAGATCTTTTTCAAGTTCCAAGTTTTAATACTCTTATCAACATGAGAGTCAACAAATGCTTGCTTTATGCAGCCATTTAACACAAAAGGATGACCCTCATGCATTGCAAATTTGCATAAAATTCAAAACAGACTGATGCACAAAATAACTTAAAAGAAAATAATAATTTAAAACAATGAATAAAGTGTGCATAGGGGAAAGAAAACGTTAGGAACTTGTTACATTCACTCACACAAGGGCTGAGTAATCACACCCCCCCCCCTCTCTCTCACATACACTCTCCCAGCTCTCTTTCTCTCTTGCCCCTTCCTCATCTCTCTCACCCCCCTCTCTCTATATATATATCTCACACACACACACACACACACACACACACACACACTTCAGAAACAAACATAGTATCAATGAGAGCATCAATAATACACCTGAGTGAAGTCTAGTAAAAAAAATAATAATAGTTAATACTAATAATAGTATTAATTGTGGCGTTAATAGAATCGGGCGATAACGCGTTAATACCGCGTTAACTTTGACAGCCTTAATAAAAACAAATTGTTACTGTATGATCACCGCTTCAAATGAACAGTGTTCTATCGCAAACATTTGTATATTATTCAATATAAACCAGCAATGCTATACAGTAGCTCATGGAGTTCCCCGTGTTAACACTTCCTTCGGTCAACCCTCCTTCCACTTGGCTGCTCCCAGCAGTTGGAACGAGATGCAAAATAAAATGGACAAATTGATCCCCCTCACTACTTTTAATAAGGACTCTATCGCAGAGTTGTTTACACACACCTGCAAATGTCACCCAGCCTGTCATTTGTCTGTTCTGCTTCATGTATTACATTCCTTGTAATTTTATTTGGTTGTTTATCTGAATATTTTTTTTTTTTTATTATTTCTCTTACCTCTGTGATGTATGTATCATCTGTCTCATTTTTTATTATTAATATTTATTTATTTATTTTGTTACCCTTCGAGGGGTCCTGTTGTCTTCTCGCCAGGCCGTCATTATAAATATGAATTGACCTGCCTGGTTAAATAAGGTTTAAATCAAATAAAAAATAAAGGAAACATTCTAAGAAAACTTCTCTTGTGTCGTTCACAGTACATGTTAAGAAGAATCTTGGAGTGGGAGAAAACCTTTCCTACTGGTGTAACTATGGAGAAGATGACAACGAGAGAGAGAAGTTCTTCTGCAAGGGACACGACGCCTTCAGCTGTTCATACATAGTGAAGACCACACAAGGCAACTCCAGTGTGGACAGAGGTATAGTGAAGACCACACGAGACACCTCCAGTGTGGAGGACAGAGGTATAGTGAAGACCACACGAGACACCTCCAGTGTGGACAGAGGTATAGTGAAGACCACACGAGACACCTCCAGTGTGGACAGAGGTATAGTGAAGACCACACGAGACACCTCCAGTGTGGACAGAGGTATAGTGAAGACCACACAAGACACCTCCAGTGTGGACAGAGGTATAGTGAAGACCACACGAGACACCTCCAGTGTGGACAGAGGTATAGTGAAGACCACACGAGACACCTCCAGTGTGGACAGAGGTATAGTGAAGACCACACGAGACACCTCCAGTGTGGACAGAGGTATAGTGAAGACCACACAAGACACCTCCAATGTGGACAGAGGTATAGTGAAGACCACACGAGACACCTCCAGTGTGGACAGAGGTATAGTGAAGACCACACGAGACACCTCCAGTGTGGAGGACAGAGGTATAGTGAAGACCACACGAGACACCTCCAGTGTGGACAGAGGTATAGTGAAGACCACACGAGACACCTCCAGTGTGGACAGAGGTATAGTGAAGACCCCACGAGACACCTCCAGTGTGGAGGACAGAGGTATAGTGAAGACCACACGAGACACCTCCAGTGTGGACAGAGGTATAGTGAAGACCACACGAGACACCTCCAGTGTGGACAGAGGTATAGTGAAGACCACACGAGACACCTCCAGTGTGGACAGAGGTATAGTGAAGACCACACGAGACACCTCCAGTGTGGACAGAGGTATAGTGAAGACCACACGAGACACCTCCAGTGTGGACAGAGGTATAGTGAAGACCACACGAGACACCTCCAGTGTGGACAGAGGTATAGTGAAGACCACACGAGACACCTCCAGTGTGGACAGAGGTATAGTGAAGACCACACGAGACACCTCCAGTGTGGACAGAGGTATAGTGAAGACCACACGAGACACCTCCAGTGTGGACAGAGGTATAGTGAAGACCACACGAGACACCTCCAGTGTGGACAGAGGTATAGTGAAGACCACACGAGACACCTCCAGTGTGGACAGAGGTATAGTGAAGACCACACGAGACACCTCCAGTGTGGACAGAGGTATAGTGAAGACCACACGAGACACCTCCAGTGTGGACAGAGGTATAGTGAAGACCACACGAGACACCTCCAGTGTGGACAGAGGTTCCACCAGCAGGTTTTCCATGGTGGACAACCGTGGTCAGAAGAAGGTCACAGTTATCATCAGAGACCTGACCGTGGAGGACAGTGGGACATACTGGTGTGGGTCCGAAGGCTCTACTGGGACACCGGGACGTCACATCTACAGCCGCCTGGACCTGGATGTGGGTAAGTCATCACATTAGGACTCTAAATGGTCCTCGTGTGAGGAGCCAGTGACGAGGACCATTTAGAATCAATCAATCATTCAAATTGTGTGTCAATTCCTTATTCAACTAAATTAGTTCGTGGTTGAGTCTACGTGGTCCCCATTCTAAACTATTTAAATTCAGATATGGTACTCCTCTGGTCTGAGAGAGGCCTTCTTCACAGATGTGGTTGTAAATAAGCGCAGATCCCTAACAGCTATAAAGAGGCATCATGCCAGCGTCACTGCCAGCGTTGTTGCCAGACGCAGGCATCGTAATGCCAGGCGTGCCCGTGAAAGAATATTTCGAAGGAGCATATTACCTTTTTTATTGAATTGAGACCGAAAGACACTGGTTGCCAGCTCAATCAATCCTATACATTTCGTCCGGTACAGCCAGAATCTATGATTTTGTTGATTGAGGTTTTGTTGGAACAGCAGAAAATAGATATTATAAACAGTAAATAATTTGACAGAGAAATATAAAGCCACATACCGAGATAGCCTTCGCCACATGGCGTGATTTAGAAATAAAATATATAGAAATAAGGCTAAGCACTAAAGGTAATTCCAAATGCTTGGTTTTGAGAAGTTATTATTATTATTATTATTATTATTATTATTATTATTATTATTATTATTATTATTATTATTATTATTATTATTATTATTATTATTATTATTATTATTATTATTATTATTATTATTATTATTATTATTATTATTATTATTATTATTATTATTATTATTATTATTATATTATTATTGTGACAAAACACAGGACGCAATGTGTCATGAAAATACAAATTAGGCAAGCTCTACATTACGAAGTAAACAAAATACAATACGAAATGAACGCGTGATAGTGTTTTGTCACTATCTTTCGTCATTGCATATGTTTGTAATGTCCTATTCCAATTACATTAGTCACAATTGTACTATATTCTATTGTGCTATATTTAATTTAGTTTATATCTCATTTAATTGTATTCAATCTCTTTATTAAGTTGTAAAGCCCTGGCCTATATTTGATTTCATAATTATATTATATTCTAGTGAAGGAGAGGAGTTATTATTCATTTTCTTTTATCCACTTTTTCTCCCATTTTAAATTTTTCTCCCATCCCAATTTCGTATCGTCCAATTCATCCTCCCCTGCCTCGAACACTGTTTCATGCCTCCCACAAGCCGGCTGCAATGTGGATGAAGCCATACAAAGCACGAGTTCTCTCCGATACCCGAGGTAGCAGCCGTCGCATCGTTTCACCTGCGTGGCGCGATCTTTCAGCGTCAGGGGTCTGCGCTTTGGAGGGGCGCCGCCCCCATCGCTCCCTGATTCTACTGCGCAGGCGCACCAACCGACCTGTAGGAGTCGCTGTCCACAACGCCCGATCCCCACTCATCAGTTTCCCACCCCCTAATACTGCCAATGTGTATTAGTACGGACGACCAGCTAAACTGAAAGCAATGTGGAGCGCTGGGATCGAACCCAGCGTCTACAGCATTCGAGGTGAGCGCCTTGCCCACTGCACCACGTAGCCGCCCCTGAGTTATTATTCATTTAATAATAATAATTAATCATTTTTATTTGACTCGCATCGTGACGTCACATGGCGCTGGGGAAGCGGATAGTGATCCGATTGGCTCTGTGGTTGGAGCCAATGCCCGCCCAGATTGGAGAATGGGTACAATACAGTACGGCTCAATACACACAATAGTTAAGGGGATGCAGACCAGAGAAGCCATCAGCTGAAGCCGGACGCGGTTCCCTCGGTCTTCGACAGACAGACCGGCGTTAGCTCTCGGGGCCCGGCGTTAGCTCTCGCTAGCTAGCGTTAGCAACCGGAGCGTCGCGGAGCATTCAGCCTGCTGGCTACACAGCTTGTGTAGCCAGCAGGCTGAATGCTCCGCGACGCTGGTTGAAGTGGGTCTAGGTAGCCAGCAGGCTGAATGCTCCGCGACGCTGGTTGAAGTGGGTCTAGGTAGCCAACAGGCTGAATGCTCCGCGACGCTGGTTGAAGTGGGTCTAGGTAGCCAGCAGGCTGAATGCTCCGCGACGCTCCGGTTGCTAACGCTAGCTAGCGAGAGCTAACGCCTGGCCCCGGCTGGTGCCAACTAGCTAGCGATCGCTCCCGAGAGCTAACGCCGGTCTGTCTGTCGAAGACCGAGGGAACCGCGTCCGGCTTCAGCTGATTAGTGGTCTTCTGGACAAACATCCCACCCCAACAACATAATCCGAGGCAATGAAGTGTTCGCTGCAGATCCTCCTTCCCTGTCCAACAGGCTGGTCGCGCCGTCTGGGTGCAGGCAGCCCGAGCCAACATGTCAACAACACTGTTTTTTTCACTGGTAGTTTGTGGAAATTAACCAACTTTCCTCTCTCTCACATGGTAAAATTTGTTTGAACAGCCAGGAGCAATACAAACAGAACCACCGCGGTCCCGTTGTTTTGTAGGCAACATTTTATTTGCTGACTGACCCATTCAATATAGGCAGCTAACCAGAGTGTATACACCCAAGCCACGGTATGACGTCAGCAACAAAATGGCCGCGCCCATAATGCTAAATGCTTCAGAAATGTACACAACAAATCGTTTTTTCTTAGAAACTGCTTATTTTTATAACGTGACTTCTTCTGTGGCTTATCTAAATACTAATGTGATGCTATGAATATGTATTTATCGCACTGCTTCATCTTCCCTTTAAGGGCTTGTGTCCATAGCGGACGTTTTTTTCAAGGCCGACCGCTTTGAAAAGCAAAAAAAAGAAGCTCAGCGTTTTCCTGAGTCTCGCGACTGCCGGGGTTCCGCCACTTCCTCGATGTTGAGGCGAGGCGCAGGGAAAAGGAGCACGCCTGTCACGCCTGTAGCATAGAAATGAATGACAGAAAGGAGCTGACAACTCATAAAACGTCCACTATGGACACAATCCCTAAGGCAGCAACAGTAGCCTACCTGTCAAGCTAAACCTTAAGGCAGCAACCGTAGCCTACCTGTCAAGCTAAACCTTAAGGCAGCAACAGTAGCCTACCCGTCAAACTAAACCTTAAGGCAGCAACAGTAGCCTACCCGTCAAGCTAAACCTTAACACTTTGAGTGCCAGCGACGCTATGTCGTTAGATCATGCCGACCGTTGAATGCCAGCAACGCTATATACTGTAGCGTTTGTTTGTCGTTTTTTTTATTCGCGATTTGAATTCATATTTCATCAATCTAGCCTCACGCTAGTGCAGCAACCTCTCTCTGAGCTCCATTGGGAAAATACCGCCCCCTATCGTCTCTCCCTGTGTAACTGCACCCCATTGGATTAGACTGATGGGGGGGGTGAATCCAGTTTCCTCATTTAACTTTTCCGGCAAGCCATCCGAAGAGATCGAAGTGATTGCAGAGCCGGAAAACAGCGTGGAATACATATTTACAGTACCCAGCGCTGAATCAATAAACGCGATCGATATTTGGAATGGCGATCAGGAATTGGAATAATCTTTTTGGAGAACATCTGATCTGAGGTAAGGAATCTATTTTACCAGTCTTAGGATAATCGGATCTGTTTTCACAGAGATATCAGCGTTTGCCCTGTGTGTGTGTGTGGGTGTGTGTGTGTGCGCTGATCAGGAAATGAGAGAATAGATTTTTCAGCTCGCTTTTCTAGCGTGCATAACTACACATATACTATCGATAATCTAGCGTTTATTTGAAAACTATTCATAAATAGGCCGAAAAATGACAACGTTTTTTGTGTATTCCAGAATATTCCAGTAAATGCCGTTTATCACGGAATCTTTATATTTTCCTGAAACTTTCAAGAAAACGAGGGCTTTTCAAAATGCTATAAAACGGAAATGAACCGATTAAAAAACAATCCGTTTCGACAATGTTGACTGCAAACAAGTCATTGATAAGCGACGGCCAGATTAGACACATAGCCATAATTTAAGACATAGATTATGTGTTCACAACGCTATCATTGAAGTGGGTGCTGGCATTCAACCATGTTTTACCATGTTCACCAGTGGCATCGAAAGTGTTAAGGCAGCAACAGTAACCATCAAGCTAAACCTTAAGGCAGAAACAGTACCTAAACCTTAATAATAACTAGACAATTCCGCAGGGGAAATTGTGAAAGTGTGGGTGATGCCTGTGCACCGCCGGCCAACGGGAGAGGGTCTCTCGCGAGTCTCTATGACAAACGGTTCAAAAGATACAAAATAGGGAGGGGCCTAATAATAGGGGGCATGGTCAATATAGAACAATGAAAGAGGATATCCCTACTGATTACAATGGCACAACCCACAAGTCTCTACGACAAACGGTTCAAAAGATACACAGAGGGGGAGGAGTCTAACCATGGGGGTGTGGTCAACATAGACCAATGAAAGAGGATATCTCTACTGAGTACAATGGCACAACCCGCAAGTCTCTACGACAAACGGTTAATGCTAGGGTATTGCTAGGGTGTCTAATGTAAGTGGTATAGTTAAAGGGTTAACCCCCTGAGAGGTCATGGCTAGGTCATGGCAGTACTGAGTTGATTGACACCTCCCTTAAGTCTCATGCACACCTGCAAGCCTTAATTGATTAAAATCCTAACTGACGCAAAGCTAGAGTGTAGAGAGCATGACTGTCAAATAAATGGCCATAAATTGAGATAGACATGTCCAATTCCATTTATTTTTCTTTTATGAGCGAAGGGGCAGTCGTGTCATCGTTTTGATGTGTTGTTTTTATATCTACGTCGTGAGATCACTGTCACAATTTACAAAAGGTGATGGTAAAACAAAAAAATTCAGTTTCTACACTCTAGTTCTGAACATTCCGCCATTCATTCCTATGGACCAAAATTGCCCATTTCCAAAATGTAATAGCAACTCACGTTGACCCATGCCGGTCGTTTTGATACCTTACACTTGTGTGTGGTGCAAAATCTCTGGGCGGAGTGTTTGGACAAAAATCTGCGGAATAAATAAAGAATAAAGATATAAATAGTATAGATTATAATAGTGTGGTGACTGGTTTTCACAATTCCCCCGCGGAATTGTCTAGTTAGGGTGACCTGGCAAAGCCAGTCACACCACAATTCTAGAATATATATGATCAGATTTTTGTCCTGCTACTCCTCCCAGAGCCTTACAAGATACAAGACAAGATTCCTTTATTGCCACAAAACCAGGTTGGTGGTATTCTTGATCGGTACAGAGTGTAATAGCTCTACAATACATAAACTGGAACATAGATACAAATGGATACATAATACAGCACAACATGACACAATAAATACATAAATACAGCACAGCACGACACAGCACAACATCTCTTTGCTTCGCACCACACACACGTGTAAGGTATCAAAATGACCGCCCTGCTACTCCTCCCAGAGCTTTCGCACCACACACACGTGTAAATGATCAAAACGACCGCCTTTCTCCAACTCCAGTTGCTATTACTTTCTTATACGTTTCACCGCAGGGTTCTGGAAAAAATCTACTTTAAATAGCTCCATAGGAATGAATGGCGGAATGTTCAAAACTAGAGTGTAGAAGCTGCATTCTTTAGTTTTACCCTCACCTTTTGTAAATTGATAAAAAAATGTTGACCTAGATATAAAAACAACACATCAAAACGATGCCACGACTGTGCCCAGCTCATAAAAGAAAAATAAATGGAATTGGACATTTCTATCTCAACGTATGGCCATTTCTTTGACAGTCACGCTCCACATACACACTAATGGACTCTCCACTCTAGCTGAAATCTGTGATTTCACCGTTCCTTCGCTTCTCTTCCGATCGCCACACGGGCCACAATTGTTGAAGGAATTACACATGATTGCCCCTCCCCCTTTTTGTATCCTTTGAACCATTTGTCGTCGAGACCTGCAGGTTGTGCTATTGTACTCAGTAGGGATATCCTCTTTATCCAACAATAGCTATAATTGACCACTAGATTTGAGAGATGCAAGAAATTACATTACATGAAGAAGAGGAAGAGATGACATCACATGAAGAAGAGAAAGAGATGACATCACATGAAGAAGAGGAAGAGATGACATCACATGAAGAAGAGGAAGAGATGACATCACATGAAGAAGAGGAAGAGATGACATCACATGAAGAAGAGGAAGAGATGACATCACATGAAGAAGAGAAAGAGATGACATCACATGAAGAAGAGAAAGAGATGACATCACATGAAGAAGAGGAAGAGATGACATCACATGAAGAAGAGGAAGAGATGACATCACATGAAGAAGAGAAAGAGATGACATCACATGAAGAAGAGGAAGAGATGCCATCACATGAAGAAGAGAAAGAGATGACATCACATGAAGAAGAGGAAGAGACGACATCACATGAAGAAGCGAAAGAGATGACATCACATGAAGAAGAGAAAGAGATGACATCACATGAAGAAGAGAAAAAGACGACATCACATGAAGAAGAGAAAGAGATGACATCACATGAAGAAGAGAAAGAGATTACATCACATGAAGAAGAGAAAGAGATGACATCACATGAAGGAGAGAAAAAGACGACATCACATGAAGGAGAGAAAGAGATGACATCACATGAAGAAGAGAAAGAGATGACATCACATGAAGAAGAGAAAGAGATGACATCACATGAAGAAGAGAAAGAGATGACATCACATGAAGAAGAGAAAGAGATGACATCACATGAAGGAGAGAAAGAGATGACATCACATGAAGAAGAGGAAGAGATGACATCACATGAAGAAGAGAAAGAGATGACATCACATGAAGAAGAGAAAGAGATGACATCACATGAAGAAGAGGAAGAGATGACATCACATGAAGAAGAGAAAGAGATGACATCACATGAAGAAGAGGAAGAGATGACATCACATGAAGAAGAGAAAGAGATGACATCACATGAAGAAGAGAAAGAGATGACATCACATGAAGAAGAGAGGAAGAGATGACATCACATGAAGAAGAGGAAGAGATGACATTACATGAAGAAGAGAAAGAGATGACACTTAACCCCTAACTGCTCCCGATGAGTCAGTCAGTCTCTACAGTCAGTGTGTGAATGTCTGGGTGAATGGGTGACACACTAACCCTGTATAAGTGCAGTCCATTCACCATCTGCTACTCGTCCACCTCTAGTGTCCAGTCCTGCCCCGCTGAGCGCTTCATCTCTACTGGGACTGATTGTCGGGCTGGTTGTTGTGATTCCACTGATCATCCTCCTGCTCCTGCTGTTTCTCTACAGTAAATCCAAGGGTGAGATGCTTCTCAAGTAAATTGATCATCAGCCATTCTGATTATTCACAGACATGATACTGAAATTCATCTCCCCCTCTTTCCTTACAGGTCCATGTTGTGTCAGGTAGGTGCTTCCCTTACTCATCTCAAACAGGTTAGATTCCCCACTTGCACTAATTCAGTTATGTTTAAACTTTAAATGAAGCTAAGTATTTCTCTTTCTTCAGGTCCATTCAGTCAGAGGGCACCAATCAGGGCTCGGCTACAGACAAGAGGGCCAACCAGAACGAAGAGGGCGTGTACGCCAACGAGAACGAAGAGGGCGTGTACGCCAACGAGAACGAAGAGGGCGTGTACGCCAACGAGAACGAAGAGGGCGTGTACTGCCCTCTTCAGCACGGTCAGCCTTGCAACCAATCACAATCATTCTTCACACATGGTTTCAATCATCTTTCAATAATACTGTAAGATAAATTAATTAATAAATATAGCCATAACCCTTAAAATTGCAAATCAATCAATCATATAATATGGCTTTTTATGTCACACACAAAATAAGTGGAATGTGTTTACTTAGCCTAGCAAGCTACCATCCTTTACACTGAGGTCTACCAAGGATGGAGGTGTCATCATTTTGTCCAGTCATATTCAGAATCAGAAACACCTTGTGGAAATGTACCTCTGTTATGTGAGTCAATGATCACACCGGGTTGTACCAAAACGGTAGGTTTATTTTAAATAAAATGTAGCGTGACGGCAAGAGGCAGTTTACAGTACCGAGGCCGTTTGTAAGTCCTAGCAGTCGATCACCGAGCACATCGATATACCTTATGGCTGACCCCCATTAGTCGGATAGTCGACTAATCGACCGAAAGGAGCCGTAGTCGACTGCCAACCTCTTAGTCGCCTTAGGTCTGCAGATGCCAACCTCCTAACACCTCCCACGACCAAGCTCCGGACCTGGGGCGACAGGGCCTTTGCTGCTGCTGCCCCCTCCCTCTGGAATGCCCTCCCCAGCCATATCCGTGATGCAAACACCCTGCCATCTTTTAAATCAGCCCTCAAAACGCACCTTTTCAATCTTGCTTTTGACCTCGAATTCTGTCGGTTTTATTTTATTTTGTCATATTTTTGTTCTGTTTTTGTTCTATTTTTTTGTTTTGCCATAGTTTTTGTCTCTTCTACCTATGTAAAGCGTCTTTGAGCACCTGGAAAAGCACTATATAAAATAGATGTATTATTATTATTATTATTATTATTATTATTATTATTATTATTATTATTATTATTATTATTATTATTATTATTATTATTATTATTATTATTATTATTATTATTATTATTATTATTATTAGTCGAATGCAAAAAAAATAAAAAAATATTATTATTTTTTTATCGGTTTTTCCTAAAGCAAAGAGGCCTAGAAGCGTGGCTAACGCTAATGGCACGCATACCAGAGGCTAACTGCCTAAGAAAACAGGCACAGAGGCACTGGAAGAGTATTTCACCTGTCTAATGAACACACTAGACTAGACAAATATCAAGATGTATCCATCAGTGGACCAATTGCATGCTTTCGCAGAGAACAAGAAGCCTTCCGTCGACTCCTTCAGACATTAAGCACCGCTCACAGCCCAAATGGAATGATGACTATGATTTTTTTCATAGTCGACTAATAGTTCTAGCTAATAGCTAATAGCTAATTTCGGCGACTACAAGTCGACTATACAAATCCTTAGTCGGGGACAGCCCTTGGCTCTTAGTAGACAAACAGGATAATCATTTAGCCAATGATCTACACACCTCATTGCCTAATACGAGTTACAAGGGATCTGCCCCCAGTGATATATACCAACACTAGACTGAGAGACACAGGACTTCTGGTGTCTGTTACACATGACAGTGATATATACCAACACCACACTGAGAGACACAGGACTTCTGGTGTCTGTTGCACATGACAGTGATATATACCAACACCACACTGAGAGACACAGGACTTCTGGTGTCTGTTGCACATGACAGTGATATATACCAACACTAGACTGAGAGACACAGGACTTCTGGTGTCTGTTGCACATGACAGTGATATATACCAACACTACACTGAGAGAACAGGACTTCTGGTGTCTGTTACACTGAGCCTGAGCTTGAGCTTGATGTCATTAACTGGTTGGTAAATAATTAATTGTTCAAAATTTACTGTAATGGAGACCAGACTAGATCTTGAGTCCTTTCAGCTTGAACTGATCTGAAAATAATAGACAGGGAGAAGCAGTGATGAACTATTTCCAATCCATAATCCATTCATTTTGATCACATCTTTTTTTTTTGATCCACTTTTTCTCCCATTTTCTATATTTTCTCCCATCCCAATTGCGTATCATCCAATTCAACCCTCCCCTGTCACGAACGCTGTTTCTTGCCTCCCACAAGCCGGCTGCAATGTGGACTAAGTCATACATAGCACAAGTCCCCTCCGGTACTTGAGGTAACAGCAGTCGCATCTTTTCACCTGCGCAGCTCGATCTCTCAGTGGCGAGGAGTAACGCGTGGGAGGCTCACGCTGCCCCCGACACTTCCTGATTCTACTGCGCAGGCGCACCAACCGACCTGTAGGAGTCGCTGTCCACAATGCCCGATCCCCACCCATCAGTTTCCCACCCCCTAATACGGCCAATGTGTATTAGTACGGACGGCCAGCTAAACTGAAAGCAATGTGGAGCGCTGGGATCGAACAGGCGATCCCAGCGTCTCTGCATTCGTGGCGAGCGCCTTGCCCACTACGCCACGTAGTCGCCCTCATTTTGATCACATCTAAATACAACCTGACACTGTTGAACCAAACCAAATCGCACAACCTTAATTTGATTCTACAGTGACAATGGAATTCTAAAGGAGATAACATTTCATTTTGAAAAATTATTAGGTTTGAAGTATGAGTGAAAGGGTTATCAATTTCTTTGGTAACTTCTGTTTAAAAGGTAAATGGTAAGTGGTGCATTTATGTAGCGCTTTTATCCAAAGAGCTTTACAATTTAGTTCCTCACATTTTTTACCCATTCGCTCACACATTCACACACCGATGGCGGAGGCGACCATGCAAGGTGCAGATGTAACGGGTGTAAAACTCACTCCCCAGAGGCATACAAACTGAGCGCTTAGAAGGGAATTCCTTTCTTGGCGCAGCGGTTTGTTATGTCGCCCGCAGTGCGGACGCCTGGGGTTCGACTCCCACTCAAGGCATGGTCGAATTCGTGGCAGGGGCGAGTTGCCTCTGTTACACAGACATGCTCATCAGGAGCAATTATTACTCAATTACTTCGACACACTGCCTGGGAGGAGCGGGAATTTAACAGGGAACCTTCCGATTACCAGACGACCGCTCTACCGCCTGAGCCACTGTCACCCCATTTATTTATGTTTATCTATGTTTATTCATCTGTAGGTGACAGGAACATCTATGAAGCAATACAAGGCTCTCAGCGATGTAATGAAAGTACTGTGCATGAATATGGTAGGTCTATAATCTATTATTAGTATGCTACATACTTTGTAAGTCAAATAATAAAATAATCTAGACCAGTCTGTATACAGCTTCTATATACCTCATTCTAATAGTTAAATAAGATAATCTAGACCAGTCTGTATACATCTTCTATATACCTCATTCTAATAGTTAAATAAGATAATCTAGACCAGTCTGTATACATCTTCTATATACCTCATTCTAATAGTTAAATAAGATCATCTAGACCAGTCTGTATACATCTTCTATATACCTCATTCTAATAGTTAAATAATATAATCTAGACCAGTCTGTATACATCTTCTATATACCTCATTCTAATAGTTAAATAAGATAATCTAGACCTGTCTGTATACAGCCTATATACCTCATTATAATAGTTAAATAAGATGATCTAGACCAGTCTGTATACAGCTTCTATATACCTCATTCTAATAGTTAAATAAGATAACCGAGACCAGTCTGTATAGGCCCTACAGCTTCTATATACCTCATTCTAATAGTTAAATAAGATAACCGAGACTCTGTATACAGCGTCGATATCTAATTCCAGTATTGTGATGTTCTCTCTTTATATTTATCACACCATCATCTGCAGTCGAACTTCTCTGAACGTCTGTGTATTCTAACGTCAATCCAGGACCAGCCCAAGGTAAGATGAAACTCATCATGTTCATGGAGCCAATGCTACCCTACTGTATAATGTGTATATCATAATGTTACACTTCAGAAGCAGAATAGGGTATTATGATGAGTATATGGATGTCAGACTACATACTGTGTATACTACATAATTGTAGGCTATATGTAACAGTGGCATCTACGTGTTTGAGTTTTTAAAAGTTGTAGCTGTGCTTCGTTGCAGGTCCTTAGAGAGAGAGACACGGGACGACCTGACAAGAGAGACGTGAAGACATGGAGACATAGAGACATGAAGAAGTATCTCTTTTCATTCAAATACAGACTAGTATTTATACTGTATTACCGCACGCACGCACGCACACACACACACACACACACACACACACACACACACACACACACACACACACACACACACACACACACACACACACACACACACACACACACACACACACACACACACACACACACACACACACACACACACACACACACACACACACACACACACACACACACACACACACACACACACACACACACAGGGACACACTCAACGTTGTGTACATTGATACACAGGCACACACAAACACATGCACATAAACACACAGTTTTGCATATTATTATAAGTTTTGAAGTATTTCCACTTGTGTGATCGTAAACTGTAAAACAGCGGCATCGTTAGACCCTCGCTCAAGACCCCCTTAAAACTCTTACAGCCCCCCTTGTTTTTCCTAAAACAAAACATCTTAGCCCCATTAGCTGAGTCGTGGGCTCTAGTGCGGCTCATTAGCTGAGTCGTGGGCTCTAGTGCGGCTCATTAGCTGAGTCGTGGGCTCTAGTGCGGCTCATTAGCTGAGTCGTGGGCTCTAGTGCGGCTCATTAGCTGAGTCGTGGGCTCTAGTGCGGCTCATTAGCTGAGTCGTGGGCTCTAGTGCGGCTCATTAGCTGAGTCGTGGGCTCTAGTGCGGCTCATTAGCTGAGTCGTGGGCTCTAGTGCGGCTCATTAGCTGAGTCGTGGGCTCTAGTGCGGCTCATTAGCTGAGTCGTGGGCTCTAGTGCGGCTCATTAGCTGAGTCGTGGGCTCTAGTGCGGCTCATCTCTGAAGCTAGCGTGAAGGGCCATCATATAACGCGATAAACTGACAGCCCTAGTTACAATACAAGTGAGTTGCGAGCCCCGCTTTGTTCTTATGTATTTCTGTTTTTACAGTTTGGCTCGGCACCAACAAACGGAGGATGTGCGTTATTTATTTTTTCTGTATAAAGAAAAACACATGACAGTCAGTACATTTTTGCTGCCATTGGCGTTTATCCGTTTTGGTAGGCTAAATTAATATTGTTCTTAATTTTTTCCGCTCCCCACACTTTGGGAACCACTGACCTAAGGTGTCTAGAGGCACCAAGCCCGCCATGCTAGCTTGTCACCGAGAGGGCTACATACTGCTCCAAAGTAAGACCATTTTTCAAAGGGGTCCCTTGACCTCTGACCTCAAGGTATCTGAATGAAAATGAGTTATCTGTGTACCCAAGAGACCCCCCTTTACAACCCAATTCACGCTAATTCATTTCAATGGTAAACGGCTGTTTTTTTATATAACAGCTTTTTATCCAAAGCGCTTTACAATTCTGTTCCTCACATTTGACCCATTCACTCACACATTCACTCACACATTCACTCACACATTCACACACCGACGGCGGAGGCGACCATGCAAGGTGCCAACCTGCTCATCGGGAGCAATTAGGGGTTAAGTGTCTTGCTCAAGGACACATCGACACGCTGCCCGGGAGGAGCGGGAATCGAACTGGGAACCTCCTGATTGCCAGACGACTGCTCTACCTCCCAAGCCACTGTCGCCTCAATGCCACACTAGTCACCATATAGGCATTTCAATTACCTAAGTCAAACTTGACCGGACTGTATAAAATGACCTATTGTTACCTCAAGGATAATCAGGGATAATCTAATGAAAGTGTACAACCACAAACGAGAGACCTGGGGGGATATATGGCATGCTTAGGAACAGCATATTGAAAATAAGGGGGGTTTTCTGAGCAATCTTCAGAACAGAAGTCCTCCTGACCCCTAGAGGGAGCTCAGCCGCGCTAAAGTCCCAACTCCGGTGATGCCCCTGCTGTGCGTTATTTTTTTCGTAGCCGCAGTTTGCGGAGACGCTCTCTGATTGGCCACTGACGTTTCTGGTCATGTGACATGTGCGCCCAATCGTGTAACGAGCTGTGTCTTTGCCCATTTCCGCCTCGAACAGCATGCAAACTAGCTAACGCCTAGTTTATCACACTTTCGAAGTTGGTTAAGGTTAGAGTTTGGAATCAGGGCTGGTGTTCTATCACCCTGCTCTAAGACAAACTCTAACCTTAACCAACTTCGAAAGAGTGCGTAAGTTTAACCGGTGAAAGAAACAGGCGTCACATGATTGGCCGCACATGTCACATGACCAGAAACGTCAGTGGCCAATCAGAGAGTGTCTCCGCAAACTGCGGCTACGGACAAAAATAATGCCACTGCTGTAAATAGAAATAGGGGATGTTATGATTGATTGATTGAAAACTTTATTAACAGATTGCAGAATGGGTACAATACAGTATGGCTCAATAATCCCACCCCTATTTACTCATCGGAACATACTATATTTTATTTACTAATTCATACATTACTAGACTTATATTGAAAAAAATGAACTTAGTTAACAATAAAAAAAATTATAATACCTTAATATTTGCCAAAACTGTATGCTACCCTGTATAGTTCCTCTAGCCATTTTTATACATATATACAACTATATACCTACAGTACATATGCACATTATACTTTTATATATACATACATACACATACATACTGCCAGTTATCAAACCCCTTTTTCATCTCTGTACCTCTGGACAACCATTTGACTGTATTTTATTTTAAACTGTTTTATGTTTTGACATTGCTTTAACTCCACAATCAGACTGTTCCATAATTTTACTCTGCAAATTGAAATACAAAGACTTCATGGTCGTTCGAAAACTGTATCTTTTTAAATGAAATATTCCCCTTAAATTGTAACCCCCATCTTGCACGTTGAACAATATTTGAATATTTCCTGGGAGTTTATTATTTTTAGCTTTGTACATTATTTGTGCAGTTTGACACATTACAATATCAGTACATTTTTATCATTTTGACTGTAAGAAAAGTAAATGAGTATATGTTCCAGATATCCAACCTTGTGAATGATGCGCACATCTGTTTTCTGTAGGATGGTTAATGGGTGTATGAGCATTTATAATTATTTCCCCAGACTTCAACGCAGTAGGTTAAATATGGTGAAAGTAGTGAACAGTAGAGAATGTGAAGTGATTTGTGATCCAGGACCTGCTTTGCTTTGTTTATTACTGAAATGCTCCTTGTCAATTTGGTTTGAATATGTTTGATATGTGATTTCCAATAAATATCTTCATCAATCGTGACACCAAGAAAAAAGATTTCAGACACTCTTTCAATTTCCACCCCATCTATTTTTATCTGTACACATATATCATTCCTACAATTTCCAAACAGCATTATTTTGTTCTTAGATGACAATTTGTTGAAATCAAACCATATTTTTTGTTTAAACATTTCCTGCGTAATGTCCTCCTGCAGTTTATTTAAATTATCCAAAGAAACAGAAAATATTTGTGTCATCGGCAAACAAAAATAATTTCAGTAACTTGGACACTTTACATGTCGTTGATATACAGTATAAATTATTTTGGCTTAACACTGACCCCTGGGGGACACCACAAGCAATGTCCAAACACATTGAAGAGCAATCACCCAGTTTCACATACTGTTGTCTCTTATAGTACTACTCCCCTGATGCCATACTTTTCCAATTTGTTAATTAATATATCATGGTTGATTGTGTCAAATGCTTTTTTTATATAAATAAATACTTCAATTGCATATTGTTGTGAAGGATCAGATTAAACCGAATATATATATTTATTTATGGATATATATTTAATAGTATTTGTATATCGTTTGATATCCCCTGTATATTCCTTGTACATATACACTGAATATCCCTTTAGTCTACTAACAGCCCATAATAGTTTCATTCTACCATTGGACAAGAACCTGGCGCCAGCAGCCAAGCCCCTTGGTTCAAGTTCAATCGTGCCGACGAACATGTCGTTACAAGCCCGGTTCCGCGTAGGAATACGTCTGGCGAAATACGAATGGTACTATTTGTTCACAGCGCATATATATCAGGGCTCGAGACTAACGATGTCCCGACGTCCCGGGGACGATCAAATATTGATTTGGGACGAACAGAAATCTTTGCTGGGACGCATCCGGGACGGAGAGGATTTTTTTTTCACAGGAAATGTCAATTGGACGACTGTCAGTGCACGCATATATATTGCTGTCAAATGGTTAATGTCTCGTGCTGACTAAGTTCACTGAAGTCTAAACGTAGCGTGATTTGCCAAATCCAATGACTATCTCCGCCTCCCAACGCAGCAATACGCTCATCCAGCATCAAGTTACTTCCTACCCACCTCTCCTCCGGTACAGTACTGCAGCTACATGCTAGCTAACCTAGCTCATGTTAGCGTCGTCACTGAACCACCTCGCGTACACAATTAATGACATGTTGCGGACAGCCATATCGGTGACAATGTTTAGCTTTTAGTGCCAAATGATAAGAGTCTGAGGCGGAGTCTCAAAAGAGAATGTTGAATATTTATTGTGCAAAAATCACAACATCCTCTCCAACGGAGCCTTGTAGCCGAGTAGGGTATATCTGCAGAGCCACTTGGTAACGAGTGCAACACCGTGTAATGTCCGTGTGGATCGTTGGAGTAGGGTATATCTGCAGTGCTGCAGCCCCATACTCAGTGTATAGATTTGTATTAGTATCATAATCAATCACCTGTTGTTGAATAAATACCATTACTTTCTAGTTATTACTAAAAAACAGTATATATAAAACAGTAGCTGTATAAAAAAAATTAAAAAAAAAGTATAATTTATATAATTTAATTTAAAAAAATAAAAAAAATAAATGTATGCACTGGTATTTTTGGGACGGTTACATTCACTTTGGGACGGTTAAAATTGTATTTGGGGACGGTTCTGGGACGGTGGTGAAAAAAGTTAGTCTGGAGCCCTGATATATATATGGCGCAAGTAAAGTAGAACTTTCTTTTAGTCCATTAGTCCTTTACCCTCCAACCTAGTAACAGACGTGAAGCCTCACCCACAACGCACGTGTGGTGCAGTATGGCCTACTAGGCCTCAGAATAGGCATTGAGACATCGTGTGGATTAATAGTTGAATTGTCATAGTTTGGCACTATACCGTCGAGTGGGACGTATTTCTATTAAGTTAATAATAGTCTATTATGTATGGTGCATCGTTCGGTTAGAGTTATAAAGTGAGCAGTACCCCCATCGTTCCTGGCGTTATCTAGAGTCTTAACCAGGCTGGGCAGACCACGTGTGGTGCTTGCATCCGAGGAGCTCTGGGCCAGGACGAGTGGACCTGTACATTGGATTACTTCACCCGGACGACGGCGAGCCCTCCACGGCTTGGATTATCTACGTGCTTTGGGTGCTTTGATTATGCCATGGATAACAGCCAACACTGCTGAGTGTTGGAACTACCCCCCCGAGAGGAGTCCAGGTGAGACGGCGCTCTACCCCGAGTGAGGTCGCCTCACGTCTCTTCGTTGTGGACCGGCAGCTACCGTCTACAAGAGGGCCCAGCTGTATTCATCTGTGGACCGAGGTTCTGTGGGCACCGTGTTCAGCACTCTGAATTCTCCCAAGAAATCGTCGGCCAGATGGGATATCGCCAGCGGCTCTCCTAACCCCCCCCCCCCCTACTGACTTACAACCAGCGGGACCCCCCTTTAGTGTATCCAGCTATAATCATTTAAGTACCATCGCTATAGTTCCCTAAAGAACCAGGTTGTATACTTGCTCCCTGCGTAACCAGAGATTGGACATTCAATGTTGATTTACCAACGAATACTCATTTGCCTTACAAGTGCATTCAAATCATAAATGTCATTAAGTGAACGTTGTATATACCCTTTGCTATATAAAATATTCGATTTATACATTTGTGTGGACTTCGTTTCATCAGGTGGGAAAGTGTTCATCATATCTACATCATGTACTGTGTGGCCAGTATTTAAAGTACATAAAGCAGGTAGTGGTTTAATGATACCATACTTATCAATACAGTCAGGGAATTGTACCCCTCAGTTACAATTGGTCCTTCGAGCCGGAGGGTAACTAGTGTAATATTAATATAGTGTTATTAATATTGAAATGGCCTATGATGAACACTCCACGAAACGGTCCTCCTAACGTAGAACGCCCGCGGCGCAGACGACAGACACCTCAGTACTTAGAGGATTACGCTGTCAGTCAACTACCTAGCCTTCGACAAACGGTAAACGCGGTAAAAGTAGAAAGTAAAATTATGTCTGACCTTAACGAACAGGTTACCCCGACCACAGAGGCCCTAGTGGGTTCTAATGTAACTGACCAAGCTCACGGTGGGGACCAGGAGGGAGCTGACATGCCTTTACCCCCCGCCAATACCGAAGAAGTAGTCCCCGACCAGCCCCGGGAGGAAGACAACCCTACAGAGAGAGAACTCTGCACGGAAGAAGAGGAGGAGAGCGCCGAGGAAATAGAGCTCCGGGACTCCCCAACGAGTACCGTCAGGAGCGGCTCACCTCTACAACCGTCTTCCCCCAGCGAAGCGGAGAGGATGCTATCACAGGCGTTCCTCGTCAGCCGGACAGCCTCTACCGAACGCGATCGACTTCAGGGTGAACGCGATCGACTTCAGGGTGAACGCGATCGACTCCAGACACAGCAACGGAGCGAGGAAGAGCACATACGCCTGGAGATGAGACGCCTTCAGACGGAAGAGAATATGGCAAGAGACCGGGCCGACGCCCAGCGCGCCGCTGCCGGTGCCCAAAGAGAAGCAGATCTCACCAAGCGCGAAGCCGAGCGCGACAGACTACAAGCCGAGCGCGACAGACTACAAGCGCAGCTAATGGAGCAGCTGATCCTCAAGGCAACACCCTCTCCCTCCGCCAGGGGTTCAAGGAACTCGTCGAGACAACAGTCAAGGGCAGCGTCTCCTAACCGAGCAAGCGACCCTGAACTTGACCAACAGACCAAGCCTATACCCCCCGCAGACACCCTTCCCAGACCGGTCCAAGCGAGACCCAGCTACAAGGAAGGAGCGGCATACACTGCGGAGAAGCTAAATAAACGACTACAGGATCTAGAGGACCTGATAGAAGAAGAAGAGGGAGAGGAGGAGAACCAAGCCCGACGACAGCACAGTACTCCACCGGACCAGGAGGTCCAGTACAGCCCAGGCTATACCCCCGCGGCGCTGCGCTACAGACCCCCGACTCTATTCACGGGTGAGCACGACGCACGACCAGCCCCGAGGAATAGCACCTGGACCAGCGGGCCATGGTACCCTGCCGGTACCAGCCCACAGAGAGGCGCAAGAGGAGACTCGCCTAGGAGGTCTCTCCCCCAACGCTCGCCGATGTATCAGCCATCCACGGCGTCATACATTGCCACGCCGACGTTTCCAGACTTCACCTATGAGAATCGAGCACAGTACACGGAGCTCCGGATGTGCTTAGAGACAATGATGGTGGATGTCGCTGATGAACGCCACAAGTATGCAATATTACTGAAGCACCTGAAAGTACCGCGAGCGCACAATATAGCGCTAGCCTATGCCACCTCTACGACCCCATACACCGCGGCTCTAGCAGCGCTGGACCAGAGATATGGACGTATATGGGATTACGTAATCCAAGAGATAAGGCATATTGATCGCCTACCCCCAGCAACAGACAATCGCTCATTAGACGACCTGTCTATAAAAGTGCAGTCCCTGGTAGGGATGCTGGGAGCGCAACGGGAAAAGGGCATGCACGAGCTATACGCCAACTCTAACGTCGAGAGGATTTTAGAGAAGCTGCCACCCGCCAGACAAGAGCGCTTCAGGCGGCAGAGAGACCACCGTGATCCTAACGGTCCCGAACCATCCCTCCTCGATCTAGCCGACTTCCTGGCGAGAGAAGTCAGCAGCCTACGACTGGATACGTTCGTGCGGAGCACACCAAGCTCCAGAGAGGGACCCAGGAGAATAAACGATGGAAGAAGATCGGTGACTGTCATGCACCAATCAGAATCAGTACCGAGCAGTAAGAACCACAGTACCCCCTCGAGAAAAGAGAAGTGGAAGATGGTGTGCCCCTACTGCGAGAAGGAACACTGGCTGTCACAATGTGACCTGTTCACAAAGATGAATGCAGAAGAAGTGAGTCAATGGATAAAGTCCAACAGGCGCTGTTACCGATGTGCGCGCAGTCACATGGCAGCCGAATGCCGCCTAAAGAAGAGGTGCAGTCGGTGTGACGGAGCCCATCTAGATGTACTACACGACAGTAACAGACGAAGGCCTGCACCTGCACCATCGAGCAGCACCAAGGCAAGTGTCATGTACATTGACCCCGCCAGCAGCAGCGGCGCCCAAGTGCTCTTAAAGGTAGTCCGTGTAACATTGAGCTACCAAGATAAAGTCATGGACACTTACGCCGTCCTTGATGACGGGTCAGAGAAGACCCTTCTGCTCGCGTCCGCTGCGGCCCAGCTGGGACTGCGGGGGAGCGAGAACCAAATGACGATTCGGACAATAAGAAGAGATTTAAAGACGATAAAGGGCGAGAATGTCTCCTTCACTATCGCAGCAAGCGGGCAGCCAGAGCGACGGTATAGGATTACAAATGCTTTCACCAGCCAAGAAATAGGACTATCGCAGTACACCTACCCCATCGCCAAGCTGATGGATAAATATGTGCACCTGCGTCAACTACCTATCCCGCTCATAGACGGCGCCACCCCGACCCTGCTGATAGGCTCCGACCATGCAGACCTCATCGTCCCGATAGACCGGGTCCATACAGGACCCCGAGGCTGTCCTGCAGCAGTCGAGACCCGCCTAGGGTGGACACTACAAGGCCCCCTCGTTAAATCTCTCAACCGAACAGCAGCCACTAGCTGCCTCCACTCCAGAGCGACAGAAGAAGACACCACTCTCCTGCAGCATGTCGAGAGGCTATGGACACTAGAGACAATGCCCTTTAAGAACGAAAAGAAAGACATTCGTTCTAAAGAAGACATTTACGCCATAAACCACCTCGAGCAAGGGACAAAGAGAGTCACAGTCGGCGGAGTGATGAGATACGCAACTCCACTCCTGAGGCGAGAGGGAATGCCCACCTTTCACGCAAAGAAAGACGCCACGGAGCGGTATCTATTGAACACAGAGCGGCGCCTAGCCAAAGACCCCGCTCAAGAGAGTGTGTACCGCGCTGAGATTGAGAAGCTAATCACAGCGGGACACGTGACAAAGATTGACATTAAAGAGGCCGATCAGACGACCGAATCATGGTACGTGCCGCACCACAAGGTCCACCACAACGGCAAGGATCGCATTGTGTTTAACTGCAGCTACCAGATCGGATCCCAAAATCTGAATAAAGAGCTCTTGCCCGGCCCCACACTCGGCCCCTCTCTACTAGGCGTGCTACTACGCTTCCGCCAGGACAAGGTGGCTATCAGCGGGGATATCAAAGGGATGTTCCTGCAGGTGAGACTAGTGGAGGAGGACAAGCCCCTGCTACGGTTCCTATGGAGAGAGAGGATCGGAGATGAGCACCCAGCCATCTACCAGTGGGAAGTCCTCCCCTTCGGAACCACATGCAGCCCGTGCTGTGCTACATTTGCACTACAGAAACACGTCGCAGAGGACCCAGCAGCAGATGAAGAGGTCCGACACAGTGTGAAGAACAGTTTCTACGTGGACAACTGTTTACAAAGCGTTTCGACTCAAGAAGAAGCCGAGGCTCTCCTAATCAAGCTACGCGCCTCCCTGATCAAAGGCGGCTTTGATCTCAGGCAGTGGGCGACAGTGGCTCGGGAGGTAGAGCAGTCGTCTGGCAATCCAGAGGTTCCCGGTTTGATTCCCGCTCCCATTTACCAGTGGGCCAGCAGTGACCCGCACGTATTGCGCAGCCTCTCCCCCGCGGACAAGGCTGCCAGCAGCGAGACCTGGATGGCGACAATCCCAGGAGAAGCCCAAGAAATGACACTAGGACTAGTCTGGCGCTTCAAAACAGACTCGCTCCACTATAGACACAAACCCCTGACCACGGAGCAGGGAAGGTCGACGGCGATACCGACCACCAGACGGAGTGTGTACAGAACACTCGCCAGACAATATGACCCGTTGGGATGTATTCTACCTTACACCACCAGGGCAAAGATGATTGTACGAGCACTATGGGACAAGGACCAGGGCTGGGACGACCCAATACCCGCACACCTTGCCTCCACATGGAGAGAGTGGGAGACGGAGCTCCGCTCACTCCCAGGCGTCAATATACGCCGCAGCTACTTCCCACCCACAGTGAGGCCAGAGACATGCAAGATGGATCTACACGTCTTCAGTGACGCCTCCGAAGTAGCCTATGGATCGGTGGCTTACTTGCGTGCCCAAGAGAAGGGAGGAGAGATACACACTGCTTTCATCCTGGCTCGCTCAAGAATAGCCCCACGAAAGCAACAATCTATCCCGCGTCTAGAGCTCTGCGCAGCCCTAGCAGGAGCGCATCTAGCCACGTTAATCCAACGTGAACTCACCATTCCGGTGCACAGAACAATCTTGTGGTCAGATTCCACGACAGTACTCACATGGATCAAGTCTGATTCATGCAGATACAAAGTCTTCGTGGGAGTCAGAGTCACCGAGATTCAAGAGTTAACAGAAGCAGCGAGCTGGCGGTATGTGGACACCAAACACAACCCAGCTGACGTCATCACCCGGGGAATGTCCCTAGATGACCTCACCCGTCGCAACATCTACAGTGACGGACCAGAGTTCCTCCAGCTCCCGGAAGAAGAGTGGCCTACGCCCACCCCACGGGAAGCGAATAAAGAGGAGGCTGAGAACAAGAAACCTATGTTCTGTGGACTGAGCACAGTCGCCTCCACAGACCCCAACATAGATGATTGCATTACCCTACAGAGTGCGCAGCTAAAGACATTTCTGTGGCACCACCCAGAGATTCAGTCCACTGCCGACATTTCAGCAGCTGACTACGAAGAAGCAGAACTTCTTCTACTACAACGAGCCCAGAGAGACTCGTTCCCCGATGAGCTAGACTGTCTACAGGGAGGAAAGCCCGTCCCATCAGACAGCAGATTGCTCCACCTGGCACCCGAGAGCGACGCCCATAATCTCATCAGAGTGGGTGGTCGTCTGCGGAGAGCCCCCGATCTACCGGATGCCGTTAAGCACCCGATAGTCTTGAACAGCCGACACAAGGTCACAGAGCTGATCATAAAGAAATACGACGAGGATGTACACCACGCAGGAGCAGAGAGAGTCTTCGCGGAGATCAGACGTCGCTATTGGATACTTCAAGGAAGAGAAGCAGTGCGACGCTTCCAGCGAACCTGTCTAGACTGCCGAAAGTGGCGCACGCAGCCCAGCATACCCCGGATGGCTGACCTACCTCCCTGTCGCCTCCGACTCGGCGACAAGCCATTCCACTCAACAGGCATGGACTGTTTTGGCCTGTTGTATATAAAGAAAGGAAGAGGAACCGAGAAGCGGTGGGGTATTGTATTCAAATGCATGACCACCAGAGCGATACATATCGAACTCCTTCCAACTATGAGCACAGACTCATTCCTTATGGCCTTCCGAAGATTCACATCGCGGAAAGGAAAACTGTCTACATTGTTGTCTGATCACGGGACAAACTTCAAAGGCGGAGAAAGAGAGCTGAGAGAGAGCTTCCAAGCTATGGGCCCAGAACTTAAGACCCACCTCGCTCCATCCCAGATTGACTTCCAGTTTAATCCCCCGAACGCACCCCACTTCGGTGGAACCTGGGAACGAGAAGTACGTTCTATAAAGACAGCCCTGTACGCCGTGCTTGGGGCCCAGACTGTGGCGGAAGAAGTCCTAATGACAGTCCTCACGGAGATCGAGGGAGTATTGAACTCCAAGCCCCTCGGCTACGTCTCCAGTGATGTAGCAGATGTCGACCCAGTCACCCCCAACACACTCTTGATTGGGCGGCTGGACCCTGCGCTACCCCAGACAATGTACAGGCCTGAAGAAGCGAACGGCCGAAGAATGTGGAGGTACAGTCAAGTACTAGCTGACAAGTTTTGGAACAGCTTTCTACTCCACTACCTACCGTCTCTACAGACCCGCCAGAAGTGGGTAAAAGAGAGAGACAATTTGACAGAAGGAACAGTCGTCATGATTATCGACCAGTCACTACCCAGAGCTATGTGGCCGGCTGGCCGCGTAAGCAAAGTGATCACCGGTGCCGATGGCAAGGTCCGAGCAGCTGAAGTACTCGTCCAAGGGCGAACTTACACACGACCCGTGGCGAGGCTAATAGAACTGCCCAGACTCCCGGACACTATCGATGACGACCATGACCCCATGACTTTGTGAGTTGACTGACCCTTACAGCGGACCTTGAGTGGTAGACAGTGCGGTTAATCTGTCTCTGCTTAGCTAATTAGGTGGGACTAATTAGGGGGCGGCTGTTGTGAAGGATCAGATTAAACCGAATATATATATTTATTTATGGATATATATTTAATAGTATTTGTATATCGTTTGATATCCCCTGTATATTCCTTGTACATATACACTGAATATCCCTTTAGTCTACTAACAGCCCATAATAGTTTCATTCTACCATTGGACAAGAACCTGGCGCCAGCAGCCAAGCCCCTTGGTTCAAGTTCAATCGTGCCGACGAACATGTCGTTACAAGCCCGGTTCCGCGTAGGAATACGTCTGGCGAAATACGAATGGTACTATTTGTTCACAGCGCATATATATATGGCGCAAGTAAAGTAGAACTTTCTTTTAGTCCATTAGTCCTTTACCCTCCAACCTAGTAACAGACGTGAAGCCTCACCCACGACGCACGTGTGGTGCAGTATGGCCTACTTGGCCTCAGAATAGGCATTGAGACATCGTGTGGATTAATAGTTGAATTGTCATAGTTTGGCACTATACCGTCGAGTGGGACGTATTTCTATTAAGTTAATAATAGTCTATTATGTATGGTGCATCGTTCGGTTAGAGTTATAAAGTGAGCAGTACCCCCATCGTTCCTGGCGTTATCTAGAGTCTTAACCAGGCTGGGCAGACCACGTGTGGTGCTTGCATCCGAGGAGCTCTGGGCCAGGACGAGTGGACCTGTACATTGGATTACTTCACCCGGACGACGGCGAGCCCTCCACGGCTTGGATTATCTACGTGCTTTGGGTGCTTTGATTATGCCATGGATAACAGCCAACACTGCTGAGTGTTGGAACTACCCCCCCGAGAGGAGTCCAGGTGAGACGGCGCTCTACCCCGAGTGAGGTCGCCTCACGTCTCTTCGTTGTGGACCGGCAGCTACCGTCTACAAGAGGGCCCAGCTGTATTCATCTGTGGACCGAGGTTCTGTGGGCACCGTGTTCAGCACTCTGAATTCTCCCAAGAAATCGTCGGCCAGATGGGATATCGCCAGCGGCTCTCCTAACCCCCCCCCCCTACTGACTTACAACCAGCGGGACCCCCCTTTAGTGTATCCAGCTATAATCATTTAAGTACCATCGCTATAGTTCCCTAAAGAACCAGGTTGTATACTTGCTCCCTGCGTAACCAGAGATTGGACATTCAATGTTGATTTACCAACGAATACTCATTTGCCTTACAAGTGCATTCAAATCATAAATGTCATTAAGTGAACGTTGTATATACCCTTTGCTATATAAAATATTCGATTTATACATTTGTGTGGACTTCGTTTCATCAGGTGGGAAAGTGTTCATCATATCTACATCATGTACTGTGTGGCCAGTATTTAAAGTACATAAAGCAGGTAGTGGTTTAATGATACCATACTTATCAATACAGTCAGGGAATTGTACCCCTCAGTTACACATATTGTTTTTTGTCTATGGCATTTGTGATTTCCTCTATTGTTTCTATTATTGCCAGTGACGTTGATCTGTGTGCTCTGAACCCATATTGGCTATCAGAGAGTAGTTTATGCGCATCTAAGAAAGCACCTGTTGTTAAAAAGTTTTTCGAGTACTTTGGAGAATTGTGGGAGTAAAGAGACAGGTCTATAATAGTTTGTGAAGGGGTGTTTGCTCCCAGTTGTATACAGTGGTATGACTTTAGCTGTTTTTTTTTTTTTTGTTTTTTTTTTTGTTTTTTTTTATATCTTTTTCCCCCTCCATTTTCCTCCGATTTTTCTCCCATCCCAATGTTAGTCGTTATGCCAATTCCCAATCCCCTTCCTGGTCGCTGCACACTTACCCCCCACAGTCGGTCTGGGAGAGTGGAGGCTACCACGTGCTTCCTCCGACACATGTCCAGCCAATCAACCGCTTCTTTTCACCTGGCAGCGCGGATTCTCACTGAAAGGGCATAGCGTGTGGAAGGATCACACTATCCCACTCAGGTCCTATCCGCGCTTAGCAGGCGCCCCGACCGAACTGTAGGAGTCGCTGTTTACAACGACCCGGACCCACCCCGCCAGCTTCTCCAACCCTCTAATACTGCCAATTGTATTAGTGTGAACGGCCAGCCAAGCTGGTGACAACCCCGGAGCTGTGAGCTGCAGGCGAATCCAGCCGCTCCGGGGTTTGGTGACGAACGAAATCTCCGTTACGCCACCTGACCGCCCTATGACTTTAGCTGTTTTAATTTCATCAGGAAATGAACCAGTTTGAAATTATAAATTGCAGATGTATGTCCAGACCAGGCTGCAGAAACAAATTAGTGGGGGGGCATAAAATGTTCTCGGGGGGGCACAATGGTTTTTCAACACAGGTTCCCTTTTATACGTTTCAGCTAGGACAACGGCGCTGTGGCTTGCTTGGCGCTGCCCACGGTGCTGAACTAAACAGCAGAGAGGCAATTGAAAAATCTAATTTCTCTCTATCTTAAGAACATTCACTTATACAAAAACAGACTGAACAGATATATATAACAGACCTGCTGGGGCAGCGGACTGAGAGCAGGGGACACAAACAGGCTGGATAAGATGGTCAGGAAGGCCAGTAGTGTGGTTGGGGTGGAGCTGGACTCCCTAGCGAGGGTGGCGGAGAGGAGGAACCTTGCTAAGCTCCAGGCCATCAGGGAAAACCCCTCCCACCCTCTATACACAGACTTGGCTGACAGGAGGAGCATGTTATAGGCTCACACTACCTAAATGCAGCACTGAACGGCACAGGAAGTCCTTCATTCCGACAGCCATCAGACTATACAATGCATCACTGTGCCTCACTGCATCACTGAGCACAGAGTGACAGTTACCATCTTCCTGGACTCTTACTTTTTAAACAGCACTGTGCAATATTACACCTACTGTAGACTTCAGTATATTTGTACTGTATTTATTTACTGTATCTTTTATTCTATTTCATTTTTTTCTATTCTTAGGCCATTTGTTTTGTTATTCTTATTCGTGACTTGTTCTGTCTAAATGTTTAATGTTGAGTGATTTGCAGTGTCAAATTTCCCTCAGGATAATACATTTCATTTCTATTCTATTCTATTCTATTCTATATCTTTGAAAAGTCTCCATTTATTCAACACTTCTGAATTCACTGACAAACTGAACTGAACTGACAAAAATAAGGTGCATAAAAAAGCAAACAAAATTCCTCCACAGGCTACTCACCATCATTAGTAGAGCGGCAAGCAGCGTTTGGGGACAGAGTGAAATCTTCTTAAAACACTGCCCCTCCACTCATTCCTGAACTTTTTTGTTAAGTCCTTCTCAAATGCCAACTGAATTAAATTGGCCTTGCGTCGATGAAGCATACTAAGGCAATGTTCTGTAAAGATGTTCTTGAGGGTAGAAAACGAATTCTCACAGAGTGCCGTACTAGCTTCACTAGTGTTGTTGTTGACATCAGTGCCCACTAGGGCTGTCCCCGACTAAGGATTTGGATAGTCGACTTTGATTGAATTTTATTTATTTTTTTAACCAGGGTGGGCACAGCTGACTCAGTGGGCGGGCCCGGCCCCCTAATGCCCGCCCATGGCGCCGGGTCTGTGTATGTCAATGGTTTTGAAATCCCAGCAATGATCACTAATGTCATATCAATGTCATCACAATCAGTGGACCTTTTGTTCTTTGTTCAACATTTATTTTTCATCCACTGCTAAAAACATTGAACTGGGATTTCTCTCCAACAATCCCTAATTTTTTTTAACAGCTGTCCAGCTGGGTTAATAATGTTATCATTAATAGTGTGATAGTTCAGAGATGTGATCATTAATAGATGTGATAGATAAATGTGTTGTGATTAAAATATGATGTACTTACTATGCTAGTTAATAGATGTGATTGTTAATAAATGTGATTGCTAGGTGATGTGGCATGATTTGTTGGATTCAATCTTATGCAAGACACCGAACCACTGGCTCATCAATTACTTAGTGGTCCCGATGGTCTACAGATGTACCTCATAAAACTTGCCTCATGTTTTGTCATTTCCTTTATATGATTTATTTAATTTATCCTTGTCTAGGGGTGAAACTGCTGCCGATTGGAAATGTGCCAAAGTCATCCCACTGCACAAAGGTGGTGATCCTTCAGATCCTAATAACTACAGACCTATCTCCATTATTAACAGTCCGGCTTCAGACGTCCACAGGAATAGTCTTGGTGGAACGTAGAGAGATCTGCTGTAGACGTCCACAGGAATAGTCTTGGTGGAACGTAGAGAGATCTGCTGTAGACGTCCACAGGAATAGTCTTGGTGGAACGTAGAGAGATCTGCTGTAGACGTCCACAGGAATAGTCTTGGTGGAACGGGGAGTAGGCTGTTCAAACCCGTTGCAAACCCCCAAGAGGAACATAACTACTTGGCGTCACGAAGGGAGTTCTCAGCTACATCGCTTGGACGCGTATTAGTATAAGTGGAAAAGCTGCAGTGTTGCTAACTAACCAACCAACCCATCAACCAACCAAGCAACCCACCCACCCACCCACCCACCAACCGACCCACCAACCAACCCACCACCAACGCACCAACCAACCCACCCACCAACCGACCCACCAACCAACCCACCACCAACCCACCAACCAACCCACCAACCAACCCACCAACCAACCAACACACCCACCCACCCACCCACCCACCAACCAACCAACCCACCAACCAACCCACCAACCCACCAACCAACCAACCAACCAAGGGGCAGGTAACTATAAGATTTATTCTTCTTCCTGCTCCTTTTGTCCATGGAATGACTATTTATGATTGTGTAATGAAGAAACTCTGATTGTATGATTCCATGTGGCAAATAAAAACTCTGAACTGACCTGAACTGAACTGAACCAACCAACCAACCATCCCACCAACCAACCCACCAACCCACCAACCCACCAACCAACCCAACAACCCACCCACCCACCAACCAACCAAAACCACCAACCAATGAGGATCTAAGATGTGATTGGATGTTTTATATGAGGATCTAAGATGAGATTGGATCTAAGATGTGATTGGATGTTTTACATGAGGATCTAAGATGTGATTGTCAAGTCAAGTCAAGAGTTTTATTTGTCACGGCATACAAGTATACAATGAAATGCGGGTGGTCTTGCCCGCAACTATGTGCATAATACAATAGTAATATATGATAGAATCCAATAGAACGACATTGTTCTATTGTTTGCACCTCCTCATCCATCACTCTCAACATAGGTGAGTCCCCTCCTCTACTCCCTGTACACACACATGACTGTGTGGCACAGCGGAACAACAACACAATCATCAAATTTGCTGACGACACAGTAGTGGTGGGCCTGATCTCTGCAAACGACGAGAGGGCCTACCTGGAGGAGGTTAAGGTTCTAGCGGGATGGTGTCAAGAGAACAGCCTCTCCCGCGTGATTACCAAACCTAGCCGCATTTCTGGCAGACGCTCTCTGATTGGCACTGACTGACGCTCTCTGATTGGCCACTGACATGTTTGCCCAATCGCGTGACGAGCTGTGTCTTTGCCCATTTCCGCGTCGAACAGCCTGCAAACTACCTGGCGTTCTATCGCCATGCTCTAAGACAAACTCTAACCTTAACCAACTTCGAAAGAGTGCCTAAGCTTAACCGTCCAAAGAACTTGCCGTCACGCTCTAAGACAAACTCTAACCTTAACCAACTTCGAAGAGTGCCTAAGCTTAACCAGTGTAGAAACTGTCGTTGGCCAATCAGAGAGCGTCTGCCAGAAATGCGGCTAGGTTTGGTAATCACGCGCCTCTCCCTGAACGTCAGCAAAACAAAGGAGATGATTGTGGACTTTAGGAGGTCGGGGGTCAGGGACTACAGCCCCCTCAGCATCGATGGGGCACCGGTTGAGAGAGTGAACAGTTTTAAGTACCTCGGAGTCCACATATCCGAGGACTTGACATGGACCACACACATTGACAGTGTTATCAAGAAGGCACGACAACGCCTCTACTTCCTTAGGCGCTTAAGGAAGTTCAACGTGAGTCAGAAGATCCTCAAGAACTTCTACTCAGGCACAATAGAGAGCATCCTGACTGGCAATATCACCTCCTGGTTTGGGAATAGCACTGCACAAGACCGCAGCAGACTACAGAGAGTGGCCCGTTCAGCCGAATGCACAATTGGAGGGGGGCACCACAAGCTAAGCTATACCTCACCATTTTTGTACCAGATGGACATACTGTATATAGAGGTATACTGAACAATTGTTGTTTACACTTGTGTTTACTTGACTTCTTGACTTTCTATTTTTACTTGTTGTACTTATTTATACTATCTTATTATTATCTAGCACACTCTCAGGAGCGAAAAACAGCAAAGTATTCTGTATTTCTGTATGACAAATAATAAAGAAACTTGAGGCTCACAACACACACAGCTGTAGCCACTCCTCATTTCAGTTCAACACTGACACCTGGTGGTTGCTAGTCATATTGATGGTTTATCTGGTTTTGAATCTTGCCTTTTACATTAACAGCCAAGTGTTACAGTAAGTGTAGACAGACAGACAGACAGACAGACAGACAGACAGACAGACAGACAGACAGACAGACAGACAGACAGACAGACAGACAGACAGACAGACAGACAGACAGACAGACAGACAGACAGACAGACAGACAGACAGATAGATAGATAGATAGATAGATAGATAGATAGATAGAAAAATAGATTTGGTTGCAATCAACAAGACAACACAGTACAAACACCACACAGTCAACAAGACAACACAGTACAAACACCACACAGTCAACAAGACAACACAGTACAAACACCACACAATCAACAAGACAACACAGTACAAACACCACACAGTCAACAAGACAACACAGTACAAACACCACACAGTCAACAAGACAACACAGTACAAACACCACACAGTCAACAAGACAACACAGTACAAACACCACACAGGCACAAAAACATTGGCTCAACAGCCCAATACGTAGAGAAAAGATAAACAACAACAACACAAACACAGCTTCAGATACCTAACCAGCACCATGGTTACAATTAAGATCTAATAATCCATCAGAGCAATGGCATGTGGGATGAAGGACTTCTTAAATATGTGTTTTGGGGGCTAGAGGAACTCTATAGCGCCTTCCAGATGGACGCTTGTCAAACTCACCATGACGGGGATGCAAAGGATCCGACAATATTCACTGAGCCTTGTCCCTGTTCCCTATAGGTAGACCTGAGTTTAAGGGAGTCATCCGACAAGTAGAGGGCGCTGTCTCTCCACATGAGTGGGATTGTCTGCTTAGTATCCATACAATCCATGGCATTAGTGTGAATAACGAGCCACGTCATTAGACATCAATCTTCATAACCAACAATGAAGGGTAATGATTAGTGTATTATCTGCATTGTGAATGTGAGAGATGATGATGATGATGATGTTTATGATGTTTATGATGATGATGGTTCCACTGTGGACATGTTTACGCAGGACAGTATCCTCACCTGCTTGACTTGGACTTCTGCATAACTACATGAAGACAACAGGACATGACACGCAGCCTCACCACCCCGTGACAAAATACTAATATAAACACAGGAAGCTGCTGCATGGTGTGTTATCAGCATCATCCGAGGCCTTCCAGTGAAGAGCCGTGGTTATACTTTACTTTAAAGCTGTAGTTCATAATGACAATACATTAAACTACTCTAAAGCTGTAGTTCATAATGACAATACATTAAACTACTCTAAAGCTGTAGTTCATAATGACAATACAATAAACTACTCTAAAACTGTAGTTCATAATGACAATACATTAAACTACTCTAAAACTGTAGTTCATAATGACAATACATTAAACTACTCTAAAACTGTAATTCATAATTGTCTTGCCCCTCCAGGGTTCCCGTCTACCTTAACTCTCGTTATTCCTACTCTATCCATACCCAGCTTCTCTCTCTCTCTCTCTCTCTCTCTCTCTCTCTCTCTCTCTCTCTCTCTCTCTCTCTCTCTCTCTCCTTCCTTTAAAAGGTGTGATCTTGCACTTGTCGTTTACATAAAGAGACCACACATACACGCGCATATTGGAAGTCATGGACATTGAAACAAAGACACTTATGCATTGTATATTGTATAATGTATAGTGTTGGGACTTATTCCTCTTTAATTAACTTACTTTTTTAACTGACAGACAGACAGACAGACAGACAGACAGACAGGGGGGACCCTGATGTAAACAAGTCGAAAGTCTTTCTCTGGTCTGCATCCCCTTAACAATTGTATGTATTGAGCTGTACTGTACTGTACCCATTCTGCAATCTGTTAATAAACTATTCAATCAATCAATCAATCTCTCTCTCTCTCTCTCTCTCTCTCTCTCTCTCTCACACACACACACACCCTCTCTCTCTCTCTCTCTCTCTCTCTCTCTCTCTCTCACACACACACACACCCTCTCTCTCTCTCTCTCTCTCTCTCCTTCCTTTAAAAGGTGTGATCTTGCACTTGTCGTTTACATAAAGAGACCACACATACACGCGCATATTGGAAGTCATGGACATTGAAACAAAGACACTTATGCAGTAGGGCAAATGTGTATATGATTTGCACAATATGATGTTTTGGTAAACATTTGGTAATAAAACTACCAACAGAGGAGATCTGGAAAGAGAAATGAACGGTTTGTGTCTGTGATGCAATTCCTATGTGTTTCAGGGGATGAAGACGTTGAACAAAAGTGAGTTGTTATTGCGGTACCCGACAGCTTTGGGACCCGTAACACAAACACTACCGGAGTCTCATGGCCAGTACAGAGAGACTCAGAAGGAGCTTCTATCCCCAGGCCATCAGGATGATCGAGGACTCTATGTAACATCAACCCATCCATCTACACTCATTGCACACACATCCACATGCACACACTCACTTTAAACAGACACTCACCTTAACACTCACTTTAGACACTTTAAACACTTTAACAGTACACCATATTGTATCTATTTATGAAAGAGATTTGCACAACACCCATACCTCATTTAGCATTTTGCATCTTGCCTGTTTTTGTACCTCATGCATTTTGTACCTCATTGTCTGCATTTTTACTTCATTGTACTTGGGTTGTACTTTAGTGTGTATATTGTATAATGTATAGTGTTGGGACTTATTCCTCTTTAATTAACTTACTTTTTTAACTGACAGACAGACAGACAGACAGACAGACAGACAGACAGACAGACAGACAGACAGACAGACAGACAGACAGACAGACAGACAGACAGACAGACAGACAGACAGACAGACAGACAGACAGACAGACAGACAGACAGACAGACAGACAGACATAGAGACGGCTCTTTCACCTGTTCTTAAAGAGAGAGGAACTGAGAAAGCTGAGAAAGAAATGGGGGGGATTTAGTACATCTGACAGCTGAACCATTAGATCAGGAAACAGAAACAGACAGTTGAACAACTAGGACGAGCTGTCAAACGGACTGACGAGACCCAGAGCTGACGATGAGGGGCCTGATCATCCTCCTGTTCGCTGCCTCATGTCTTAACAGTGAGTTGATTTCTTTAAAGACCAATCTGTTTGTTTTGCTGACTTTAATATAACCTTTAATCAGAGCAGCATAACTGGACCACATACCACTTTAACATAACCTTTAATCAGAGTAGCATAACTGGACAACATACCACTTTAATATAACCTTTAATCAGAGCAGCATAACTGGACCACACACCACTTTAATATAACCTTTAATCAGAGCAGCATAACTGGACCACATACCACTTTAATATAACCTTTAATCAGAGCAGCATAACTGGACCACACACCACTTTAATATAACCTTTAATCAGAGCAGCATAACTGGACCACATACCACTTTAACATAACCTTTAATCAGAGATTCAAGATTCAAGATTGTTTATTGTCATATGCACAGTTAAAACGACAGTTTGCCATACAATGAAAATCTTACTTTGCTAGTCCACCCTTCACAAAAAAATCACACAGTACTTAACTTAAACATATTTAAATACAAGCGAGTGCTAGAAAATAAGATATAATAAAACTAGATACAATATATATATACAATACAACAAGGCACAGTGAGTTACAATTTCACGTTCCATGGAGGTGACAGTGGGTCATAGCAGCAGTTAAAAGTGTCTTTAGTGATTCATAGTTCATAGTAGAAGGTGTGTGTGGAGGGGGGGGGGGGGGGGGGGGGGGGTAGGCATTCAAGAGTCTGATGGCCTGTGGGTAGAAACTGTTTGTCAGTCTCGTGGTTCTGGCTTTCAGACTCCTATATCGCCTGCCTGATGGCAGGAGGTTGAAGAGTCTGTGCTGGGGGTGTGTGCTGTCCTTAATGATGTTATGTGCTCTCCTGGTGGCCCTGGTAGAGTAAATGTCCTGCAGTGAGGGGAAGGCTGCTCCAGAGATGTACTGAGCAGTTTTAATCACTCGCTGGAGTGCCTTCCTCTCCTTAGCAGTGCAGTTTCCATACCAGACTGTGATTGAACTGGTAAGGACACTCTCAACCGTACTTCTATAGAAGTTGCTGAGAATCTTGGGTGGCATACCAAATTTTCTCAGCCTTCTTAGGAAGTACAGTCGTTGGTGGGATTTTTTAATGATCTGTTGGGTGTTGTGAGCCCAGGTGAGGTCCTCGCTGATGTGGATACTGAGGAATTTAAAGGTTTTAACCCTATCCACCTCCGTCTCACCTATGTACAGAGCAGCATAACTGGACCACATACCACTTTAACACAACCTATATAGAGGTCATGTAGAATGTGTACTTTTACTTTAGATACTTAAGTACTGTACATTCAATAGCAAAAATAAATAGCAGGATTTGAATGGAGGACTTTTACTTTGACCAGAGTACTCATTTATCTATAGTATTTCTACTTTTACTTAAGTAAAGGAACTGTGTACTTCTTCCACCACTGTATGTTGTGTTAACGAGAACATCATAAGCCCTACAGTCCAGAATGACTGAGTTACATGTTCTCTTTCTCTGACCGACAGGCTCTGTGAGCTCCTCCTCTGTGAGGAACATCAAGGGATGTCCAGGAGGAACTGTCATCATCAACTGGGATTATCTTCCAACCACAGGAGCTGCTACAGTTAGAGAAGTTAACTTGTGGAAAAATATAATCATATTAATATTAAAGACTGGAAAGTCGAACGAGTGGGCAACGAAGGATAGAGTCTCTCTGGTTCATGACAAAAAGGGAAGGAAAATCAAGATGGTCATCAAGGAACTAACAAGAAATGATGAGGGAACATACACAATTAAAAGAAAAGTAAAAATCAATCAGAATTTTTTTTACTTTGACATTGATCCCTCTGTGAAATTGGACGTAAAGAAAGGTAAGAGGCCTGAACTTTCTAATCTAAATGCATCACATTCAGATCTCATACAGGTCTATAGATTGATCATGATATTTTGTCCCCATTAGGAGACAAGCATTGCCCCCAGAAGTTGCGGCAAATGACTGCCTTCGTGAAGGGCGAGACCGCCATCACATGTGACTATCCAGCAGACTTTACGTCTGATATCAAGTATTTCTGTAAAGAAAACAAATACGACTGTGAGAGAAAAACATCAGCAGAATCGCAGCAAAGCTCAGGACGGCAGGAGACATTCTCCCTCAGAAACCTGACCATGAAGGATGCTGGGTCATACTGGTGTGGAGTGAGCAGACCGACCCAAAACAACAACTTTTATATCACTCTGCTCACAAAGGTTCAACTGCAGATCCCAAGTGAGTAGTATAGATGTGTACCGATAAAAACTAGTGCTGTCAATCGATTGAAATATTTAATCGCGATTAATCGCACGATTGTCCATAGTTAACCCGCGATTAATCGCAAATTAATCTTTTTTTTTTTTTTTTTTTTTTATCTACCTTAAACAGATCTTTTTCAAGTTCCAAGTTTTAATACTCTTATCAACATGAGAGTCAACAAATGCTTGCTTTATGCAGCCATTAAACACAAAAGGATGACCCTCATGCATTGTAAATTTGCATAAAATTCAAAACAGAGTGATGCACAAAATAACTTAAAAGAAAATAATAATTTAAAACAATGAATAAAGTGTGCATAAGGGAAAGAAAACGTTAGGAACTTGTTACATTCACCCACACAAGGGCTGAGTAATCACACCCCCCCCTCTCTCTCTCACACACTCACCAGCTCTCTTTCTCTCTTGCCCCTTCCTCATCTCTCTCACCCCCCTCTCTCTATATATATATCTCACACACACACACACACACACACACACACACACACACACACACACACACACACACACACACACACACACACACACACAGGCACGTGCACACATAGAGGCCAAGGGGTGCCTGAGCACCTGCCTTTTTGAGCCTCATTAAAAAAGTGCCCTTTTTGAAAAAAAAAAAAAAAAAATGTTACCGTTACGCATATAGACTGCCCTTCCAACTGAAAAATGTCAGGATAGAATCAAAATATTAGGGACAGAGAGAGAGATGCCCCATATTCCATTGCAGTTTGCACGGCCTCCTCCGCGGACCTATATATTTTATGCATAGCGTGGGTGGTGATGATGATGATGATAGAAACCGCTGTGGCGCATACAGTTGAATGCTGGTATTACACTCATTGAGGGACACGAAGAAGTCAAGTCCGATGGGATTTGGGAATCTCAAATACAAATCGGGATTGGAATAAAAAATGCATTTATATTAAACAATACAGAATATACAGCACTTCTTGGGGCTGTAGGGTAAGCACTTATTCCCTCCCCCCTGGACATTTATGGAGATGTATGGGCCTTTTAAGTCAGTGATAAAAGTGTCTTTCAAGGATAAGTGAGCTCCTGCACTGATTATTATAGTTCAATATTCAATATTTGATCACCAAAACCCCCCAAAAAAGCATAAAAAGGGGGCCCCCCGCCCGAAAAGGGCCCTTAAAAATCGTGCTTGCGCGCTACGCGCGCTCGGTTAATATATACACACAAGTGTAGTGCCCTTTTCAGCCTTTGAGCACCTGCCCCTCTAAAGTCCTGTGCACGTCCCTGCACACACACACACACACACACACACACACACACACACACTTCAGAAACAAACATAGTATCAATGAGAGCATCAATAATACACCTGAGTGAAGTCTAGTAAAAAAAATTCTAATAAAGTTAAACATTTTTTATTTATTTTTTCTTAAAAGTTAATTGTGAGTTAAACAAAATAGTGGCGTTAATAGAATCGGGCGATAACGCGTTAATACCGTGTTAACTTTGACAGCCTTAATAAAAACAAATTGTTACTGTATGATCACCGCTTCAAATGAACAGTGTTCTATCGCAAACATTTGTATATTATTCAATATAAACCAGCAATGCTATACAGTAGCTCATGGAGTTCCCCGTGTTAACACTTCCTTCGGTCAACCCTCCTTCCACTTGGCTGCTCCCAGCAGTTGGAACGAGATGCAAAATAAAATGGACAAATTGATCCCCCTCACTACTTTTAATAAGGACTCTATCGCAGAGTTGTTTACACACACCTGCAAAATGTCACCCAGCCTGTAATTTGTCTGTTCTGCTTCATGTATTACATTCCTTGTAATTTTATTAGGTTGTTTATCTGAATATTTGTTTTTTAATTATTTCTCTTACCTCTGTGATGTATGTATCATCTGTCTCATTTCTTATTATTAATATTTATTTATTTGTTTTGTCCCCTTTTCTGTTACCCTTCGAGAGGTCCTGTTGTCCTCTCGCCAGGCCGTCATTATAAATATGAATTGACCTGCCTGGTTAAATAAGGTTTAAATCAAATAAAAAATAAAGGAAACATTCTAAGAAAACTTCTCTTGTGTCGTTCACAGGATATGTTAAGAAGAATCTTGGAGTGGGAGAAAATCTGTCCTACGTGTGTAACTATGGAGAAGATGACAACGAGAGAGAGAAGTTCTTCTGCAAGGGACACGACGCCTTCAGCTGTTCATACATGAAGACCACACGAGACACCTCCAGTGTGGACAGAGGTATAGTGAAGACCACACGAGACACCTCCAGTGTGGACAGAGGTATAGTGAAGACCACACGAGACACCTCCAGTGTGGACAGAGGTATAGTGAAGACCACACGAGACACCTCCAGTGTGGACAGAGGTATAGTGAAGACCACACGAGACACCTCCAGTGTGGACAGAGGTATAGTGAAGACCACACGAGACACCTCCAGTGTGGACAGAGGTTCCACCAGCAGGTTTTCCATGGTGGACAACCGTGGTCAGAAGAAGGTCACAGTTATCATCAGAGACCTGACAGTGGAGGACAGTGGGACATACTGGTGTGGGTCCGAAGGCTCTACTACTGGGACACCGGGACGTCACATCTACAGCCGCCTGGACCTGGATGTGGGTAAGTCATCACATTAGGACTCTAAATGGTCCTCGGTGTGCGGAGCCAGTGACGAGGACCATTTAGAATCAATCAATCAATCATTCAAATTGTGTGTCAATTCCTTATTCAACTAAATTAGTTTGTGGTTGAGTCTACGTGGTCCCCATTCTAAACTATTTAAATTCAGATATGCTACTCCTCTGGTCTGAGAGTCGTCTTCACAGATGTGGTTGTAAATAAGCGCAGATCCCTAACAGCTATAAAGAGGCATCATGCCAGCGTCACTGCCAGCGTTGTTGCCAGACGCAGGCATCGTAATGCCAGGCGTGCCCGTGAAAGAATATTTCGAAGGAGCATATTACCTTTTTTATTGAATTGAGACCGAAAGACACTGGTTGCCAGCTCAATCAATCCTATACATTTCGTCCGGTACAGCCAGAATCTATGATTTTGTTGATTGAGGTTTTGTTGGAACAGCAGAAAATTATAAACAGTATATAATTTGACAGAGAAATATAAAGCCACATACCGAGATAGCCTTCGCCACATGGCGTGATTTAGAAATAAAAGATATAGAAATAAGGCTAAGCACTAAAGGTAATTCCAAATGCTTGGTTCTGAGAAGTTATTATTATTATTATTATTATTATTATTATTATTATTATTATTATTATTATTATTATTATTATTATTATTATTATTATTATTATTATTATTATTATTATTATTATTATTATTATTATTATTATTATTATTATTATTATTATTATTATTATTATTATTATTATTATTATTATTATTATTATTATTATTATTATTATTATTATTATTATTATTATTATTATTATTATTATTATTATTATTATTATTATTATTATTATTATTATTATTATTATTATTATTATTATTATTATTATTATTATTATTATTATTATTATTATTATTATTATTATTATTATTATTATTATTATTATTATTATTATTATTATTATTATTATTATTATTATTATTATTATTATTATTATTATTATTATTATTATTATTATTATTATTATTATTATTATTATTATTATTATTGTTATTATTATTATTATTATTATTATTATTATTATTATATTATTATTGTGACAAAACACAGGACGCAATGTGTCATGAAAATACAAATTAGGCAAGCTCTACATTACGAAGTAAACAAAATACAATACGAAATGAACGTGTGATAGTGTTTTGTCACTATATCTTTCGTCATTGCATATGTTTGTAATGTCCTATTCCAATTACATTCGTCACAATTGTACTATATTCTATTGTGCTATATTTAATTTAGTTTATATCTCATTTAATTGTATTCAATCTCTTTATTAAGTTGTAAAGCCCTGGCCTATATTTGATTTCATAATTATATTATATTCTAGTGAAGGAGAGGAGTTATTATTCATTTTTTTTATCCACTTTTTCTCCCATTTTCTATTTTTCTCCCATCCCAATTTCGTATCGTCCAATTCATCCTCCCCTGCCTCGAACACTGTTTCATGCCTCCCACAAGCCGGCTGCAATGTGGACGAAGCCATACAAAGCACGAGTTCTCTCCGATACCCGAGGTAGCAGCCGTCGCATCGTTTCACCTGCGTGGCGCGATCTTTCAGCGTCAGGGGTCTGCGCTTTGGAGGGGCGCCGCCCCCATCGCTTCCTGATTCTACTGCGCAGGCGCACCAACCGACCTGTAGGAGTCGCTGTCCACAACGCCCGATCCCCACTCATCAGTTTCCCACCCCCTAATACTGCCAATGTGTATTAGTACGGACGACCAGCTAAACTGAAAGCAATGTGGAGCGCTGGGATCGAACCCAGCGCCTACAGCATTCGAGGTGAGTGCCTTGCCCACTGCACCACGTAGCCACCCCTGAGTTATTATTCATTTAATAATAATAATAATTTTTATTTGACTCGCATCGTGACGTCACATGGCGCTGGGGAAGCGGATAGTGATCCGATTGGCTCTGTGGTTGGAGCCAATGCCCGCCCAGATTGGAGAATGGGTACAATACAGTACGGCTCAATACACACAATAGTTAAGGGGATGCAGACCAGAGAAAGACTTTCATCTTGTTTACATCAGGGTCCCCCATTTTCATTCATAATGAATTGTAAGTAAGGGTGCAAAGGGTGCAAAGGGTGCAAAGGGTGCAAAGGGTGCAAAGGGTGCAAAGGGTGCAAAGGGTGCAAAGGGTGCAAAAATAGATGGTGATGGTGACACTGACAGTCCGCAGTGGATTGTTCTGAGTATGTGGCAGCAACAGTAGCCTACCCGTCAAGCTAAACCTTAAAGGAAAACTCCAACATTTTGGGGAATTCGCTTATTTGCCATCTACCCTGGAGTTAGACAAGAATATACATACCTTTTTTCTTCTCTGTGCATGCAGTAGGAGTAGGAAGACACGCACCGTTAGCCTAGCTTAGCGTCAGTCACTGGAAGTAGGTTCCTCCATTAGCCTAGTTCCCAATGTCTTCCTACTCCTACATGCATGCACAGAGAAGAAAAAGGTATGTATCTTCTTGTCTAACTCCAGGGTAGATGGCAAATAAGCTAATTTCCCAAAATGTTGGAGTTTTCCTTTAAGGCAGCAACAGTAGCCTACCAGTCAAGCTAAACCTTAAGGGCTTGTGTCCATAGCGGACGTTTTTTTCAAGGCGGACCGCTTTGAAAAGCAAAAAAAAAGAAGCTCAGCGTTTTCCTGAGTCTCGCGACTGCCGGGGTTCCGCCACTTCCTCGATGTTGAGGCGAGGCGCTGGGAAAAGGAGCACGCCTGTCACGCCTGTAGCATAGAAATGAATGACAGAAAGGAGCTGACAACTCATAAAACGTCCACTATGGACACAATCCCTGAGGCAGCAACAGTAGCCTACCTGTCAAGCTAAACCTTAAGGCAGCAACAGTAGCCTACCTGTCAAGCTAAACCTTAAGGCAGCAACAGTAGCCTACCTGTCAAGCTAAACCTTAAGGCAGCACCAGTAGCCCACCTGTCAAGCTAAACCTTAAGGCAGCAACAGTAGCCTACCTGTCAAGCTAAACCTTAAGGCAGCAACAGTAGCCTACCCGTCAAACTAAACCTTAAGGCAGCAACAGTAGCCTACCTGTCAAGCTAAACCTTAACACTTTGAGTGCCAGCGACGCTATGTCGTTAGATCATGCCGACCGTTGAATGCCAGCAACGCTATATACTGTAGCGTTTGTTTGTCGTTTTTTTTATTCGCGATTTGAATTCATATTTCATCAATCTAGCCTCACGCTAGTGCAGCAACCTCTCTCTGAGCTCCATTGGGAAAATACCGCCCCCTATCGTCTCTCCCTGTGTAACTGCACCCCATTGGATTAGACTGATGGGGGGGGTGAATCCAGTTTCCTCATTTAACTTTTCCGGCAAGCCATCCGAAGAGATCGAAGTGATTGCAGAGCCGGAAAACAGCGTGGAATACATATTTACAGTACCCAGCGCTGAATCAATAAACACGATCGCTATTTGGAATGGCGATCATGAATTGGAATAATCTTTTTGGAGAACATCTGATCTGAGGTAAGGAATCTATTTTACCAGTCTTAGGATAATCGGATCTGTTTTCACAGAGATATCAGCGTTTGCCCTATGTGTGTGTGTGTGGGTGTGTGTGTGTGCGCTGATCAGGAAATGAGAGAATAGATTTTTCAGCTCGCTTTTCTAGCGTGCATAACTACACATATACTATACACATATTTTCTTTATTTCTTTATTTCTTTATTTCAGATCCCCATTAGTCACTGCCTCAGCAGCGACTATTCTTCCTGGGGTCTGGATCCAAACATATAAAATTAAACAAGAATAATCAATAAACAACATAAAAACAAAACAAATATCAATAAAACACCAATAAAATATACAAACAATTATAGAACATTAAACCAATTAAAATCAGACATACAACCAAATATGTATGCCAAATTTTCTAATATAGAACAAAAACAAATATCAATAAAACAACAAATATCAATAAAACAACAAAGACAACAAAGACAACAATAACAAATATCAATAAAACAACAAATATCAATAAAACAACAAAGACATCTCAGAGCAAACTAAAATGTGCTCAAAAACAGCACAACATTCCATACACTCATACTCTAATACTCATAACCACTAGACAAACACATTCCAAAACAACACATAACCCAACACAAGAACCCATTCATTAGACACAGATTAGACCTAACCAAAATCAACCTCTTTCTGCATTACAGCCACTCGTAGTCTCCTCTTGAATCCCACCTTACTGGTAATTGAAACCAAATATTGTGGAAGTCTATTCCAGTAGGACATTGCCCTGTACATTACAGTTTTCTTTAAGGCTTCAGTTCTGGGTCTCGGCAGGGCGAACCGACCCTTCAAGGCTTGTCTAGTGCCATAGCCATGACCATCACTAATAAGCACCAGCTGCAAAAAGAGGCACACAGGTTTATGCAAAGTATAAATATTTCTCATAAACAAAATAAGACTACACACTAGTCTCTCATTGACTCTCATCCATGACAGTTCCTTGTGCATTTTCTCAACACTGTTTCTAATTGAGCTATGCAATGCAAGTCTTGCAGCTCTATTTTGAGTAAGCTGTATTTTATTTAAATCTTGTTTGGATGCATTTGACCAGATTGCTGGCCAGTAGTCTAGATGTGACAAAACTAGTGATTGTATGACTTGCTTGGTAGCTGTGTCTGTTAAAAAATAGGCATTCCGTCTAATAATTGAAATACTTCTGCTCATTTTTGTTACAATATTGTTAATGTGAGTTGACCAAGAGAGTGTTTCATCTATTATAACTCCAAGCAATCTGGCCTCCTTAACTTGCTCAATATCTGCACCCTGCAAAGAAATATTTAATCTGTGATTCTCTCTCTGAGCATGCTTTGAACAAATAATTAGACATTTTGTTTTGGATGCATTTAGTTTCAGCTTATTTACCGTGACCCATTCAGAAATCTGCATTAACTCGCTTTGAAGAAGACTGCTGAGGTCTTTGGCATTGCTTGCCGAAGCATATATTGTAGTGTCATCTGCATAAATGGAACTGCTTGCATTTCTTAAACTTTGTGGCATATCATTTACAAATATTGAATATAATAATGGTCCAAGGCAACTTCCTTGAGGAATGCCACATTGTAGCGTTTTAAAGCTTGATAAAGTTCCATTAAACAGGACACATTGTTGTCTCATGAATAAATAACTTTTCATCCAGTTAGTAGCTGAGTGTTTGAAACCATAATCAGCTAGTTTTGTAAGCAGCAGTTCATGATCAATGAGATCAAAAGCTGCGCTAAAATCTAACAGTACTGTACCAACTAATAATTTACAGTCAATATTTCTTAGCCAATCATCAGCCAATTGTGTAAGTGCTGTGCATGTTGAATAGCCTGGTTTGTAAGCATGTTGAAAGTCAGAATTTATGTTATTAAGGGAGAAATAATTTTGAATTTGTTTGAATGCAATTCTTTCCATAAGTATACCTAAAACAGGTAAAATACTGATTGGCCTACTATTTGGTCCAGTGAATGATTCTTTTCTATTTTTTGGTAGAGGAGTGACCTTAGCTACCTTCCATATTTGCAGATAAATTCCTTCCTTAAGACTCAAATTGAATATATGACATATCGGACCAGCAATACTTCCAGCTGATAGCTTCACAAGTCTACTGTCCAGATTGTCGTGACCAGAGGGTTTGTCACATTTCAATTCAGACAATAACTTTTCAATTTCTGAAAGATTTGTGACCAAAAATTCAAATTCACATTCTTTGTCCTTCATGATCTGACTTTTTATAATTGAATCTGATAAGTTACCCTTTACAGGTGGCATGTTGTCTCTTATAGTATTTACTTTATTTGTGAAATAGTCATTGAAATAATTTGCAATATCCAAGGGCTTAGTGATGAAACCATCCCCTGATTCAATAAATGATGGTATTTTACCCATTTTGTCTCTACCCATGATTTGATTCAGAGTACTCCATAGTTTTTTACCATCATATTTTGTTTCTTCAATTCTGGATTGGTAGTATAGCCTTTTTTTCAGTTTATTTAATTTTGTCGCTTTATTTCTTACACATATACTACTGCAACGCACTGCTAGCTGGCCTCCCGGCCACTGCCACCAAGCCTCTTCAACTCATTCAAAACGCAGCGGCCCGCCTGATCTCAAACCTACCGAAGTCGGCCCATGTCACCCCACTTCTTAGGGACCTGCACTGGCTCCCCATTGCTGCACATATCCGCTTCAAGGCCCTCGACCTAGCATACCGTGCGGCAAAGGGAACCGCTCCCGCCTACCTCCGGTCAATGGTCTCTAACTACACACCCTCAAGACCCCTACGCTCTGCATCTTCTGGCCGCCTCAGACCTACTCCTATCCAAGCTCCCGGAGGGTCATCAAAGAGAAGCCGCCTATTCTCAGTCCTTGCCCCACAATGGTGGAATGAACTACCCATCCCAGTTAGGACAGCCGAATCACGTCCAATCTTTCGCCGTCGACTAAAGACTCACTTCTTCAACCATTATCTGAAATGATAAAAAAGAAAAAAAAAATCGAACCCTAACTAACCTTACTGTTATGCACTTGTCCTAATAAACTAACCTACACTGTAACACGCAACACTTGATGAACATTGTTACTCAGCTGATAGAGTTGTGCCCTTCCTGATGACTTGTTGTATAGAACTTGTAAGTCGCTTTGGATAAAAGCGTCAGCTAAATGACTAAATATAAATGTAAAATGTACTATAGATAATCTAGCGTTTATTTGAAAACTATTCATAAATAGGCCGAAAAATGACAACGTTTTTTGTGTATTCCAGAATATTCCAGTAAATGCCGTTTATCACGGAATCTTTATATTTTCCTGAAACTTTCAAGAAAACAAGGGCTTTTCAAAATGCTATAAAACGGAAATGAACCGATTAAAAAACAATCCGTTTCGACAATGTTGACTGCAAACAAGTCATTGATAAGCGACGGCCAGATTAGACACATAGCCATAATTTAAGACATAGATTATGCGTTCACAACGCTATCATTGAAGTGGGTGCTGGCATTCAACCATGTTTTACCATGTTCACCAGTGGCATCGAAAGTGTTAAGGCAGCAACAGTAACCATCAAGCTAAACCTTAAGGCAGAAACAGTACCTAAACCTTAATAATAACTAGACAATTCCGCAGGGGAAATTGTGAAAGTGTGGGTGATGCCTGTGCACCGCCGGCCAACGGGAGAGGGTCTCTCGCGAGTCTCTATGACAAACGGTTAAAAATATACAAAATAGGGAGGGGCCTAATAATAGGGGGCGTGGTCAATATAGAACAATGAAAGAGGATATCCCTACTGATTACAATGGCACAACCCGCAAGTCTCTACGACAAACGGTTCAAAAGATACACAGAGGGGGAGGAGTCTAACCATGGGGGTGTGGTCAACATAGACCAATGAAAGAGGATATCCCTACTGAGTACAATGGCACAACCCGCAAGTCTCTACGACAAACGGTTCATGCTAGGGTATTGCTAGGGTGTCTAATGTAAGTGGTATAGTTAAAGGGTTAACCCCCTGAGAGGTCATGGCTAGGTCATGGCAGTACTGAGTTGATTGACACCTCCCTTAAGTCTCATGCACACCTGCAAGCCTTAATTGATTAAAATCCTAACTGACGCAAAGCTCGAGTGTAGAGAGCATGACTGTCAAATAAATGGCCATAAATTGAGATAGAAATGTCCAATTCCATTTATTTTTCTTTTATGAGCGAAGGGGCAGTCGTGTCATCGTTTTGACGTGTTGTTTTTATATCTACGTTGTGAGATCACTGTCACAATTTACAAAAGGTGATGGTAAAACAAAAAAATGCAGTTTCTACACTCTAGTTCTGAACATTCCGCCATTCATTCCTATGGACCAAAATTGCCCGTTTAGAGTCGATTTGTAGCCAAACGGTGCGGTGAAACTTTCCAAAATGTAATAGCAACTCAAGTTGGCCCATGCCGGTCGTTTTGATACCTTACACTTGTGTGTGGTGCGAAAGCTCTGGGCGGAGTGTTTGGACAAAAATCTGCGGAATAAATAAAGAATAAAGATATAAATAGTATAGATTATAATAGTGTGGTGACTGGTTTTCACAATTCCCCCGCGGAATTGTCTAGTTAGTGTGGGTGACCTGGCAAAGCCAGTCACACCACAATTCTAGAATATGATCAGATTTTTGTCCTGCTACTCCTCCCAGAGCCTTACAAGATACAAGACAAGATTCCTTTATTGCCACAAAACCAGGTTGGTGGTATTCTTGATCGGTACCGAGTGTAATAGCTCTACAATACATAAACTGGAACATAGATACAAATGGATACATAATACAGCACAACATGACACAATAAATACATAAATACAGCACAGCACGACACAGCACAACATCTCTTTGCTTCGCACCACACACACGTGTAAGGTATCAAAATGACCGCCCTGCTACTCCTCCCAGAGCTTTCGCACCACACACACACGTGTAAATGATCAAAACGACGCCTTTCTCCAACCCTGCTATTACTTTCACCGCAGGGTTCTGGAAAAAAATCTACTTTAAATAGCTCCATAGGAATGAATGGCGGAATGTTCAAAACTAGAGTGTAGAAGCTGCATTCTTTAGTTTTACCCTCACCTTTTGTAAATTGATAAAAAAAAATTACCTAGATATAAAAACAACACATCAAAACGATGCCACGACTGTGCCCAGCTCATAAAAGAAAAATAAATGGAATTGGACATTTCTATCTCAACGTATGGCCATTTCTTTGACAGTCACGCTCCACATACACACTAATGGACTCTCCACTCGAGCTGACATCTGTGATTTCACCGTTCCTTCGCTTCTCTTCCGATCGCCACACGGGCCACAATTGTTGAAGGAATTACACATGATTGCCCCTCCCCCTTTTTGTATCTTTTGAACCATTTGTCGTCGAGACCTGCAGGTTGTGCTATTGTACTCAGTAGGGATATCCTCTTTATCCAACAATAGCTATAATTTACCACTAGATTTGAGAGATGCAAGAAATTACATCACATGAAGAAGAGGAAGAGATGACATCACATGAAGAAGAGAAAGAGATGACATCACATGAAGAAGAGGAAGAGATGACATCACATGAAGAAGAGAAAGAGATGACATCACATGAAGAAGAGGAAGAGATGACCTCACATGAAGAAGAGAAAGATATGACATCACATGAAGAAGAGGAAGAGATGACCTCACATGAAGAAGAGAAATAGATGACATCACATGAAGAAGAGGAAGAGATGACATCACATGAAGAAGAGAAAGAGATGACATTACATGAAGAAGAGGAAGAGATGACATTACATGAAGAAGAGGAAGAGATGACATCACATGAAGAAGAGAAAGAGATGACCTCACATGAAGAAGAGAAAGATATGACATCACATGAAGAAGAGAAAGAGATGACATCACATGAAGAAGAGGAAGAGATGACATCACATGAAGAAGAGGAAGAGATGACATCACATGAAGGAGAGAAAGAGATGACATCACATGAAGAAGAGAAAGAGATGACATCACATGAAGAAGAGAAAGAGATGAAGAAGAGGAAGAGATGACATCACATGAAGAAGAGGAAGAGATGACATCACATGAAGAAGAGAAAGAGATGACATCACATGAAGAAGAGGAAGAGATGACATCACATGAAGAAGAGGAAGAGATGACATCACATGAAGAAGAGAAAGAGATGACATCACATGAAGAAGGGAAAGAGATGACATCACATGAAGAAGAGAAAGCGATGACATCACATGAAGAAGAGAAAGAGATGACATCACATGAAGAAGGGAAAGAGATGACATCACATGAAGAAGAGAAAGAGATGACATCACATGAAGGAGAGAAAGAGATGACATCACATGAAGAAGAGGAAGAGATGACATCACATGAAGAAGAGAAAGAGATGACATCACATGAAGAAGAGGAAGAGATGACATCACATGAAGGAGAGAAAGAGATGACATCACATGAAGAAGAGGAAGAGATGACATCACATGAAGAAGAGAAAGAGATGACATCACATGAAGAAGAGGAAGAGATGACATCACATGAAGAAGAGAAAGAGATGACATCACATGAAGGAGAGAAAGAGATGACATCACATGAAGAAGAGAAAGAGATGACATCACATGAAGGAGAGAAAGAGATGACACCACATGAAGAAGAGGAAGAGATGACATCACATGAAGAAGAGAAAGAGATGACACTTAACCCCTAACTGCTCCCGATGAGTCAGTCAGTCTCTACAGTCAGTGTGTGAATGTCTGGGTGAATGGGTGACACACTAACCCTGTATAAGTGCAGTCCATTCACCATCTACTACTCGTCCACCTCTAGTGTCCAGTCCTGCCCCGCCGAGCGCTTCATCTCTACTGGGACTGATTGTCGGGCTGGTTGTTGTGATTCCACTGATCATCCTCCTGCTCCTGCTGTTTCTCTACAGTAAATCCAAGGGTGAGATGCTTCTCAAGTAAATTGATCATCAACCATTCTGATTATTCACAGACATGATACTGAAATTCATCTCCCCCTCTTTCCTTACAGGTCCATGTTGTGTCAGGTAGGTGCTTCCCTTACTCATCTCAAACAGGTTAGATTCCCCACTTGCACTAATTCAGTTATGTTTAAACTTTAAATGAAGCTAAGTATTTCTCTTTCTTCAGGTCCATTCAGTCAGAGGGCACCAATCAGGGCTCGGCTACAGACAAGAGGGCCAACCAGAACGAAGAGGGCGTGTACGCCAACGAGAACGAAGAGGGCGTGTACTGCCCTCTTCAGCACGGTCAGCCTTGCAACCAATCACAATCATTCTTCACACATGGTTTCAATCATCTTTCAATAATACTGTAAGATAAATTAATTAATAAATAAAGCCATAACCCTTAAAATTGCAAATCAATCAATCATATAATATGGCTTTTTATGTCACACACAAACTAAGTTGAATGTGTTTACTTAGCCTAGCAAGCTACCATCCTTTACACTGAGGTCTACCAAGGATGGAGGTGTCATCATTTTGTCCAGTCATATTCAGAATCAGAAACACCTTGTGGAAATGTACCTCCGTTATGTGAGTCAATGATCACACCGGGTTGTACCAAAACGGTAGGTTTATTTTAAATAAAATGTAGCGTGACGGCAAGAGGCAGTTTACAGTACCGAGGCCGTTTGTAAGTCTTAGCAGTCGATCACCGAGCACATCGATATACCTTAGGGCTGACCCCCATTAGTCGAATAGTCGACTAATCGACCGAAAGGAGCCGTAGTCGACTGCCAACCTCTTAGTCGCTTTAGGTCTGCAGATGCCAACCTCCTAACACCTCCCACGACCAAGCTCCGGACCTGGGGCGACAGGGCCTTTGCTGCTGCTGCCCCCTCCCTCTGGAATGCCCTCCCCAGCCATATCCGTGATGCAAACCCCCTGACATCTTTTTAAATCAGCTCTCAAAACCCACCTTTTCAATCTTGCTTTTGACCTCTAATTCTGTCGGTTTTATTTTATTTTGTCATTTTTTTTTCTGTTTTTGTTCTATCTTTTTGTTTTGCATTAGTTTTTGTGTCTTCTTCGTCTTTGAGCACCTGGAAAAGCGCTATATAAAATAGATGTATTATTATTATTAGGAATGTCCGATATTATCGGCCTACCGATATTATCGGCCGATATTGGCATTAAAATGTGATATCGGAAAATATCGGTATCGGGGTTTTCAAAAAAAATATATATATATATATTTTTTTTACATTTCTATAACCTTTATTTACCCAGGAAAAGCAAGTAAGGACAAATTCTGATTTTATTTATTGTCAAAAGTATGCACAATGTTGTGTTAATTCCACAACAAGAGATATGTAATGTTAATTACCTGAAATTATTCCGTTTTTTGGGGGGGGGGGGGAACCCTGCATATATCGGTATCGGTTGATCTTGGTTGAAATCGGTATCGGAAATTAAGAGTTGGACAATATCGGTATATTGGTATCGGTAAAAAAGCCAATATCGAGCATCCCTATTATTATTATTATTATTATTATTATTATTATTATTATTATTATTATTATTATTATTATTATTATTATTATTATTATTATTATTATTATTATTATTATTATTATTATTATTATTATTATTATTATTATTATTATTATTATTATTATTATTATTATTATTATTATTATTATTATTATTATTATTATTATTATTATTATTATTATTATTATTATTATTATTATTATTATTATTATTATTATTATTATTATTATTATTATTATTATTATTATTATTCAAATGCAAAAAATAAATGAAAATAAAAGTATTATTATTATTATTATTTTTTTTTTTTTTATTTTTTTTTTTTATATATATTTTGTATCATTCTTTCCAAAAGCAAAGAGGCCTAGAAGTGTGGCTAACGCTAATGGCGTACATACCAGAGGATAACTGCCTGAGAAAACAGGCACAGAGGCACTGAAAGAGGATTTCACCCATCTAATGAACACACAAATATCAAGATGTATCCATCAGTTTCGCAGAGAACAAGAAGCCTTCCGTCGACTCCTTCAGACATTAAGCATAATCCATTCATTTTAATACAACTGTTGAACTGTCACTGTTGAACCAAACCAAATCCCACAACCTTAATTTGATTCTACAGTGATAATAGAATTCTAAAGGAGATAACATTTCATTTTGAAAAATTATTAAGTTTGAAGTATGAGTGAAAGGGTTATCAATTTAACTTCTTTGGTAAATTCTGTTTAAAAGGTAAATGGTAAATGGTGCATTTATGTAGCGCTTTTATCCAAAGCGCTTTACAATTCTGTTCCTCACATTTGTACCCATTCACTCACACATTCACACACCGATGGCGGAGGCGACCATGCAAGGTGCAGACATGCTCATCAGGAGCAATTATTACTCAATTACTTCGACACACTGCCTGGGAGGAGCGGGAATTTAACAGGGAACCATCCGATTACCAGACGACCGCTCTACCGCCTGAGCCACTGTCGCCCCATTTATTTATGTTTATTTATGTTTATTCATCTGTAGGTGACAGGAACATCTATGAAGCAATACAAGGCTCTCAGCGATGTAATGAAAGTACTGTGCATGAATATGGTAGGTCTATAATCTATTATTAGTATGCTACATACTTTGTAAGTCAAATAATAAAATAATCTAGACCAGTCTGTATACATCTTCTATATCTCATTCTAATAGTTAAATAAGATCATTCTAGACCAGTCTGTATACAGCTTCTATATCTCATTCTAATAGTTAAATAAAATAATCTAGACCAGTCTGTATACTGTACATCTTCTATATACCTCATTCTAATAGTTAAATAAGATCATCTAGACCAGTCTGTATACAGCTTCTATATACCTCATTCTAATAGTTAAATAAGATCATCTAGACCAGTCTGTATACAGCTTCTATATACCTCATTCTAATAGTTAAATAAGATCATCTAGACCAGTCTGTATACAGCTTCTATATACCTCATTCTAATAGTTAAATAAGATAACCGAGACCAGTCTGTATACAGCGTCGATATCTAATTCCAGTATTGTGATGTTCTCTCTTTATATTTATCACACCATCATCTGCAGAACTTTGAAGTCACTTCTGTGTATTCTAACGTCAATCCAGGACCAGCCCAAGGTAAGATGAAACTCATCATGTTCATGGAGCCAATGCTACCCTACTGTATAATGTATATATCATAATGTTACAATTCAGAAGCAGAATAGGTTATTATGATGAGTATATGGATGGCAGACTACATACTGTGTATAATACATAATTGTAGGCTATATGTAACAGTGTATCTACGTGTTTGAGTTTTTAAAAGTTGTAGCTGTGCTTCGTTGCAGGTCCTTAGAGAGAGAGACACGGGACGACCTGACAAGAGAGACGTGAAGACATGGAGACATAGAGATATGAAGAAGTTAAATATCTCTTTTCATTCAAATACAGACTAGTGTTTATACTGTATTACCGCACGCACGCACACACACACACACACGCACGCACGCCCGCACACACACGCACGCACGCACGCACGCACGCACGCACGCACGCACGCACGCACGCACACACACACACACACACACACACACACACACACACACACACACACACACACACACACACACACACACACACACACACACACACACACACACACACACACACACACACACACACACACACACACACACACACACACACACACACACACACACACTCAACGTCGTGTACATTGATACACAGCAGGCACACACAAACACAGGCACATAAACACACAGTTTTGCATATTATTAAGTTTTGAAGTATTTCCACTTAGCTGAGTCGTGGGCTCTTGTGCCGCTCATTAGCTGAATGTGCTCTGTATAAAGAATAACACATGACAGTCAGTACATTTTTGTTGCCATTGGCGTTTATCCGTTTTGGTAGGCTAAATTAATATTGTTCTGAATTTTTTCCGCTCCCCACACTTTGGGAACCACTGACCTAAGGTGTCTAGAGGCACCAAGCCCGCCATGCTAGCTTGTCACCGAGAGGGCTACATACTGGTCCAAAGTAAGACCATTTTCAAAGGGGTCCCTTGACCTCTGACCTCAAGGTATCTGAATGAAAATTAGTTCTCTGTGTACCCAAGAGACCCCCCTTTACAACCCAATTCACGCTAATTAATTTCAATGGTAAATGGCTGCTTTTTTATATAACAGCTTTTCTCCAAAGCGCTTTACAATTCTGTTCCTCACATTTTACCCATTCACTCACACATTCACACACCGACGGCGGAGGCAACCATGCAAGGTGCCAACCTGCTCATCGGGAGCAATTAGGGGTTAAGTGTCTTGCTCAAGGACACATCGACACGCTGCCCGGGAGGAGCGGGAATCGAACCGGGAACCTCCGGATTGCCAGACGACTGCTCTACCTCCCGAGCCACTGTCGCCTCAATGCCACACTAGTCACCATATAGGCATTTCAATGAAGTCAAACTTGACCGGACTGTATAAAATGACCTATTGTTACCTCAAGGATAATCAGGGATAATCTAATGAAAGTGTACAACCACAAACGAGAGACCTGGGGGGATATATGGCATGTTTAGGAACAGCATATTGAAAATAAGGTGGTGTTTTCTGAGCAATCTTCAGAACAGAAGTCCTCCTGACCCCTAGAGGGAGCTCAGCCCCCCTAAAGTTCCCACTCCGGTTATGCCCCTGCTGTGCGTTATTTTTTTTCGTAGCCGCAGTTTGCGGAGACGCTCTCTGATTGGCCACTGACGTTTCTGGTCATGTGACATGTGCGCGCAATCGCGTGACGAGCTGTGTCTTTGCCCATTTCCGCCTCGAACAGCATGCAAACGAGCTAACGCCTAGTTTATCACTGGCGAGTCTGGCGACTCTTTCGAAGTTGGTTACGGTTAGAGTTTGGAATCAGGGCTGGTGTTCTATCGCCCTGCTCTAAGACAAACTCTAACCTTAACCAACTTCGAAAGAGTGCCTAAGCTTAACCGGTGAAAGAAACAGGCGTCACATGATTGGCCGCACACGTCACATGACCAGAAACATCAGTGGCCATTCAGAGAGTGTCTCCGCAAACTGCGGCTACGGAAAAAAATAAAGCCCCTGCTGTAAATAGAAATAGGGGATGTTATGATTGATTGATTGAAAACTTTATTAACAGATTGCAGAATGGGTATAATACAGTATGGCTCAATAATCCCACCCCTATTTACTCATCGGAACATACTATATTTTATTTACTAATTCATACATTACTAGACTTATATTGAAAAAAAATTACTTAGTTAACAATAAAAAATATTAAAATACCTTAATATTTGCCAAAACTGTATGTTACCCTGTATAGTTCCTCTAGCCATTTTTTATACATATATACAACTATATACCTACAGTACATATGCACATTATACATTTATATATACATACATACACATACCAGTTATCAAACCCCTTTTTCATCTCTGTACCTCTGGACAACCATTTGACTGTATTTTATTTTAAACTGTTTTATGTTTTGACATTGCTTTAACTCCACAATCAGACTGTTCCATAATTTTACTCTGCAAATTGAAATACAAAGACTTCATGGTCGTTCGAAAACTGTATCTTTTGAAATGAAATGTTCCCCTTAAATTGTAACCCCCATCTTGCACGTTGAACAATCTTTGAATATTTCCTGGGAGTTTATTATTTTTAGCTTTGTACATTATTTGTGCAGTTTGACACATTACAATATCAGTACATTTTTATCATTTTGACTGTAAGAAAAGTGAATGAGTATGTTCCAGATATCCAACCTTGTGAATGATGCGCACATCTGTTTTCTGTAGGATGGTTAATGGGTGTAATGAGCATTTATAATTATTTCCCCAGACTTCAACGCAGTAGGTTAAATATGGTGAAACTAGTGAACAGTAGAGAATGTGAAGTGATTTGTGATCCAGGATCTGCTTTGCTTTGTTTATTACTGAAATGCTCCTTGTCAATTTGGTTTGAATATGTTTGATATGTGATTTCCAATAAATATCTTCATCAATCGTGACACCAAGAAAATTGATTTCAGACACTCTTTCAATTTCCACCCCATCTATTTTTATCTGTACACATATATCATTCCTACAATTTCCAAACAGCATTATTTTGTTCTTAGATACATTTAATGACAATTTGTTGAAATCAAACCATATTTCCTGCGTAATGTCCTGCAGTTTATTTAAATTATCCCCAGAACAGAAAATATTTGTGTCATTTGCAAACAAAAATAATTTCAGTAACTTGGACACTTTACATGTCGTTGATATACAGCATAAATAATTTTGGCTTAACACTGACCCCTGGGGGACACCACAAGCAATGTCCAAACACATTGAAGAGCAATCACCCAGTTTCACATACTGTTGTCTCTTATTTAGATAACTTTTATAGTACTACTCCCCTGATGCCATACTTTTCCAATTTGTTCATTAATATATCATGGTTGATTGTGTCAAATGCTTTTTTTATATAAATAAATACTACAATTGCATATTGTTTTTTGTCTATGGCATTTGTGATTCCCTCTATTGTTTTCTATTATTGCCAGTGACATTGATCTGTTTGCTCTGAACCCATATTGGCTATCAGAGAGTAGTTTATGCTTATCTAAGAAAGCATCTAACCTGTTGTTAAAAAGTTTTTCGAGTACTTTGGAGAATTGTGGGAGTAAAGAGACAGGTCTATAATAGTTTGTGAAGGGGTGTTTTCACACAGTTGTATTCATCAAGAAATGAACCAGTTGGAATTTATAAATTGCAGATGTATGTCAATGGTTTTGAAATCCCAGCAATGACCTTCTTCACTAATGTCATATCAATGTCATCACAATCAGTGGACCTTTTGTTCTTTGTTCAAAATTTATTTTTCATCCACTGCTAAAAACATTGAACTGGGATTTATCTCCAACAATCCCTCCATTTTTTTACCAGCTGTCCAGCTGGGTTAATAATGTTAATTGCTAGGTGATGTGACATGATTTGTTGGATTCAATCTGGCTCATCAATTACTTAGTGGTCCCGATGGTCTACAGATGTACCTCATAAAACTTGCCTCATGTTTTGTCATTTCCTTTATATGATTTATTTAATTTATCCTTGTCTAGGGGTGAAACTGCTGCCGATTGGAAATGTGCCAAAGTCATCCCACTGCACAAAGGTGGTGATCCTTCAGATCCTAATAACTACAGACCTATCTCCATTATTAACTGTCCGGCTTCAGGCGTCCACAGGAATAGTCTTGGTGGAACGTAGAGAGATCTGCTGTAGACGTCCACAGGAATAGTCTTGGTGGAACGTAGAGAGAACTGCTGTAGACATCCACAGGAATAGTCAAAAGCAACGAACCAACCAACCAACCAACCAACCAACCAACCAACCAACCAACCAACCAACCAACCAACCAACCAACCAACCAACCAACCAACCAGCCAACCAACCAACCAACCAACCAACCAACCAACCAACCAACCAACCAACCAACCCACCCACCAACCAACACACCATCCCACCCACCAACCCACCAACCCATACCCACCAATCAACCCACCCACCCACCCACCAACCAACCCAACAACCAACCCAACAACCAACCCACCAACCCTCCAACCCACCAACCAACCAACCCACCAAACAACCCATACCCACCAATCAACCAACCAACAAACCCACCAAAACCACCAACCAATGAGAATCTAAGATGTGATTGGATGTTTTATATGAGGATCTAGGATGAGATTGGATGTTTTAGAAGAGTATCTAAAATGTGATTGGATGTTTTAGATGAGTATCTAAAATGTGATTGGATGTTTTAGATGAGTATCTAAAATGTGATTGGATGTTTTAGATGAGTATCTAAAATGTGATTGGATGTTTTAGATGAGTATCTAAGATGTGATTGGATGTTTTACATGAGGATCTAAGATGTGATTGGATGTTTTAGATGAGGATCTAAGATGAGTTTTTATATCTCTTATATCTCTTATATCTCTATCTCTTTTGATGGTTTGGCTCCAGGCTCACACCACACACACAGCTGATGCACAGCAAAAAAATGTAAAAGGAAAGCGGTTTTGGGAGGATATTATTAAACTACCACAATGGTATCACGCAGGGTACAATTTAGGATGTCCCTTGTTCTACTGTTGCACATATAAAAATAAAATTTACAACAATGTTCCTATTATGTTTTTAACCTAGCAGAAGTACAGTAGCAAACCCAAATGCCTTCACCCTACAGCCATAACACCCTGCGTCTGGGCCGACACTGTAACAGACAACACGACATGACACAGGAAGTGCCCACGCAGCCTTACCACCCCATGATGCAGCCTTACCACCACATGATGCAGCCTTACCACCCCATGATGCAGCCTTACCACCCCATGATGCAGCCTTACCACCCCATGATGCAGCCTCACCACCCCATGATGCAGCCTTACCACCCCATGATGCAGCCTCACCACCCCACGATGCAGCCTTACCACCACATGATGCAGCCTCACCACCACATGATGCAGCATTACCACCCCACGATGCAGCCTCACCACCCCATGATGCAGCCTTACCACCACATGATGCAGCATTACCACCCCACGATGCAGCCTCACCACCACATGATGCAGCCTCACCACCCCACGATGCAGCCTCACCACCCCATGATGCAGCCTTACCACCACATGATGCAGCCTCACCACCACATGATGCAGCCTTACCACCCCACGATGCAGCCTTACCACCCCATGATGCAGCCTTACCACCCCACGATGCAGCCTTACCACCCCATGATGCAGCCTTACCACCACATGATGCAGCCTTACCACCCCACGATGCAGCCTTACCACCCCACGATGCAGCCTTACCACCACATGATGCAGCCTTACCACCACATGATGCAGCCTTACCACCCCATGATGCAGCCTTACCACCCCATGATGCAGCCTTACCACCCCATGATGCAGCCTCACCACCCCATGATGCAGCCTTACCACCCCATGATGCAGCCTTACCACCCCATGATGCAGCCTCACCACCACATGATGCAGCCTTACCACCCCACGATGCAGCCTTACCACCACATGATGCAGCCTCACCACCACATGATGCAGCATTACCACCCCATGATGCAGCCTCACCACCCCATGATGCAGCCTCACCACCCCATGATGCAGCCTTACCACCCCACGATGCAGCCTCACCACCCCATGATGCAGCCTTACCACCCCATGATGCAGCCTTACCACCCCATGATGCAGCCTTACCACCCCACGATGCAGCCTCACCACCCCATGATGCAGCCTTACCACCCCATGATGCAGCCTTACCACCCCACGATGCAGCCTTACCACCCCATGATGCAGCCTTACCACCCCATGATGCAGCCTCACCACCCCATGACAAAATACTAATAAAAACACAGGAAGCTGCTGCATGGTGTGTTTGTGCTGATTCAAGTTTTCAAGTTTCAAGTTTGTTTATTATTTGACATAATAAAATACAGACTACTTTATGATGAAATGCTTGTTTCTGTACGATTCAGCTTCCAACATGTTATCAGCATCATCTGAAGCCTTCCAGTGAAGAGCCGTGGTTATACTTTAAAACTGTAGTTCATAATGAAAATACATTAAACTACTCTAAAACTGTAGTTCATAATGACAATACATTAAACTACTCTAAAACTGTAGTTCATAATGACAATACATTAAACTACTCTAAAGCTGTAGTTCATAATGACAATACATTAAACTACTCTAAAACTGTAGTTCATAATGACAATACATTAAATTACTTTAAAACTGTAGTTCATAATGACAATACATTAAACTATTGATTGATTGATTGATTGATTGATTGATTGATTGATTGATTGATTGATTGATTGATTGATTGATTGATTGATTGATGGGTACAGTACAGTACGGCTCAATACACACAATTGTTAAGGGGATGCAGACCAGAGAAATACTTTCGTCTAGTTTACATCAGGGTCCCCCATTTCTTTTTCATCATAACATATATGACATACATGACATACAGATAGACAGTACTGCTACAGACGCAGCGCTCAAAAATCAAACCAATTCTGCTGCTTGTCTGCTGCTTGTTGCTGCTTGTGTGCCACTTAAGTCTACTCAGGTGTTAATTTTCCGGGGGTGTTGGCTGGGGGAACAAAGGGAGGGTAGTTAACTTAAGTGCTTCCCCAGGGAGGGGGTCGGGGGCTACTGCCCTCAGACCCCCAAAATAATTTTTATATGGGCAGTCTGACTTGGGGTACTGACCATATATTAGTGTTGCAATGCATGATAAGTAAACAGTGAAAAAATCTAAGAAATCTGATGGGGCTGGGACATTTGGGACGAATAAAAATTTAAGATGAAAATCTGCCCAGCCTGTGGGAGGAAGTGGAGGTGTGAAATCTGGCCCGGTCAAGAACAATAGAGGAGTGGTAGAGAGTGGTAGAGAGGCATGAGAGGTTTGAGTTTTGAGTGCTGTATCTTACATCTATACATTTATGACATACCAGATTTTCAATGTGATACCAAAAGAGTCTAAAAAAGAGAGTATATACATTTTACGTAGAAACTGTACATTGGAGGAGGTTGGGTGGGGTGGGGGGGGAACTGTACATTGGAGGTGGTTGGGTGGGGTGGGTAGGCGGGGTTGGGTTGGGTAGGTCGGGGGGGGGGGGGGGACTGTACAACTATACAAGCAAAACTGTACATTGGGATATCGACAAAACCTTACTTTGTCCCAAGGAGAGGGTCTCGTGTATTATTGGGTTAGGACATTTACTGTACATTTACAGGGGCCAGTTTCGAATTGCAGCCTCCCGTAGGTGCTCTTTGAGAGTGGTTTTGAAAGTGGGTAGTGATTCACATTCCTTTACAGCTTTGGGTAGGGCGTTCCACATTGATGTGGCATAATTGCTAAATGTGTTTAGTCCCTTGTTTGAGCCGAATCTGGGTTTAACATGATTTGTGGAGCTCCCTCTGGTGTTGTGGTCGTGGTATTCACTGACCTTTGGGAAGTATTTTGACATGTACATGGGTACCTTAGTCGTATAGTGTATCTTGTAGACCAGGCCCATTGCAAGTTGCTGAACTCTGTTTGTCTACTCTAAGCCATCCTGGTTGTCAAAGTGGGCAGGGGTGAGGTGGGTTCTAGGAGTAAGGTGAAGTAGTAGTCTGACCAGTTTGTTTTGTGATGTCTGTAATCTTGTTTTTAGCGCCTTTGAGGTGCTTTGGTACCATGAGGTGCAAGCATAGTCGTAGTACCCTTGTATGAGTGCTCCTGCCAGAGTCTTCAGGGTATTCTTGTTTACCAGAGAGGAGATCCGGTACAGGAATCGAGTTCGTTGGTTGACTTTTTTTATTACATTGGATGCCATTTTGTCACAGGAAAGATTTGCCTAGGTATGTAATTTCATCAACTACTCTAAAGCTGTAGTTCATAATGACAATACAATAAACTACTCTAAAACTGGAGTTCATAATGACAATACATTAAACTACTCTAAGGCTATGTGTCCACTAAAAACCTCTTTTTCAAGGCGGACCGCTTTGAAAAAAGAAGAAAAAAAAGCTCCAAGCGTTTTTCTGGGTCTCCCAGAGCTCGCATTTCACAAATGCACTTTTTCAAAGCTTAAAGTTAGGAATACACCATTTTATGAAGTTTGAATATAGCTAATATTTTGAGTTAATGAATATTCCCTATGAAGTTTAAGAACAGTATTCAACTACTACAAGTAGTGTAAATGTAAAAGTATGTTTATCTATGGTGCTATTGGTATTTGTGAAGTGTAACTTCTAGTTGATTTAATTGAACTATTGGTATTGGTGAAGTGTAACTTCTAGTTGATTTAATTGAACTATTGGTATTTGTGAAGTGTAACTTCTAGTTGATTTAATTGAACTATTGGTATTTGTGAAGTGTAACTTCTAGTTGATTTAATTGAACTATTGGTATTTGTGAAGTGTAACTTCTAGTTGATTTAATTGAACTATTGGTACTTGTGAAACCTAACTTCTAGCTGATTTGATTGCACTATGTTGTAGTATATATACACTATTACTAGTAAATATGCCCAAAGGAAGATAGCTCTCTCACTCTCACTCTCTCTCACACACACACACACACACACACACACACACACACACACACACACACACACACACACACACACACACACACACACACACACACACACACACACACACACACACACACACACACACACACACACACACACACACACACACACACACACACACACACACACACACACACACACACACACACACACACACTATATCTCTCTCCCTCACACATACACTCTCTCTCTCACCCTCTCTTTCTCTCTCTCTCTCGTTCCTTTAAAGGTGTGATCTTGCGCTGTCGTTTACATAAAGAGACCACACATACACGCGAATATTGGAAGCCATGGACATTGAAACAAAGACACTTATGCAGTAGGGCAAATGTGTATATGATTTGCATAATATGATGTTTTGGTAAACATTTGGTAAATAAAACTACCAACAGAGGAGATCTGGAAAGAGAAATGAACGGTTTGTGTCTTCCTTCTGTGATGAAATTCCTATGTGTTTCAGGGGACGAAGACGTTGAACAAAAGTTAGTTGTTATTGCGGTACCCGACAGCTTTGGGACCCGTAACACAAACACTACCGGAGTCTCATGGCCAGTACAGAGAGACTCAGAAGGAGCTTCTATCCCCAGGCCATCAGGATGATCGAGGACTCTATGTAACATCAACCCATCCATCTACACTCATTGCACACACATCCACATGCACACACTCACTTTAAACAGACACTCACCTTAACACTCACTTTAGACACTTTAAACACTTTAACAGTACACCATATTTTATCTATTTATGAAAGAGATTTGCACTACACCCATACCTCATTTAGCATTTTGCATCTTGCCTGTTTTTATACCTCATTGTCTGCATTTTGTACCTCATTGTCTGCATTTTTACTTCATTGTATTTAGGTTGTAAACTGTTGGGACTTATTCCTCTTTAATTAACTTTTTTTACAGACAGACAGACAGACAGACAGACAGACAGACAGACAGACAGACAGACAGACAGACAGACAGACAGACAGACAGACAGACAGACAGACAGACAGACAGACAGACAGACAGACAGACAGACAGACAGACAGACAGACAGACAGACAGACAGACAGACAGACAGACAGACAGACAGACAGACAGACAGACAGACAGACAGACAGACAGACAGACAGACAGACAGACAGACAGACAGACAGACAGCTCTTTCACCTGTTCTTAAAGAGAGAGGAATTGAGAAAGCTGAGAAAGAAATGGGAGGGATTTAGTACATCTGACAGCTGAACCATTAGATCAGGAAACAGAAACAGACAGTTGAACAACTAGGACGAGCTGTCAAACGGACTGACTGAGCAAACTGACGAGACCCAGAGCTGACGATGAGGGGCCTGATCATCCTCCTGTTTGCTGCCTCATGTCTTAACAGTGAGTTGATTTCTTTAAAGACCAAATCTGTTTGTTTTGCTGACTTTAATATAACCTTTAATCAGAGCAGCATAACTGGACCACATACCACTTTAACATAACCTTTAATCAGAGCAGCATAACTGGACCACATACCACTTTAACATAACCTTTAATCAGAGCAGCATAACTGGACCACATACCACTTTAACATAACCTTTAATCAGAGCAGCATAACTGGACACATACCACTTTAACACAACCTATAGAGGTCATGTAGAATGTGTACTTTTACTTTAGATACTTAAGTACATTCAATAGCAAAAATAAATAGCAGAATTTTAATGGAGGACTTTTACTTTGACCAGAGTACTCATTTATCTACAGCATTTCTAGTTTTACTTAAGTAAAGGACATGTGTACTTCTTCCACCACTGTATGTTGTGTTAACGAGAACATCACTAAGCCCTACAGTCCAGAATGACTGAGTTACATGTTCTCTTTGTCTGACCGACAGGCTCTGTGAGCTCCTCCTCTGTGAGGAACATTGAGGGATGTCCAGGAGGAACTGTCATCATCAACTGGGATTATCCTCCAACCACAGTAGCTGCTACAGTTAGAGAAGTTAACTTGTGGAAAAAAATAATCTATGAGATATTAATATTAAACACTGAAAAGTCGAACAAGTGGGTAACAGAGGATAGAGTCTCTCTGTTTCATGACAAAAAGGGAAGGAAAATCAAGATGGTCATCAAGGAACTAACAAGAAATGATGAGGGAACATACATGATTGAAAGAAAATTAAAAATCAATAATAGTGATTTGTACTTTGCCATTGTTCACTCTGTGAAATTGGACGTAAAGAAAGGTAAGAGGCCTGAACTTTCTAATCTAAATGCATCACATTCAGATCTCATACAGGTCTATAGAGTGATCATGATATTTTGTCCCCATTAGGAGACAAGCATTGCCCCCAGAAGTTGCGGCAAATGACTGCCTTCGTGAAGGGCGAGACCGCCATCACATGTGACTATCCAGCAGACTTTACGTCTGATATCAAGTATTTCTGCAAAGAAAACGAATACGACTGTGAGAGAAAAACATCAGCAGAATCGCAGCAAAGCTCAGGACGGCAGGAGACATTCTACCTCAGAAACCTGACCAAGCAGGATGCTGGGTCATACTGGTGTGGAGTGAGCAGACCGACCCAAAACAACAACGTTGATATCACTCTGCTGCTCACAAAGGTTCAACTGCAGATCGCCGCAAGTGAGTAGTATAGATGTGTACCGATAAAAACTAGTGCTGTCAATCGATTGAAATATTTTATCGCGATTAATCGCACGATTGTCCATAGTTAACTCGCAATTAATCGCAAATTAATCGCATCTTTTGTATTTATTTTTTATCTACCTTAAACAGATCTTTTTCAAGTTCCAAGTTTTAATACTCTTATCAACATGAGAGTCAACAAATGCTTGCTTTATGCAGCCATTTAACACAAACGGATGACCCTCATGCATTGCAAATTTGCATAAAATTCAAAACAGAGTGATGCACAAAATAACTTAAAAGAAAATAATCATTTAAAACAATGAATAAAGTGTGCATAGGGGAAAGAAAACGTTAGGAACTTGTTACATTCACCCACACAAGGGCTGAGTAATCACCCCCCCCCCCTCTCTCTCTCTCACACACACACTCTCTCCCAGCTCTCTTTCTCTCTTGCCCCTTCCTCATCTCTCTCACCCCCCTCTCTCTATATATATATCTCACACACACACACACACACACACACACACACACACACACACACACACACACACACACACACACACACACACACACACACACACACACACACACACACACACACACACACACACACACACACACACACACACACACACACACACACACACACACACACACACACACACACACACACACACACACACTTCAGAAACAAACATAGTATCAATGAGAGCATCAATAATACACCTGAGTGAAGTCTAGTAAAAAAAAAAAAAAAAAAAGTTAAACATTTTTTATTTATTTTTTCTTAAAAGTTAAGCGTGAGTTAAAAAAAATAGTGGCGTTAATAGAATCGGGCGATAACGCATTAATACCGCGTTAACTTTGACAGCCTTAATAAAAACAAATTGTTACTGTATGATCACCGCTTCAAATGAACAGTGTTCTATCGCAAACATTTGTATATTATTCAATATAAACCAGCAATGCTATACAGTAGCTCATGGAGTTCCCCGTGTTAACACTTCCTTAGGTCAACCCTCCTTCCACTTGGCTGCTCCCAGCAGTTGGAACGAGATGCAAAATAAAATGGACAAATTGATCCCCCTCACTACTTTTAATAAGGACTCTATCGCAGAGTTGTTTACACACACCTGCAAAATGTCACCCAGCCTGTCATTTGTCTGTTCTGCTTCATGTATTACATTCCTTGTAATTTTATTAGGTTGTTTATCTGAATATTTGTTTTTTAATTATTTCTCTTACCGCTGTGATGTATGTATCATCTGTCTCATTTCTTATTATTAATATGTATTTATTTGTTTTGTCCCCTTTCCTGTTACCCTTCGAGGGGTCCTGTTGTCTTCTCGCCAGGCCGTCATTATAAATATGAATTGACCTGCCTGGTTAAATAAGGTTTAAATCAAATAAAAAATAAAGGAAACATTCTAAGAAAACTTCTCTTGTGTCGTTCACAGTACATGTTAAGAAGAATCTTGGAGTGGGAGAAAACCTTTCCTACTGGTGTAACTATGGAGAAGATGACAACGAGAGAGAGAAGTTCTTCTGCAAGGGACACGACGCCTTCAGCTGTTCATACATAGTGAAGACCCCACGAGACACCTCCAGTGTGGAGGACAGAGGTATAGTGAAGACCACACGAGACACCTCCAGTGTGGACAGAGGTATAGTGAAGACCACACGAGACACCTCCAGTGTGGACAGAGGTATAGTGAAGACCACACGAGACAACTCCAGTGTGGAGGACAGAGGTATAGTGAAGACCACACGAGACACCTCCAGTGTGGACAGAGGTATAGTGAAGACCACACGAGACACCTCCAGTGTGGACAGAGGTATAGTGAAGACCACACGAGACACCTCCAGTGTGGACAGAGGTATAGTGAAGACCACACGAGACACCTCCAGTGTGGACAGAGGTATAGTGAAGACCACACGAGACACCTCCAGTGTGGACAGAGGTATAGTGAAGACCACACGAGACACCTCCAGTGTGGACAGAGGTATAGTGAAGACCACACGAGACACCTCCAGTGTGGACAGAGGTATAGTGAAGACCACACGAGACACCTCCAGTGTGGACAGAGGTATAGTGAAGACCCCACGAGACACCTCCAGTGTGGAGGACAGAGGTATAGTGAAGACCACACGAGACACCTCCAGTGTGGACAGAGGTATAGTGAAGACCACACGAGACACCTCCAGTGTGGACAGAGGTATAGTGAAGACCACACGAGACACCTCCAGTGTGGAGGACAGAGGTATAGTGAAGACCCCACGAGACACCTCCAGTGTGGAGGACAGAGGTATAGTGAAGACCACACGAGACACCTCCAGTGTGGACAGAGGTATAGTGAAGACCACACGAGACACCTCCAGTGTGGACAGAGGTTCCACCAGCAGGTTTTCCATGGTGGACAACCGTGGTCAGAAGAAGGTCACACTTGGCATCAGATACCTGACAGTGGAGGACAGTGGGACATACTGGTGTGGGTCCGAAGGCTCTACTGGGACACCGGGACGTCACATCTACAGCCGCCTGGACCTGGATGTGGGTAAGTCATCACATTAGGATTCTAAATGGTCCTCCGTGTGAGGAGCCAGCCACGAGGACCCTTTAGAATCAATCAATCAAATTGTGTGTCAATTCCTTATTCAACTAAATTAGTTCGTGGTTGAGTCTACGTGGTCCCCATTCTAAACTATTTAAATTCAGATATGGTACTCCTCTGGTCTGAGAGAGGCCTTCTTCACAGATGTGGTTGTAAATAAGCGCAGATCCCTAACAGCTATAAAGAGGCATCATGCCAGCGTCACTGCCAGCGTTGTTGCCAGACGCAGGCATCGTAATGCCAGGCGTGCCCGTGAAAGAATATTTCGAAGGAGCATATTACCTTTTTATTTAATTGAGACCGAAAGACACTGATTGCCAGCTCAATCAATCCTATACATTTCGTCCGGTACAGCCAGAATCTATGATTTTGTTGATTGAGGTTTTGTTGGAACAGCAGAAAATAGATATTATAAACAGTATATAATTTGACAGAGAAATATAAAGCCACATACCGAGATAGCCTATAGAAGATATAGAAATAAGGCTAAGCACTAAAGGTAATTCCAAATGCTTGGTTTTGAGAAGTTATTATTATTATTATTATTATTATTATTATTATTATTATTATTATTATTATTATTATTATTATTATTATTATTATTATTATTATTATTATTATTATTATTATTATTATTATTATTATTATTATTATTATTATTATTATTATTATTATTATTATTATTATTATTATTATTATTATTATTATTATTATTATTATTATTATTATTATTATTATTATTATTATTATTATTATTATTATTATTATTATTATTATTATTATTATTATTATTATTATTATTATTATTATTATATTATTATTGTGACAAAACACAGGACGCAATGTGTCATGAAAATACAAATTAGGCAAGCTCTACATTACGAAGTAAACAAAATACAATACGAAATGAACGCGTGATAGTGTTTTGTCACTATCTTTCGTCATTGCATAATGTTTGTAATGTCCTATTCCAATTACATTCGTCACAATTGTACTATATTCTATTGTGCTATATTTAATTTAGTTTATATCTCATTTAATTGTATTCAATCTCTTTATTAAGTTGTAAAGCCCTGGCCTATATTTGATTTCATAATTATATTATATTCTAGTGAAGGAGAGGAGTTATTATTCATTTTCTTTTATCCACTTTTTCTCCCATTTTAAATTTTTCTCCCATCCCAATTTCGTATCGTCCAATTCATCCTCCCCTGCCTCGAACACTGTTTCATGCCTCCCACAAGCCGGCTGCAATGTGGATGAAGCCATACAAAGCACGAGTTCTCTCCGATACCCGAGGTAGCAGCCGTCGCATCGTTTCACCTGCGTGGCGCGATCTTTCAGCGTCAGGGGTCTGCGCTTTGGAGGGACACGCCGCCCCCATCGCTCCCTGATTCTACTGCGCAGGCGCACCAACCGACCTGTAGGAGTCGCTGTCCACAACGCCCGATCCCCACTCATCAGTTTCCCACCCCCTAATACTGCCAATGTGTATTAGTACGGACGACCAGCTAAACTGAAAGCAATGTGGAGCGCTGGGATCGAACCCAGCGTCTCCAGCATTCGAGATGAGCGCCTTGCCCACTGCACCACGTAGCCGCCCCTGAGTTATTATTCATTTAATAATAATAATAATTTTTATTTGACTCGCATCGTGACGTCACATGGCACTGGGGAAGCGGATAGTGATCCGATTGGCTCTGTGGTTGGAGCCAATGCCCGCCCAGATTGGAGAATGGGTACAATACAGTACGGCTCAATACACACAATAGTTAAGGGGATGCAGACCAGAGAAAGACTTTCATCTTGTTTACATCAGGGTCCCCCATTTTCATTCATAATGAATTGTAAGTAAGGGTGCAAAGGGTGCAAAGGGTGCAAAGGGTGCAAAAATAGATGGTGATGGTGACACTGACAGTCCGCAGTGGATTGTTCTGAGTATGTGGCAGCAACAGTAGCCTACCCGTCAAGCTAAACCTTAAAGGAAAACTCCAACATTTTGGGGAATTCGCTTATTTGCCATCTACCCTGGAGTTAGACAAGAATATACATACCTTTTTTCTTCTCTGTGCATGCAGTAGGAGTAGGAAGACACGCACCGTTAGCCTAGCTTAGCGTCAGTCACTGGAAGTAGGTTCCTCCATTAGCCTAGTTCCCAATGTCTTCCTACTCCTACATGCTTGCACAGAGAAGAAAAGGGTATGTATCTTCTTGTCTAACTCCAGGGTAGATGGCAAATAAGCTAATTTCCCAAAATGTTGGAGTTTTCCTTTAAGGCAACAACAGTAGCCTACCAGTCAAGCTAAACCTTAAGGGCTTGTGTCCATAGCGGACGTTTTTTTCAAGGCGGACCGCTTTGAAAAGCAAAAAAAAAGAAGCTCAGAGCGTTTTCCTGAGTCTCGCGACTGCCGCCACTTCCTCGATGTTGATTGGTCGGTCGGAAAGAGTTACCTTGATGAGCGGCGCTCCTTTCCAAAAGTTTAACTAGTTTCAACTGTATGCGCTGGGAGCGCTCCGCCCAAAAACGCTGCCGCCGAGAGCGCGGCGCTGGGAAAAGGAGCACGCCTGTCACGCCTGTAGCATAGAAATGAATGACAGAAAGGAGCTGACAACTCATAAAACGTCCACTATGGACACAAGCCCTAAGGCAGCAACAGTAGCCTACCTGTCAAGCTAAACCTTAAGGCAGCAACAGTAGCCTACCTGTCAAGCTAAACCTTAAGGCAGCAACAGTAGCCTACCTGTCAAGCTAAACCTTAAGGCAGCAACAGTAGCCTACCTGTCAAGCTAAACCTTAAGGCAGCAACAGTAGTCTACCCGTCAAGCTAAACCTTAAGGCAGCACCAGTAGCCCACCCGTCAAGCTAAACCTTAAGGCAGCAACAGTAGCCTACCTGTCAAGCTAAACCTTAAGGCAGCAACAGTAGCCTACCCGTCAAGCTAAACCTTAAGGCAGCAACAGTAGCCTACCCGTCAAGCTAAACCTTAAGGCAGCAACAGTAGTCTACCCGTCAAGCTAAACCTTAAGGCAGCACCAGTAGCCCACCCGTCAAGCTAAACCTTAAGGCAGCAACAGTAGCCTACCTGTCAAGCTAAACCTTAAGGCAGCAACAGTAGCCTACCTGTCAAGCTAAACCTTAAGGCAGCAACAGTAGCCTACCTGTCAAGCTAAACCTTAAAGCAGCAACAGTAGCCTACCCGTCAAACTAAACCTTAAGGCAGCAACAGTAGCCTACCCGTCAAGCTAAACCTTAACACTTTGAGTGCCAGCGACGCTATGTCGTTAGTTCATGCCGACCGTTGAATGCCAGCAACGCTATATACAGATACAGCGCTCGAAAATCAAACGTCTCCTGCGCCTCTACCACTCCTCCACCACTCCACTCCAAACTGATTTTGTGACTCCTATTGTTCTGGACCGGGCCAGATTTCACACCTCCACTACCTCCCACAGGCTGGGGAGATTTTCATCTTACATTTTTATTTGTCCCAAATGTCCCAGCCCCATCCGATTTCTTAGCTTTTTTCACTGTTTACTTATCATGCATTGCAACACTAATATATGGTCAGTACCCCAAGTCAGACTGCCCATATACAAATGATCTTGGGGGTCTGAGGGCAGTAGCCCCCGACCCCCTCCCTGGGGAAGCACTTAAGTTAAGTACCCTCCCTTCACGTTTAGACCCAGCCACCAGCCCCCGAAAATTAACACCTGAGTGCTAGACTTAAGTGGCACACAAGCAGCAACAAGCAGCAGACAAGCAGCAGACAAGCAGCAGAATTGGCTTGATTTTGAGCGCTGCATCTGTAGCGTTTGTTTGTCGTTTTTTTTTATTCACGATTTGAATTCATATTTCATCAATCTAGCCTCACGCTAGTGCAGCAACCTCTCTCTGAGCTCCATTGGGAAAATACCGCCCCCTATCGTCTCTCCCTGTGTAACTGCACCCCATTGGATTAGACTGATGGGGGGGGGGAAATCCAGTTTCCTCATTTTACTTTTCCGGCAAGCCATCCGAAGAGATCGAAGTGATTGCAGAGCCGGAAAACAGCGTGGAATACATATTTACAGTACCCAGCGCTGAATCAATAAACGCGATCGATATTTGGAATGGCGATCAGGAATTGGAATAATCTTTTTGGAGAACATCTGATCTGAGGTAAGGAATCTATTTTACCAGTCTTAGGATAATCGGATCTGTTTTCACAGAGATATCAGCGTTTGCCCTATGTGTGTGTGTGTGGGTGTGTGTGTGTGCGCTGATCAGGAAATGAGAGAATAGATTTTTCAGCTCGCTTTTCTAGCGTGCATAACTACACATATACTATACACATATACTACTGCAACGCACTGCTAGCTGGCCTCCCGGCCACTGCCACCAAGCCTCTTCAACTCATTCAAAACGCAGCGGCCCGCCTGATCTCAAACCTACCGAAGTCGGCCCATGTCACCCCACTTCTTAGGGACCTGCACTGGCTCCCCATTGCTGCACATATCCGCTTCAAGGCCCTCGACCTAGCATACCGTGCGGCAAAGGGAACCGCTCCCGCCTACCTCCGGTCAATGGTCTCTAACTACACACCCTCAAGACCCCTACGCTCTGCATCTTCTGGCCGCCTCAGACCTACTCCTATCCAAGCTCCCGGAGGGTCATCAAAGAGAAGCCGCCTATTCTCAGTCCTTGCCCCACAATGGTGGAATGAACTACCCATCCCAGTTAGGACAGCCGAATCCCGTCCAATCTTTCGCCGTCGACTAAAGACTCACTTCTTCAACCATTATCTGAAATGATAAAAAAGAAGAAAAAAAATCGAACCCTAACTAACCTTACTGTCATGCACTTGTCCTAATAAACTAACCTACACTGTAACACGCAACACTTGATGAACATTGTTACTCAGCTGATAGAGTTGTGCCCTTCCTGATGACTTGTTGTATAGAACTTGTAAGTCGCTTTGGATAAAAGCGTCAGCTAAATGACTAAATATAAATGTAAAATGTACTATAGATAATCTAGCGTTTATTTGAAAACTATTCATAAATAGGCCGAAAAATGACAACGTTTTTTGTGTATTCCAGAATATTCCAGTAAATGCCGTTTATCACGGAATCTTTATATTTTCCTGAAACTTTCAAGAAAACGAGGGCTTTTCAAAATGCTATAAAACGGAAATGAACCTATTAAAAAACAATCCGTTTCGATAATGTTGACTGCAAACAAGTCATTGATAAGCGACGGCCAGATTAGACACATAGCCATAATTTAAGACATAGATTATGCGTTCACAACGCTATCATTGAAGTGGGTGCTGGCATTCAACCATGTTTTACCATGTTCACCAGTGGCATCGAAAGTGTTAAGGCAGCAAAGGTAACCATCAAGCTAAACCTTAAGGCAGAAACAGTACCTAAACCTTAATAATAACTAGACAATTCCGCAGGGGAAATTGTGAAAGTGTGGGTGATGCCTGTGCACCGCCGGCCAACGGGAGAGGGTCTCTCGCGAGTCTCTATGACAAACGGTTCAAAAGATACAAAATAGGGAGGGGCCTAATAATAGGGGGCGTGGTCAATATAGAACAATGAAAGAGGATATCCCTACTGATTACAATGGCACAACCCGCAAGTCTCTACGACAAACGGTTCAAAAGATACACAAAGGGGGAGGAGTCTAACCATGGGGGTGTGGTCAACATAGACCAATGAAAGAGGATATCCCTACTGAGTACATTGGCACAACCCGCAAGTCTCTACGGCAATGCTAGGGTATTGCTAGGGTGTCTAATGTAAGTGGTATAGTTAAAGGGTTAACCCCCTGAGAGGTCATGGCTAGGTCATGGCAGTACTGAGTTGATTGACACCTCCCTTAAGTCTCAAGCACACCTGCAAGCCTTAATTGATTAAAATCCTAACTGACGCAAAGCTCGAGTGTAGAGAGCATGACTGTCAAATAAATGGCCATAAATTGAGATAGAAATGTCCAATTCCATTTATTTTTCTTTTATGAGCGAAGGGGCAGTCGTGTCATCGTTTTGACGTGTTGTTTTTATATCTACGTTGTGAGATCACTGTCACAATTTACAAAAGGTGATGGTAAAACAAAAAAATGCAGTTTCTACACTCTAGTTCTGAACATTCCGCCATTCATTCCTATGGACCAAAATTGCCCGTTTAGAGTCGATTTGTAGCCAAACGGTGCCGTGAAACTTTCCAAAATGTAATAGCAACTCAAGTTGGCCCATGCCGGTCGTTTTGATACCTTACACTTGTGTGTGGTGCAAAAGCTCTGGGCGGAGTGTTTGGACAAAAATCTGCGGAATAAATAAAGAATAAAGATATAAATAGTATAGATTATAATAGTGTGGTGACTGGTTTTCACAATTCCCCCGCGGAATTGTCTAGTTAGTGTGGGTGACCTGGCAAAGCCAGTCACACCACAATTCTAGAATATATATGATCAGATTTTTGTCCTGCTACTCCTCCCAGAGCCTTACAAGATACAAGACAAGATTCCTTTATTGCCACAAAACCATGTTGGTGGTATTCTTGATCGGTACCGAGTGTAATAGCTCTACAATACATAAACTGGAACATAGATACTGTGGTATAATATCTAATGTTCTCATGTAAATATAGTCCCCTCCCCTATATCTCCTTACCTGTGCCCCCCCCCCTCTCTGTGGAATAAGACACTCCCCTCCCCTGTGTCCCCATTACCTGTACCCCCCCCCCCCCCATCTGACCTATCAAATGGGACCACACCCCCTCCTGTTAACTATATAGATCTCCTCTTGAGATCTATCCTGGTCTTCTTACCTGGGTAATTAAGCTGATCACCTGGGGGGAAGCCCTCAGCCATTCTCTCTATGTAATTCTATCTGTTTGGTTAATAAACCTTTGTTATTATCCAAGCCTCGGTTGACTGAGAAACATTCTTCTTCAGGATATCCACAAATATCCCACAATTGGCGTCTACGAACTTGTGACTGACCTTTTTGCGTCCTCCCGGCGTGCTGTATCATTTCAGCTATACAGAGAAAAGTGAGTATAATAGACTGGTCAACCAAAAATGTATGGAAAGGAATTAAAACCTTCCCGCTTTTCTCTGTGCCAGGTGAATATTACAGAATGTTGTCAAATATTGAGATCATGGCTGAGTAAGAATAATGTGCATTAATATATCTGATCTGTATTGAGAATCGTTACCAGGGCGCGCGTGCACCTGGGTCCTTTATCAGGAGGTTCTGAGAGGATGGGTTATGTGTTATTCCCAAAAGTTTAGGCACAAAGGTTGAAGTGCTATTCCTGGTCGAGTCGGAGCCGACCAAAAGCTAAGGCACACAGTAAGGTTGTTGGCTTGCTAACCCAAGTCTAATGCAGACTAAAAATATAGGCAACAAAAGAAGATACGTGAGCTTATTATGATGTGATATCCTTGAAAACGCTACTCTGTTAAAAACGTTCTGTGATTCCTTTGCAAAGAGGCGGGAAGTTAGGACCGAGAAGCTGATGGAATCATAATTAGAAATTACCAGAGTAGCGTCATAATATTCATTGTTTCAACCTCAAACTAAGCCCACAATCTCTTCCATTCCTGAAAACGATGTATTTTGGATTAAATTAACCAATTGATCAATACAGATAGCGGGAAGATGATCACGCGATGTCCTAGTAGTACATGATTACGCGATGTCCCGGGAGTACATGAATGTACATTAAACGGGACATCAGTCGCGGAAAGTACATTAAACAGGACATTAGTCGCGAGTAAAAGAGACCGAGAGTAATGATTAAACGGTATATATAATCTAATATATCGCTATTAAATTTCGAAGTTCAGGATTCGGTCGTTATGTTTTAAAAAACGATGTATAGATAGATCAAGGGTATAAATGCCTTGTCGCAGCAGAGTGCTGGCCGACTAAACGTACAGCGATCCAATACAGTCAGATATTCACACACGTTAACTTATATGTATTAATGTTTGTTTGTCTGTTTAAAGTCTCGTTTGTATACGCACAATATGCCGACTGATATCGCGCCGAGCATTGAGAGACTAGTACCGTTATACACAGAGAATAACATTGAGGTGCAGTTCACGCGACAAACTAGGATAGTAATTTCCGGAATCAACAAAACCGGCCCACGGGAACGACCATTTGGGGAAGTATAGTTTTATCGTTTCAGGTTGTTTACGTTTCACATATGCACAGGCGCGTTCATTCGGTAACAAAACGCTGGTTTAGGTAAATTCCAGGCTATTGAGAGCTCGCGGAACTAGTATGCAGGATTGCAAAGCGTTATTTCCGAGGCGAATGACAACGCGTGAACGTCGCATGGGCTGATGACGTCATACAAAAGTGCGATATGAAACTATCATTGGGCGAACGGTAAGGTTTAATATGCCCAAGGCCGAAGGTGCGTGAAATCCACTTGTAGTATATGTTTTATTTGTATATGTATGTGCGCGCTGCTATTGGAAAATGTTGAGTTGCGGTGGCGAGATGCGGGTTGCATTATCCCAGACCACCGGAGAAACGAACCGAACATTGCATTGACGACACGTAACGGATCCAACGTCAACACAACAGCTGTCCCCGGTGAGTATGAAAATCATAAATATAGATGCTTTGATTGATTGATTGAAAACTTTATTAACAGATTGCAGAATGGGTACAATACAGCACAGCTCAATACACAATTGTTAAGGGGATGCAGACCAGAGAGAGACTTTAGTCTTGTTTACATCAGGGTCCCCCATTTTCAATACCAGATTTGTTTACATCAGGGTCCCCCATTTTCAATTTATCAGGACATATTATGACATACATGACATACAGATAGTCAGTACTGCTACATCTGTACATTTATGACATACCAGATTTGCAAATTCAGTACTGTTTGTGATAAAAAAGGAGTCAAGAAAAGGGAGTCATTTGACGTAGAAACTGTACATACACAACTATCATCTCAGTTACAGTAAATTACAACTATCTCAGATCACTTGAGTGTTTATGTTGCTTTAATTTACACATTATAAGTCACATAAAGCTAATTACAATGTCTGTTTCAGAATTATAATACATCTGTGGGCGTACCCTGACCAATACGGGGAGCTAAACAAACACTTCCGGTTCCCAGTATATGGCAGTACAGGAATTGTAGTCCACATAAACAGCGTTAGATTAGACTTTATAAGCTTTCAATGTTGAAAACTTGAAACACAAACAACATAGATTATGTTTAAAAGTAAGATGTTTAGGTTATATTCACTTGAGTTAATGTGTTTATCTAAAGAACCAATGAAAGATAACTAGCCCTTTCCATTGTAAGACATTTTTAAACATGATTCAAAATGTGTGGTTCCACATTCATATGATGCTTGTGTACATATGCGATATGATTGATAAATGATAACACTATCATTACATCCTAGGACGGGATGGATGAGAAATAGCTGATGTTTTGTTAAGTTCACAGACAATCAACAAAGAACCGACTCAAATGGTATTAGAAGTGGAAAATTAACATGTGTTTTTATTTTCAGTCAGGCTCTGAGACGAGATGCAGAAGCTATAGTTTTAAATAGGATTCTAATCAACACAACCCAGACAGTCAAAGCGTCACTAACATATTTTTGTGTTTGCAGGAAACAGGCAGACAATTAGGAGAGGCAGACCGATTTGCCTCTGGATTGAATTGCAAAGCAGGGTTTAAAACACTCACTCAAACCAGCTGAGGACGATGTGGAGTGAAAGACAATGCAAATAGCCAGTCTGACCACACCTATAGAGACTCAACTTAGTATCTCCACTTAGTATAGTAGGAAGTATCGCTTTAGATGCAGATTTTCTCTTTGTTACCACAAGACTCAGCCGAAGGTCGTGTGGAGCTGAGAGACAATCGATTGACCATTCGGAACAAATCTACATCCAAACACCCACATGTAAATTTCTTCAGAGTGGGCACTTGGGAGACAAAGCAATGCAAATGCCTGCACTCGTGACCACAGACTTGATGGACTCACCTGGCGGTGGATGGCAACAGAGAACCACTTAATTAACATGAATTAGACACAGGTGATGAATTTGCAGTTATGAAAATCTACCTAACTCCCATACTAACAATAACTAACCAGTCGTTTTCATCATCTCTTTTCAAGAGGCACATGAATTAGAGAAGTGCCTGAGATGAAAGATTAATGATGAAAACAACTTTACTTACAATCCCCTCCTTCTATTCTCTGTTTATAACCAATAACATGCATGACTATTCCTTAGACTATTCTTTTAACAACTAATACATTTCCATGACTGCAAAATATCAACCACAAAATTGAAACACAATTATCTAAATGTACAAGGTATACACGTACATTGATCATTTAGCTGACACTGTATGACAGGACATCAAAAAGGGCACAACTCTATCAGCTGAGTAACAATGTTCATCAAAGTGTTGAGTGCCACATTGTAGGTTAGTTTTATTAGTGTTGAGTGCTACAGTGTAGGTTAGTTTATTAGGACAAATGCATGACAGTAAGGTTAGTTAGGGTTAGATGACAAAACGAATGATTGTTTTTCATGCAAAATTAACTGACTACCTAGATTTTATGTTTTTTCCCCATGCTAAATTATGACGAGCCACACTGAGACGTGAATAACGCCAGAGAAGTCGTGGCGAGGTAAGTATCCTGAGGCACACCCAACGCATCCTGAGGTAAGATCAACTTCAATTTAACACCACAGACTATTTTATCTGATTCAAGACTTTGGCCATTCATTTACTAATTTTATTTAAAGCCTAATGCTGTAAGATCTAGTTAGATACAAGATCTGATAAGATTGTAGTGAATGTGACCTTCTTGACATAAGGAATCACTGCTAATGCAATTGGCCTGCATTTCCTATTTTCAATTAAATGATTTTATTTGCAATGAATTGAATTAATCCCAAAATTATTTTCCACTTTAGCAGAAAGGCGTTGAATAATTTATGTGAGGAGGTTTTCTAAGGCAGTTTTCATCATCCTCAGATCATGAATTGGTGAGAGGACAGGACGAGTGAGACGACGCGTGACCTGAACCACGAACGACGGCGCGACCAGGCAAGGAGGAACACAACCCAGCGACCTGAGCGACCCACGACAGCATACTACCACCAGGGACGCCGCCAAGGAGCTGCGGACACAACCAGAGACGACGACAACAACCGTGGGAGAACCACCAGCCCACACAACACAGACGTCCCCAAAGGAAGGGGAGCAGAGACAGAAAGGACGACATGCAGCCCCACCCCGGCACTGCAGACCACGGCAGACCAAACCCATCACCTGCAGATGGGAACCAAAGCCCCGACCATCAAGATGGATTCCCATGACAAGATTGTCATCCGTGTGAGAGAGAGCGTCCTAAAGACAGGCCACTACACCAGCAAACCCTCGCCCCTCTGGTACCGCGATGACGGGGAGCGGGGGAACAACCACCACACAGCACGTTCAAGACCACCCTACCGCCATGTCTCAAGGCCTGATAAAAGTCAAGCGTGAGCACAGTGGCAGACATGTGATGGTGGTGGAGAACAACATAGGCTCTAGGAAAAGAGTCTGCAAGACCACTATAGTTGACTGCTACAAGTGACCCTTGACAGGGAATGGACGGCGACCAGTGAATATTCCCGACTGCATCGTCAAGAAGAGACACATAGCAAATGAGACCTGTGGACCAAGAGACTTCTGAACACACATTGTCCAAATTGTTATGTATTTATTTACTTTTTACTGTCTTACTGCCACACGACAGGCTCACAGAAACATCAACTGAATGTACGATACGTTCAACACACAGCAGGTCACCACAGAAGGACACATCCCTGGCAGAGAACAGATGGTCAACAGCGACGCAGCAACTGTCAGATTCACAAACAAGAGCTGTTTCACAAAGTTCATATGTATCAAGAAAATTATGAACTAAGAATATGATGAAATACAACCAATAAGATTGCAATAACCAATTTATAATAACAATAAGGAATGATCACAGAGTCACATTGAAAATTATATTGTTAACAAGACAGAACTAGTTGGTTTATTCCAAGTCACCAAGGTTGTTTTGACCATTGATAGTAAACACCACAGCAAAATACTAGAACAATGCATAACGATTATCATAATCACCTTTTATATCAGTTTTTATACAAACCACTAGATTAACGGTTTTAAATGTTTTTGTACACATTAGCCACTAAGTTAATCCTTATGTGTAAATCCTATTCCTAATAATTATGCACACAATTTTGTTTTTTCACCCTGTGCACTCTGACCACACAGAGACAGTGCATGTATTTAATTGGTTTATTACGATGCCTGTATGCACAACGATCACATTAGCTCCCCTGAGTCACGACATGAACGACTGAAGGTATGCCAAGATATTTGCACAGCGATAGCTTCTAATGATTATGTTAATTGTTGTTTGATATCAGAGATGAGGACCACTCATTGATATAGGTATTTTGAGCGATTAATAAAAGAAAAGGGTGATATCTATTCCCACATCTCTGATATCAAAATAACACAGACCGCAGTCCAGTCGATCATGTCATGAATCATGTATGTAAATAATTCTATTTTAAACTGTTATGCCAACAACCAGATCACATTGGCCAAAATTTTCATTATTTTAATTGTTTTCTATTTTCACTTTTACCTGTTCCAAACAATCCTGGTATATTATACATTAATCTCACCCACATTATAAGAAAGAAAAGTGAGTATTGTGGTATAATATCTAATGTTCTCATGTAAATATAGTCCCCTCCCCTATATCCCCTTACCTGTGCCCCCCCCCTCTCTGTGGAATAAGACACTCCCCTCCCCTGTGTCCCCATTACCTGTACCCCCCCCCCCCATCTGACCTATCAAATGGGACCACACCCCCTCCTGTTAACTATATAGATCTCCTCTTGAGATCTATCCTGGTCTTCTTACCTGGGTAATTAAGCTGATCACCTGGGGGGAAGCCCTCAGCCATTCTCTCTATGTAATTCTATCTGTTTGGTTAATAAACCTTTGTTATTATCCAAGCCTCGGTTGACTGAGAAACATTCTTCTTCAGGATATCCACAAATATCCCACAATACAAATGGATACATAATACAGCACAACATGACACGATAAATACATAAATACAGCACAGCACGACACAGCACAACATCTCTTTGCTTCGCACCACACACACGTGTAAGGTATCAAAATGACCGCCCTGCTACTCCTCCCAGAGCTTTCGCACCACACACACGTGTAAATGATCAAAACGACCGCCTTTCTCCAACTCCAGTTGCTATTACTTTCTGTTTCACCGCAGGGTTCTGGAAAAAATCTACTTTAAATAGCTCCATAGGAATGAATGGCGGAATGTTCAAAACTAGAGTGTAGAAGCTGCATTCTTTAGTTTTACCCTCACCTTTTGTAAATTGATAAAAATTGTTGACCTAGATATAAAAACAACACATCAAAACGATGCCACGACTGTGCCCAGCTCATAAAAGAAAAATAAATGGAATTGGACATTTCCATCTCAACGTATGGCCATTTCTTTGACAGTCACGCTCCACATACACACTAATGGACTCTCCACTCTAGCTGAAATCTGTGATTTCACCGTTCCTTCGCTTCTCTTCCGATCGCCACACGGGCCACAATTGTTGAAGGAATTACACATGATTGCCCCTCCCCTTTTTGTATCTTTTGAACCATTTGTCGTCGAGACCTGCAGGTTGTGCTATTGTACTCAGTAGGGATATCCTCTTTATCCAACAATAGCTATAATTGACCACTAGATTTGAGAGATGCAAGAAATTACATCACATGAAGAAGAGGAAGAGATGACATCACATGAAGAAGAGAAAGAGATGACATCACATGAAGAAGAGGAAGAGATGACATCACATGAAGAAGAGAAAGATATGACATCACATGAAGAAGAGGAAGAGATGACATCACATGAAGAAGAGAAAGAGATGACATCACATGAAGGAGAGGAAGAGATGACATCACATGAAGAAGAGAAAGAGATGACATCACATGAAGAAGAGGAAGAGATGACATCACATGAAGAAGAGGAAGAGATGACATCACATGAAGAAGAGAAAGAGATGACATCACATGAAGAAGAGGAAGAGATGACATCACATGAAGAAGAGAAAGAGATGACATTACATGAAGAAGAGAAAGAGATGACATCACATGAAGAAGAGAAAGAGATGACATCACATGAAGAAGAGAAAGAGATGACATTACATGAAGAAGAGTAAGAGATTACATCACATGAAGAAGAGAAAGAGATGACACTTAACCCCTAACTGCTCCCGATGAGTCAGTCAGTCTCTACAGTCAGTGTGCGAATGTCTGGGTGAATGGGTGACACACTAACCCTGTATAAGTGCAGTCCATTCACCATCTACTACTCGTCCACCACTAGTGTCCAGTCCTGCCCCGCCGAGCGCTTCATCTCTACTGGGACTGATTGTCGGGCTGGTTGTTGTGATTCCACTGATCATCCCCCTGCTCCTGCTGTTTCTCTACAGTAAATCCAAGGGTGAGATGCTTCTCAAGTAAATTGATCATCAACCATTCTGATTATTCACAGACATGATACTGAAATTCATCTCCCCCTCTTTCCTTACAGGTCCATGTTGTGTCAGGTAGGTGCTTCCCTTACTCATCTCAAACAGGTTAGATTCCCCACTTGCACTAATTCAGTTATGTTTAAACTTTAAATGAAGCTAAGTATTTCTCTTTCTTCAGGTCCATTCAGTCAGAGGGCACCAATCAGGGCTCGGCTACAGACAATAGGGCCAACCAGAACGAAGAGGGCGTGTACGCCAACGAGAACGAAGAGGGCGTGTACTGCCCTCTTCAGCACGGTCAGCCTTGCAACCAATCACAATCGTTCTTCACACATGCTTTCAATCATCTTTCAAAAATACTGTAAGATAAATAAATTAATAAATGAAGCCATAACCCTTAAAATTGCAAATCAATCAATCATATAATATGGCTTTTTATGTCACACACAAAATAAGTTGAATGTGTTTACTTAGCCTAGCAAGCTACCATCCTTTACACTGAGGTCTACCAAGGATGGAGGTGTCATCATTTTGTCCAGTCATATTCAGAATCAGAAACACCTTGTGGAAATGTACCTCCGTTATGTGAGTCAATGATCACACCGGGTTGTACCAAAACGGTAGGTTTATTTTAAATAAAATGTAGCGTGACGGCAAGAGGCAGTTTACAGTACCGAGGCCGTTTGTAAGTCTTAGCAGTCGATCACCGAGCACATCGATATACCTTAGGGCTGACCCCCATTAGTCGAATAGTCGACTAATCGACCGAAAGGAGCCGTAGTCAACTGCCAACCTCTTAGTCGCTTTAGGTCTGCAGATGCCAACCTCCTAACACCTCCCACGACCAAGCTCCGGACCTGGGGCGACAGGGCCTTTGCTGCTGCTGCCCCCTCCCTCTGGAATGCCCTCCCCAGCCATATCCGTGATGCAAACACCCTGACATCTTTTTAAATCAGCTCTCAAAACCCACCTTTTCAATCTTGCTTTTGACCTCTAATTCTGTCGGTTTTATTTTATTTTGTCATTTTTTTTTCTGTTTTTGTTCTATCTTTTTGTTTTGCATTAGTTTTTGTGTCTTCTTCGTCTTTGAGCACCTGGAAATGCGCTATATAAAATAGATGTATTATTATTATTAGGAATGTCCGATATTATCGGCCTACCGATATTATCGGCCGATATTGGCATTAAAATGTGATATCGGAAAATATCGGTATCGGGGTTTTCAAAAAATATATATATATATCTATTTTTTTACATTTCTATAACCTTTATTTACCCAGGAAAAGCAAGTAAGGACAAATTCTGATTTTATTTATTGTCAAAAGTATGCATAATGTTGTGTTAATTCCACAACAAGAGATATGTAATGTTAATTACCTGAAATTATTCCGTTTTTTTGGGGGGGGGGGAACCCTGCATATATCGGTATCGGTTGATCTTGGTTGAAATCGGTATCGGAAATTAAGAGTTGGACAATATCTGTATATTGGTATCGGTAAAAAAGCCAATATCGAACATCCCTATTATTATTATTATTATTATTATTATTATTATTATTATTATTATTATTATTATTATTATTATTATTATTATTATTATTATTATTATTATTATTATTATTATTATTATTATTATTATTATTATTATTATTATTATTATTATTATTATTATTATTATTATTATTATTATTATTATTATTATTATTATTATTATTATTATTATTATTATTATTATTATTATTATTATTATTATTATTATTGTAACTGAGGGGTACAATTCCCTGACTGTATTAATCAAGTATTGGTATCATTAAACCACTACCGTCTTATGTACATTACTGGCCATACTGTACACAAGTATATCAGATGAGAACACCTCCACAATGAAACGGTTTCCACACAAATACTTGTTTAGAATATTTATTACAGCAAAGGATATTATAACAATACTTTAATTGCGCTTATAAGGCAAATAGAATGTGCATAGGCAAATCAATAATGAATGTTAGGAATTATCTATGGTACTCAGGGGGGATACTGGAGATACTGAAAGGGGGGTGCTACCGGTTGTAAGCCAGCAGGGGGAGGCAATGCTCTATGCAAAGTCAATGGGTCCACGGAGGCGATCTTACTCCCTGGAGCAGCGGATGAAAACGGCAGCTGTGGTCCCAGGGTGCGCGCCGCACAGGTGAAGCCGTGGAGTCTCTCCTTGAGACGGGCTCGAATGATGTCCTCACGGGCATGTGTAGATCCCACAGCAGTGGGTGTAGACGGTTCTCTGCTCCAGCAGCTTGGTGAAGAATGAAGAATAATAATCCTGCCGGAAAGTGGCTCTGCAATCACCGGTGTAAATCCTCCGTGGTGCGCGGTGGTCCACAGTTGAACTTGACGTTACTACTATCCTATTTGCACGCGGCTATAAGTGCTCTATGTAGACGCACAATTACTCACTTCACGTGGTCTTTGACTCGTAATGAAGGCTTACTAGTAAATAGCGAACGATACGTTGAACAAACGTATTAGGATAACACGACTCTATTTGGGGCAATACGAGCCCTACTCTGCCGCACGTTGCATAGTGGGGTGAGGCGTCGCTTGGATAACTGGAACTGAACAAGACTGAACGGGGCAAAAGACTTCACGTGTTCGCCTGCGCCATATTTATATGTACGGGGGATAAACGAGTGCCAGCCTGCTCACTGTCTCGTAGCCCTGGGCAGAAGCGGGCATGTACAGACATGTTATGTCGGTAGCTTTCAAGTCGGCTCTAGGGGGTAAGTCACTGGCGCCTGGTGGCACGCCATCCAATAGGAGAACGAAATATTATGGGCTGGTAGTAGGCTAAAGGGATATTCCGTGTATATGTACAAGGAATATACAAGGGATATCAAACGATATACAAATATTATGCAATATATATCAATCAATAAATACATATATTCGGTTTAATCTGACCCTTTGTAACAATTATTATTATTATTATTATTATTATTATTATTATTATTATTATTATTATTATTATTATTATTATTATTATTATTATTATTATTATTATTATTATTATTATTATAATTATTATTATTATTATTATTATTATTATTATTATTATTATTATTATTATTATTATTATTATTATTATTATTATTATTATTATTATTATTATTATTATTATTATTATTATTATTATTATTATTATTATTATTATTATTCAAATGCAAAAAATAAATGAAAATAAAAGTATTATTATTATTATTATTTTTTTTTTTTTTTTTTTTTTTTTATATATATTTTGTATCATTCTTTCCAAAAGCAAAGAGGCCTAGAAGTGTGGCTAACGCTAATGGCGTGCATACCAGAGGATAACTGCCTGAGAAAACAGGCACAGAGGCACTGAAAGAGGATTTCACCCATCTAATGAACACACAAATATCAAGATGTATCCATCAGTGGACCAATTGCATGCTTTTGCAGAGAACAAGAAGCCTTCCGTCGACTCCTTCAGACATTAAGCATAATCCATTCATTTTGATCACATCTAAATACAACTGTTGAACTGTCACTGTTGAACCAAACCAAATCCCACAACCTTAATTTGATTCTACAGTGATAATGGAATTCTAAAGGAGATAACATTTCATTTTGAAAAATTATTAAGTTTGAAGTATGAGTGAAAGGGTTATCAATTTAACTTCTTTGGTAAATTCTGTTTAAAAGGTAAATGGTAAATGGTGCATTTATGTAGCGCTTGTATCCAAAGCGCTTTACAATTCTGTTCCTCACATTTGTACCCATTCACTCACACATTCACACACCGATGGCGGAGGCGACCATGCAAGGTGCAGACATGCTCATCAGGAGCAATTATTACTCAATTACTTCAACACACTGCCTGGGAGGAGCGGGAATTTAACAGGGAACCTTCCGATTACCAGACGACCGCTCTACCGCCTGAGCCACTGTCGCCCCATTTATTTATGTTTATTTATGTTTATTCATCTGTAGGTGACAGGAACATCTATGAAGCAATACAAGGCTCTCAGCGATGTAATGAAAGTACTGTGCATGAATATGGTAGGTCTATAATCTATTATTAGTATGCTACATACTTTGTAAGTCAAATAATAAAATAATCTAGACCAGTCTGTATACAGCTTCTATATACCTCATTCTAATAGTTAAATAAGATCATCTAGACCAGTCTGTATACAGCTTCTATATATCTCATTCTAATAGTTAAATAAGATCATCTAGACCAGTCTGTATACAGCGTCGATATCTAATTCCAGTATTGTGATGTGTTCTCTCTTTATATTTATCACACCATCATCTGCAGAACTTTGAAGTCACTTCTGTGTATTCTAACGTCAATCCAGGACCAGCCCAAGGTAAGATGAAACTCATCATGTTCATGGAGCCAATGCTACCCTACTGTATAATGTATATATCATAATGTTACAATTCAGAAGCAGAATAGGTTATTATGATGAGTATATGGATGGCAGACTACATACTGTGTATACTACATAATTGTAGGCTATATGTAACAGTGGCATCTACGTGTTTGAGTTTTTAAAAGTTGTAGCTGTGCTTCGTTGCAGGTCCTTAGAGAGAGAGACACGGGACGACCTGACAAGACGTGAAGACATGGAGACATAGAGACATGAAGAAGTAAAATATCTCTTTTCATTCAAATACAGACTAGTATTTATACTGTATTACCGCACGCACGCACGGACGCACACACGCCCAAACACACGCACGCACACACACACACACACACACACACACACACACACACACACACACACACACACACACACACACACACACACACTCAACGTCGTGTACATTGATACACAGGCACACACAAACACAGGCACATAAACACACAGTTTTGCATATTATTAAGTTTTGAAGTATTTCCACTTAGCTGAGTCGTGGGCTCTAGTGCCGCTCATTAGCTGAATGTGCTCTGTATAAAGAATAACACATGACAGTCAGTACATTTTTGTTGCCATTGGCGTTTATCCGTTTTGGTAGGCTAAATTAATATTGTTCTTAATTTTTTCCGCTCCCCACACTTTGGGAACCACTGATCTAAGGTGTCTAGAGGCACCAAGCCCGCCATGCTAGCTTGTCACCGAGAGGGCTACATACTGCTCCAAAGTAAGACCATTTTCAAAGGGGTCCCTTGACCTCTGACCTCAAGGTATCTGAATGAAAATTAGTTCTCTGTGTACCCAAGAGACCCCCCTTTACAACCCAATTCACGCAAATTAATTTCAATGGTAAATGGCTGCTTTTTTATATAACAGCTTTTCTCCAAAGCGCTTTACAATTCTGTTCCTCACATTTGACCCATTCACTCACACATTCACTCACACATTCACACACCGACGGCGGAGGCAGCCATGCAAGGTGCCAACCTGCTCATCGGGAGCAATTAGGGGTTAAGTGTCTTGCTCAAGGACACATCGACACGCTGCCCGGGAGGAGCGGGAATCGAACCGGGAACCTCCGGATTGCCAGACGACTGCTCTACCTCCCGAGCCACTGTCGCCTCAATGCCACACTAGTCACCATAATAGGCATTTCAATGAAGTCAAACTTGACCGGACTGTATAAAATGACCTATTGTTACCTCAAGGATAATCAGGGATAATCTAATGAAAGTGTACAACCACAAACGAGAGACCTGGGGGGATATATGGCATGTTTAGGAACAGCATATTGAAAATAAGGTGGTGTTTTCTGAGCAATCTTCAGAACAGAAGTCCTCCTGACCCCTAGAGGGAGCTCAGCCCCCCTAAAGTTCCCACTCCGGTTATGCCCCTGCTGTGCGTTATTTTTTTTCGTAGCCGCAGTTTGCGGAGACGCTCTCTGATTGGCCACTGACGTTTCTGGTCATGTGACATGTGCGCCCAATCGCGTGACGAGCTGTGTCTTTGCCCATTTCCGCCTCGAACAGCATGCAAACGAGCTAACGCCTAGTTTATCACTGGCGAGTCTGGCGACTCTTTCGAAGTTGGTTAAGGTTAGAGTTTGGAATCAGGGCTGGTGTTCTATCGCCCTGCTCTAAGACAAACTCTAACCTTAACCAACTTCGAAAGAGTGCCTAAGCTTAACCGGTGAAAGAAACAGGCGTCACATGATTGGCCGCACACGTCACGATAACACGATGTTATGATTGATTGATTGAAAACTTTATTAACAGATTGCAGAATGGGTACTATACAGTATGGCTCAATAATCCCACCCCTATTTACTCATCGGAACATACTATATTTTATTTACTAATTCATACATTACTAGACTTATAATTTTTTATAAAATTACTTAGTTAACAATAAAAAATATTATTATACCTTAATATTTGCCAAAACTGTATGTTACCCTGTATAGTTCCTCTAGCCATTTTTTATACATATATACAACTATATACCTACAGTACATATGCACATTATACATTTATATATACATACATACACATACATACTGCCAGTTATCAAACCCCTTTTTCATCTCTGTACCTCTGGACAACCATTTGACTGTATTTTATTTTAAACTGTTTTATGTTTTGACATTGCTTTAACTCCACAATCAGACTGTTCCATAATTTTACTCTGCAAATTGAAATACAAAGACTTCATGGTCGTTCGAAAACTGTATCTTTTGAAATGAAATGTTCCCCTTAAATTGTAACCCCCATCTTGCACGTTGAACAATCTTTGAATATTTCCTGGGAGTTTATTATTTTTAGCTTTGTACATTATTTGTGCAGTTTGACACATTACAATATCAGTACATTTTTATCATTTTGACTGTAAGAAAAGTGAATGAGTATGTTCCAGATATCCAACCTTGTGAATGATGCGCACATCTGTTTTCTGTAGGATGGTTAACGGGTGTAATGAGCATTTATAATTGGGCGGCTACGTGGCGTAGTGGGCAAGGCGCTCGCCACAAAATCTGGAGACGCTGGGCTCGGCTGTTCGAGCCCAGCGCTCCACATTTGCTTTCAGTTTAGCTGGTCGTCCGTACTAATACACATTGGCCGTATTAGGGGGTGGGAAACTGATGGGTGGGGATTGGGCGTTGTGGACAGCGACTCCTACAGGTCGGTTGGTGCGCCTGCGCAGTGGAATCAGGAAGTGTCGGGGGCAGCGTGAGCCTCCCACACGTTACTCCTCGCCACTGAGAGATCGAGCTGCGCAGGTGAAAAGATGCGACTGCTGTTACCTCAAGTACCGGAGGGGACTTGTGCTATGTATGACTTAGTCCACATTGCAGCCGGCTTGTGGGAGGCAAGAAACAGCGTTCGTGACAGGGGAGGGTTGAATTGGATGATACGAAATTGGGATGGGAGAAAATATAGAAAATGGGAGAAAAAGTGGATAAAAAAAAAAAGATGAGCATTTATAATTATTTCCCCAGACTTCAACGCAGTAGGTTAAATATGGTGAAACTAGTGAACAGTAGAGAATGTGAAGTGATTTGTGATCCAGGACCTGCTTTGCTTTGTTTATTACTGAAATGCTCCTTGTCAGTTTGGTTTGAATATGTTTGATATATGATTTCCAATAAATATCTTCATCAACCGTGACACCAAGAAAAAAGATTTCAGACACTTTCAATTTCCACTCCATCAATTTTTATCTGTACACATATATCATTCCTACAATTTCCAAACTGCATTATTTTGTTCTTAGATACATTTAATGACAATTTGTTGAAATCAAACCATATTTTTTGTTTAAACATTTCCTGCGTAATGTCCTGCAGTTTATTTAAATTATCCCCAGAACAGAAAATATTTGTGTCATCGGCAAACAAAAATAATTTCAGTAACTTGGACACTTTACATGTCGTTGATACAGTATAAATAATTGTGGCTTAACACTGACCCCTGGGGGACACCACAAGCAATGTCCAAACACATTGAAGAGCAATCACCCAGTTTCACATACTGTTGTCTCTTATTTAGATAACTTTTATAGTACTACTCCCCTGATGCCATACTTTTCCAATTTGTTCATATATCATGGTTGATTGTGTCAAATGCTTTTTTTATATAAATAAATACGCCAATTGCATATTGTTTTTTGTCTATGGCATTTGTGATTCCCTCTATTGTTTTCTATTAATGCCAGTGACGTTGATCTGTTTGCTCTGAACCCATATTGGCTATCAGAGAGTAGTTTATGCTTATCTAAGAAAGCATCTAACCTGTTGTTAAAAAGTTTTTCGAGTACTTTGGAGAATTGTGGGAGTAAAGAGACAGGTCTATAATAGTTTGTGAAGGGGTGTTTTCTCGCAGTTGTATACAGTGGTATGACTTTAGCTGTTTTAATTTCATCAAGAAATGAACCAGTTGGAATTTATAAATTGCAGATGTATGTCAATGGTTTTGAAATCCCAGCAATGACCTTCTTCACTAATGTCATATCAATGTCATCACAATCAGTGGACCTTTTGTTCTTTGTTCAACATTTATTTTTCATCCACTGCTAAAAACATTGAACTGGGATTTATCTCCAACAATCCCTCCATTTTTTTACCAGCTGTCCAGCTGGGTTAATAATGTTATCATTAATAGTGTGATAGTTTAGAGATGTGATCATTAATAGATGTGATAGTTAAATGTGTTGTAATTGAAATATGATACTATGCTAGTTAATAGATGTGATTGTTAATAAATGTGATTGCTAGGTGATGTGACATGATTTGTTGGATTCAATCTGGCTCATCAATTACTTAGTGGTCCCTGTCATCATACCTCAATGACCGCTCCTACCAAGTGTCATGGAGAGGGACCCTGTCGGCCACCCGCCCCCTGCGGACGGGTGTCCCCCAGGGCTCGGTTTTAGGACCCCTTCTCTTCTCCCTCTACACTAAATCACTGGGTAACATTATCACGTCTCATGGCTTCTCCTACCATTGTTATGCCGACGATACTCAACTCTTCCTCTCCTTCCCTCCCTCAGATATCCACGTCTCTGAGCGGATCTCGGCCTGTCTGTCCGACATCTCAGCCTGGATGACGTCCAACCACCTCAAACTGAACCTAAGCAAAACAGAATTGCTCCACCTGCCGGCCAAATCCTCCCCCCTAACCGACCTTTCAATCACAGTCGAGAATACAGCTGTGACTGCGTCCCCGACCGCCAAGAACCTTGGTGTTGTCCTCGACGACCAGTTGAACTTCTCTGCTCACATCGCAGCGACGACCAGAACCTGCCGATTCCTCCTGAGCAACGTCAGAAGGATACGCCCCTTCCTGACAAAAGAAGCCACCCAACTCCTCGTCCAATCAACAGTCATCTCCCGCCTCGACTACTGCAATGCACTGCTCGCTGGCCTCCCGGCCACTGCCACTAAGCCTCTTCAACTCATTCAGAACGCAGCGGCCCGCCTGATCTCAAACCTACCGAAGTCGGCCCATGTCACCCCACTTCTTAGGGACCTGCACTGGCTCCCCATTGCTGCACAAATCCGCTTCAAGGCCCTCGACCTAGCATACCGTGCTGCAAAGGGAACCGCTCCCGCCTACCTCCGGTCAATGGTCTCTAACTACACACCCTCAAGACCCCTACGCTCTGCATCTTCTGGCCGCCTCAGACCTACTCCTATCCAAGCTCCGGGAGGGTCATCAAAGAGAAGTCGCCTATTCTCAGTCCTTGCCCCACAATGGTGGAATGAACTACCCACCCCAGTTAGGACAGCCGAATCACGTCCAATCTTTCGCCGTCGACTAAAGACGCACTTCTTCAACCATTATCTGAATTAAAAAAAAAAAAAAAAAACAATAAAAAAATCTAACCCTAACTAACCGTACTGTCATGCACTTGTCCTAATAAACTAACCTACACTGTAGCACTCAACACTTTGATGAACATTGTTGCTCAGCTGATAGAGTTGTGCCCTTCCTGATGGCTTGTCGTACAGAACTTGTAAGTCGCTTTGGATAAAAGCGTCAGCTAAATGACTAAATGTAAATGTAAATGTAAATGGTCCCGATGGTCTACAGATGTACCTCATAAAACTTGCCTCATGTTTAGTCATTTCCTTTATATGATTTATTTAATTTATCCTTGTCTAGGGGTGAAACTGCTGCTGATTGGAAATGTGCCAAAGTCATCCCACTGCACAAAGGTGGTGATCCTTCAGATCCTAATAACTACAGACCTATCTCCATTATTATATCCGGCTTCAGGCGTCCACAGGAATAGTCTTGGTGGAACGTAGAGAGATCTGCTGTAGACGTCCACAGGAATAGTCTTGGTGGAACGTAGAGAGAACTGCTGTAGACGTCCACAGGAATAGTCTTGGTGGAACGTAGAGAGAACTGCTGTAGACATCCACAGGAATAGTCAAAAGCAACCAACCAACCCACCCACCAACCAAACTATCCAACCAACCGACCCATCAACCCACCCACCCACCAACCAACCCACTAACCAACCCCCATCCCACCAACCAACCAACCAACCAAACCACAAACCCATACCCACCAACCAACCAACAAAACCACCAACCCACCCACCAACCAAACCATCCAACCAACCGACCAACCGACCAACCAACCAACCAACCAACCAACCAACCAACCAACCAACCAACCAACCAACCAACCAACCAACCAACCAACCAACCAACCAACCAACCAACCAACACACCAACCAACCAACCAACCAACCAAGCAACCAACCAACCAACCAACCAACCAACCAACCAACCAACCAACCAACCAACCAACCAACCAACCCACCCACCAACCAACACACCATCCCACCCACCAACCCACCAACCCATACCCACCAATCAACCCACCCACCCACCCACCAACCAACCCAACAACCAACCCAACAACCAACCCACCAACCCTCCAACCCACCAACCAACCAACCCACCAATCAACCCATACCCACCAATCAACCAACCAACAAACCCACCAAAACCACCAACCAATGAGAGTCTAAGATGTGATTGGATGTTTTATATGAGGATCTAGGATGAGATTGGATCTAAGATGTGATTGGATGTTTTAGATGAGTATCTAAGATGTGATTGGATGTTTTAGATGAGTATCTAAGATGTGATTGGATGTTTTACATGAGGATCTAAGATGTGATTGGATGTTTTAGATGAGGATCTAAGATGAGTTTTTATATCTCTTATATCTCTTATATCTCTATCTCTTTTGATGGTTTGGCTCCAGGCTCACACCACACACACAGCTGATGCACAGCAAATTTTTTTTAAAGGAAAGCGGTTTTGGGAGGATATTATTAAACTACCACAATGGTCTCACGCAGGGTACAATTTAGGATGTCCCTTGTTCTACTGTTGCACATATAAAAAAAAATGTACAACAATGTTCCTATTATGTTTTTAACCTAGCAGAAGTACAGTAGCAAACCAAAATGCCTTCACCCTACAGCCATAACACCCTGCGTCTGGGCCGACACTGTAACAGACAACAGGACATGACACAGGAAGTGCCCACGCAGCCTTACCACCCCATGATGCAGCCTTACCACCCCATGATGCAGCCTTACCACCCCATGATGCAGCCTTACCACCCCATGATGCAGCCTTACCACCCCATGATGCAGCCTTACCACCACATGATGCAGCCTTACCACCCCACGATGCAGCCTCACCACCACATGATGCAGCCTCACCACCACATGATGCAGCCTCACCACCCCATGATGCAGCCTCACCACCCCACGATGCAGCCTTACCACCCCATGATGCAGCCTTACCACCCCATGATGCAGCCTTACCACCCCATGATGCAGCCTACCACCCCATGATGCAGCCTTACCACCCCATGATGCAGCCTTACCTCAAGTTTCAAGTTTGTTTATTATTTGACATAATAAAATACAGACTACTTTATGATGAAATGCTTGTTTCTGTACGATTCAGCTTCCAACATGTTATCAGCATCATCTGAAGCCTTCCAGTGAAGAGCCGTGGTTATACTTTAAAACTGTAGTTCATAATGACAATACATTAAACTACTCTAAAACTGTAGTTCATAATGACGATACATTAAACTACTCTAAAGCTGTAGTTCATAATGCCAATACATTAAACTACTTTAAAACTGTAGTTCATAATGACAATACATTAAACTACTCTAAAACTGTAGTTCATAATGACAATACATTAAACTATTGATTGATTGATTGATTGATTGATTGATTGATTGATTGATTGATTGATTGATTGATTGATTGATTGATTGATGGGTACAGTACAGTACGGCTCAATACACACAATTGTTAAGAGGATGCAGACCAGATAAATACTTTCGTCTTGTTTACATCAGGGTCCCCCATTTTTTATTCATCATAACATATGACATACACGACATACAGATAGACAGTACTGCTACATCTATACATTTATGACATATCAGATTTTCAATGCGATACCAAAAGAGTCTAAAAAAGAGAGTATATACATTTGACGTAGAAACTGTACATTGGAGGTGGTTGGGTGGGGTGGGTAGGCGGGGTTGGGTTGGGTTGGGTAGGTCGGGGGGGGGGGGGGACTGTACAACTATACAAGCAAAACTGTACATTGGGATATCGACAAAACCTTACTTTGACAATGTCGAGCGTGCTACGAAGGGCGGCATTAAGTTTGTCTGTAAAGAGATCAAGGGGGCCAGAGTAAGAGAGGAAGGGAGAGAGGGTGTCTGGTAGGCAGTTAACTAGAATTGGGACAGTTGAGGCGTTAATACGACGGCTCATGTAGGATTCTACACTGTCTGGGCGAGAAACCGTCAGATCAATTTGAAATTTGATGAGGTAGTGGTCTGAGAGAGCAGGAACATAGGGGGAGACGGTCAAATTTGACACAGTGAGACCGCGGGCTAGGACTAGGTCAAGGGTGTTCCCCCACTGTGAGTGGGTTGGTCAACGATTTGAATGAGACCGACAGAGTCAATGATGTCGGTAAAAGCCTTATTTAGGGGATCTAGAGTTTTATTGGAATAAATGTTAAAATCACCAACAATTAAAATGTTATCTGAGCGCATAACAAGCTCAGAGATGAAAGTTGAAAATTCATCTAGGAAGAGGGTGTAAGGGCCTGGGGGGCGGTATAGGACAGCCATTACAAAGGATGCAGTGGAGGTAGGAATCAGACCGCCACACTTTCGATAGATAGATAGATACTTTATTAATCCCCTTGGGGAAATTCAGGGTATCTCGCAGCTCACACAGTATACAGACATTGACAGTTCTCATTCAGTTATTACACGTTATGTCTGCATCATGAATAAAAAATAAGCACATGATAAAATTCAATTAAATCATATCCATCAATATTAAAAGGAGCGTGATTAGATACAAGCAGGTGTATAAAACAGTGTATAAAAACAGGTGTAAAAACAGGTGTAAAAACAGGTGTGTGGGTCAGAGGTCAAGGTCCCCCGCACTATATTACGCTGTTGTACAGTCTGATGGCTGTGGGGACAAAGGACCTACTGTGCCGCTCAGTCCGTGAGTGCAGGGAGATGAGCCGTCCATAACCCTAACCTGCACATGTATCCGCTTCCATTAATCTGTGGTAAACTAGGCTACAGTAGCTTGCAGTCAGATAGCTGTTTACTGAACTCACAGAAAGGGAATTGGTATCTATCTTCTTGTCTGACTCTCACAATTTCCCCACATTTACCACATGATTAATACATTTTATTTATTTTATATTGAATTCATTGTTTTACATTTGACCCATTCACTCACACTTTGCCAAACTACTTGGCAACAAAGACCTTTCTGATTCTGATTCTGATTCTGATTCTGATTGTGATTGTGATTGTGATTGTGTTTTCTAGGTGGTGAACCTAACCTGAAGGTTATCATCCCTGAACCTAACCTGAAGGTTATCATCCCTGCGGTCGTCTGTGTGGCCGTTCTGCTGCTGGTCAGCGGGTGCTGGTACTGCCAGAAACGTAAACGTAAGAGTTTCCATTTTACCCAACCGACCGACCGACCGACCAAGCGACCGACTAACTGACAGACAGAACGTAAGAGCTTCCATGTTACCATGAAGGAGAGAAAGAGATGACATCACATGAAGGAGAGAAAGAGATGACATCACATGAAGAAGAGAAAGAGATGACATCACATGAAGAAGAGATGATATCACATGAAGGAGAGGAAGAGATGACATCACATGAAGGAGAGAAAGAGATGACATCACATGAAGAAGAGAAAGAGATGACATCACATGAAGAAGAGATGACATCACATGAAGAAGAGAAAGAGATGACATCACATGAAGGAGAGGAAGAGATGACATTACATGAAGAAGAGAAAGAGATGACATCACATGAAGAAGAGATGACATCACATGAAGAAGAGAAAGAGATGACATCACATGAAGAAGAGATGACATCACATGAAGAAGAGAAAGAGATGACATCACATGAAGGAGAGGAAGAGATGACATTACATGAAGAAGAGAAAGAGATGACATCACATGAAGAAGAGATGACATCACATGAAGGAGAGAAAGAGATGACATCACATGAAGAAGAGGAATAGATGACATCACATGAAGAAGAGAAAGAGATGACATCACATGAAGAAGAGATGACATCACATGAAGAAGAGAAAGAGATGACATCACATGAAGAAGAGATGACATCACATGAAGAAGAGGAAGAGATGACATCACATGAGGAAGAGATGACATCACATGAAGAAGAGATGACATCACATGAAGGAGAGAAAGAGATGACATCACATGAAGAAGAGAAAGAGATGACATCACATGAAGAAGAGAAAGAGATGACATCACATGAAGAAGAGAAAGAGATGACATCACATGAGGAAGAGATGACATCACATGAAGAAGAGAAAGAGATGACATCACATGAAGAAGAGAAAGAGATGACATCACATGAAGGAGAGAAAGAGATGACATCACATGAGGAAGAGATGCCATCACATGAAGAAGAGAAAGAGATGACATCACATGAAGGAGAGAAAGAGATGACATCACATGAAGGAGAGGAAGAGATGACATCACATGAAGGAGAGGAAGAGATGACATCACATGAAGGAGAGGAAGAGATGACATCACATGAAGGAGAGGAAGAGATGACATCACATGAAGGAGAGAAAGAGATGACATCACATGAAGGAGAGAAAGAGATGACATCACATGAAGGAGAGAAAGAGATGACATCACATGAAGGAGAGGAAGAGATTACATCACATGAAGGAGAGAAAGAGATGACATCACATGAAGAAGAGAAAGAGATGACATCACATGAAGAAGAGGAAGAGATGACATCACATGAAGAAGAGGAAGAGATGACACCACATGAAGAAGAGATGACATCACATGAAGGAGAGAAAGAGATGACATCACATGAAGAAGAGAAAGAGATGACATCACACGAGGAAGAGATGACATCACATGAAGAAGAGAAAGAGATGACATCACATGAGGAAGAGATGACATCACATGAAGAAGAGAAAGAGATGACATCACATGAAGGAGAGGAAGAGATGACATCACATGAAGGAGAGAAAGAGATGACATCACATGAAGGAGAGGAAGAGATGACATCACATGAAGAAGAGATGACATCACATGAAGGAGAGAAAGAGATGACATCACATGAAGAAGAGATGACATCACATGAAGGAGAGAAAGAGATGACATCACATGAGGAAGATATGACATCACATGAAGAAGAGGAAGAGATGACATCACATGAAGAAGAGAAAGAGATGACATCACATGAGGAAGAGATGACATCACATGAAGAAGAGAAAGAGATGACATCACATGAAGAAGAGAAAGAGATGACATCACATGAAGAAGAGAAAGAGATGACATCACATGAAGGAGAGAAAGAGATGACATCACATGAAGGAGAGGATGAGATGACATCACATGAAGGAGAGGAAGAGATGACATAACATGAAGGAGAGAAAGAGATGACATCACATGAAGGAGAGGAAGAGATGACATCACATGAAGAAGAGAAAGAGATGACATCACATGAAGAAGAGGAAGAGATGACATCACATGAAGAAGAGGAAGAGATGACATCACATGAAGGAGAGAAAGAGATGACATCACATGAAGGAGAGGAAGAGATGACATCACATGAAGAAGAGATGACATCACATGAAGGAGAGAAAGAGATGACATCACATGAAGAAGAGATGACATCACATGGAGAAGAATAAGAGATGACATCACATGAAGAAGAGATGACATCACATGAAGAAGAGGAAGAGATGACATCACATGAAGAAGAGAAAGAGATGACATCACATGAAGAAGAGATGACATCACATGAAGAAGAGAAAGAGATGACATCACATGAAGAAGAGATGACATCACATGAAGAAGAGAAAGAGATGACATCACATGAAGGAGAGAAAGAGATGACATCACATGAAGAAGAGAAAGAGATGACATCACATGAAGAAGAGATGACATCACATGAAGAAGAGAAAGAGATGACATCACATGAAGAAGAGAAAGAGATGACATCACATGAAGAAGAGAAAGAGATGACATCACATGAAGAAGAGAAAGAGATGACATCACATGAAGAAGAGAAAGAGATGACATCACATGAAGAAGAGATGACATCACATGAAGAAGAGAAAGAGATGACATCACATGAAGAAGAGGAAGAGATGACATCACATGAAGAAGAGAAAGAGATGACATCACATGAAGAAGAGGAAGAGACATCACATGAAGAAGAGGAAGAGATGACATCACATGAAGAAGAGGAAGAGACATCACATGAAGAAGAGGAAGGTTCAGATCTTCACATCACACGTCGGCATTCCCGCTCCTCCCGGGCAGCGTGTCGAAGTGTCCTTGAGCAAGAGACACTTGACCCCTAACTGCTCCCGATGAGCAGGTCGGCACCTCGCATGGCCGCCTCCGCAGTCAGAGTGTGAACGTCTGAGTGAATGGGTGAATGTGAGGCATAAGTTGTAAGGCGCTTTGGATAAAAGAGATATATAAGTGCAGTCCATTCACCATCTACTACTCGTCCACCTCTAGTGTCCAGTCCTGCCCCGCCGAGCGCTCCATCTCTACTGGGACTGATTGTTGGGCTGGTTGCTGTGATTCCACTGATCATCCTCCTGCTCCTGCTGTTTCTCAAGCAGCTTGTATGTCAAATGTAGCGTGACGGCAGCAAGAGGCCGTTTACAGTACCGGGGCCGTTTGTAAGTCCTAGCAGTCGATCACCGAGCACATCGATAGTCTACACCTACCTGAAGGTACGGTGGCTCTTAGTAGACAAACAGGACAATCAATTGGCCAATGATCTACACACCTCATTGCCTAATACGAGTTACAAGGGATCTGCCCCCAGTGATATATACCAACACTAGACTGAGAGACACAGGACTTCTGGTGTCTGTTGCACATGACAGTGATATATACCAACACCACACTGAGAGACACAGGACTTCTGGTGTCTGTTGCACATGACAGTGATATATACCAACACCACACTGAGAGACACAGGACTTCTGGTGTCTGTTGCACATGACAGTGATATATACCAACACCACACTGAGAGACACAGGACTTCTGGTGTCTGTTGCACATGACAGTGATATATACCAACACCACACTGAGAGACACAGGACTTCTGGTGTCTGTTGCACATGACAGTGATATATACCAACACCACACTGAGAGACACAGGACTTCTGGTGTCTGTTGCACATGACAGTGATATATACCAACACCACACTGAGAGACACAGGACTTCTGGTGTCTGTTGCACATGACAGTGATATATACCAACACCACACTGAGAGACACAGGACTTCTGGTGTCTGTTGCACATGACAGTGATATATACCAACACCACACTGAGAGACACAGGACTTCTGGTGTCTGTTGCACATGACAGTGATATATACCAACACCACACTGAGAGACACAGGACTTCTGGTGTCTGTTGCACATGACAGTGATATATACCAACACCACACTGAGAGACACAGGACTTCTGGTGTCTGTTGCACATGACAGTGATATATACCAACACCACACTGAGAGACACAGGACTTCTGGTGTCTGTTGCACATGACAGTGATATATACCAACACCACACTGAGAGACACAGGACTTCTGGTGTCTGTTGCACATGACAGTGATATATACCAACACCACACTGAGAGACACAGGACTTCTGGTGTCTGTTGCACTGAGCTTGAGCTTGAGCTTGATGTCATTAACTGGTTGGTAAATAATTAATTGTTCAAAATTGACCTTCATTATTGACCTCTTAGACTGTAATGGAGACCAGACTAGATCTTGAGTCCTTTCAGCTTGAACTGATCTGAAAATAATAGACAGGGAGAAGCAGCGATGAACTATTTCCAATCCATAATCCATTCATTTTGATCACATCTAAATTAGGGATGTCCCGATCAAATTTTGTTTGCTCCCTATCCGATCCCGATCATGTGATTTTGAGTATCGATACCGATCTTTCCCGATCCGATAATTTTTTTCTTTTTTTTCTTTTTTTTTTAAATCCCAATTTCTCACATTACATTCACCCTGAATGTTGACGTTATCCAGGTGAAAAGTTAACTTCATTCAAGCGAGGCATTGCAATCCTTGACATAAATCATTTGATATATAATTAAATCAAAGGAAATGCGTTTGGGTCTGATAGTGTGGCTGGTCTGCTGTTCTGCAGCTGGATACTATAGGTTTGTTTTGGCTAAATTCTTCTGCTCTGTGTGACAATAAATAAATGAATGATGATATGCAATTTAAAACCAAAACTAAGGCCTCAATATGAGTTTAAGACGTGAATATGGTCATGTTTGTTGAATAAAAAATTAATTAAAAATGAAAAAAAATCCTGATAAAAAATAAAATAAAATGTGCCGATCCCGAACCAAACCAAATCACACAACCTTAATTTTATTCTACAGTGATAATGGAATTCTAACGGAGATAACATTTCATTTTGAAAAATTATTAAGTTTGAAGTATGAGTGAAAGGGTTATCAATTTAACTTCTTTGCGCTTTACAAAGCGCTTTACAATTTGTTCCTCACATTTTTACCCATTCGCTCACACATTCACACACCGATGGCGGAGGCGACCATGCAAGGTGCCAACCTGCTCATCAGGAGCAATTATTACTCAATTACTTCGACACACTGCCTGGGAGGAGTGGGAATTTAACAGGGAACCTTCCGATTACCAGACGACCGCTCTACCGCCTGAGCCACTGTCGCCAGTGTTAATTTTGGCAGCTATTTTCATTTTAGTTTTGGTCTTAGTCATGTGTCAAGTGCTCCTTTTTCCTTTTCATCATATTTAGTCATCTGCATTTATTTTTCGTTTAGTCAGTTTTAGTCAACTAAATGTCTGAGCATTTTAGTCTTAGTCAGTGTTAGTCTCGATTTTGTCTTAGCTTAGCGAACCTGCCACGCACTTCTATGTGCATAAAGTGTGGTAACAAAATATCACAGCCCCTAAGACTGGGAGCGTTCTAACTCTACTGAGCATGTACCCAACATTATATGAAAAATAAAAAGTCTTTACGACGTTTTAGTGCACTCCAAGCGCTAAAGGGATTCATAACTTATAGCAGGGTCAATCTCAGTGTTAGTACTCGTCTGTTTCTTTTCTTTTCATACCCTTTTAAGTGAACGTGGTCTTGTCCTTGTTGTATCCATGTGTAATGTTGATAGTAGTGGGTGTACACAGATGAAAGAGAGCAAGTCTGTGTCTGGGATATAGGTCCCGACTCCCAAGCTATTAGCCTAGCCATCCTCTGTCGTCTTAAATGCTATGTTCTTTTGGTAGAACTGTTCGGCTGCCGCAGGAGTGTTGAGAGAGTAGCAGATTCCGTTCATGGTTATTGGTATAAGCTGTAGTCACGAGAGACCTGGGACACGGTTTTTAGCCTCACGTATGTTATGTAGCTTGGCTTTTAGCCATAAACGCTGCTGAGTTTAACCCGGAAACGGAAATGGGAAATGCTGAAATAATAACGTGACTTATTCTAAAAGTTATAATTATTTTGTCTCATCTTGTTTTAGTCAACATAAATGAAGAGAGAATTCGTCATGGTTTTTGTAAACTACATTTTTGTGTCCTCAGTTGTGGTCAACGATATTTAATTAATAATTTAGTGACGTTGGCGTCACATGGTGTTCAATAACGTGACGTCACGTCTCGTTGTCGTTGCGGGAAAAAGCTTCGTTGACGAAGATCTTTCGTCATCAAATTCGTTGACAAAATTAACACTGACTGTCGCCCCATTTATTTATGTTTATTTATGTTTATTCATCTGTAGGTGACAGGAACATCTATGAAGCAACACAAGGCTCTCAGCGATGTAATGAAAGTACTGTGCATGAATATGGTAGGTCTATAATCTATTATTAGTATGCTACATACTTTGTAAGTCAAATAATAAAATAATCTAGACCAGTCTGTATACATCTTCTATATACCTCATTCTAATAGTTAAATAATATAATCTAGACCAGTCTGTATACAGCTTCTATATACCTCATTCTAATAGTTAAATAAGATAATCTAGACCAGTCTGTATACATCTTCTATATACCTCATTCTAATAGTTAAATAAAATAATCTAGACCAGTCTGTATACAGCTTCTATATACCTCATTCTAATAGTTAAATAATATAATCTAGACCAGTCTGTATACAGCTTCTATATATCTCATTCTAATAGTTAAATAAGATAATCTAGACCAGTCTGTATACATCTTCTATATACCTCATTCTAATAGTTAAATAAAATAATCTAGACCAGTCTGTATACAGCTTCTATATACCTCATTCTAATAGTTAAATAAGATCATCTAGACCAGTCTGTATACATCTTCTATATACCTCATTCTAATAGTTAAATAAGATCATCTAGACCAGTCTGTATACAGCTTCTATATACCTCATTCTAATAGTTAAATAAGATCATCTAGACCAGTCTGTATAGGCCCTACAGCTTCTATATACCTCATTCTAATAGTTAAATAAGATAACGGAGACCAGTCTGTATACAGCGTCGATATCTAATTCCAGTATTGTGATGTGTTATTATTATTATTATTATTATTATTATTATTATTATTATTATTATTATTATTATTATTATTATTATTATTATTATTATTATTATTATTATTATTATTATTATTATTATTATTATTATTATTATTATTATTATGATTATGATTGTTATTGTTATTGTTATTGTTGTTGTTGTTGTTGTTGTTGTAGTTGTAGTTGTTGTTGTTGTTGTTGTTGTTGTTGTTGTTATTATTATTATTATTATTATTATTATTATTATTATTATTATTATTATTATTATTATTATTATTATTATTATTATTATTATTATTATTATTATTATTATTATTGTTATTGTTGTTGTTGTTGTTGTTGTTGTTGTTGTTGTTGTTATTATTATTATTATTATTATTATTATTATTATTAGTCGAATGCAAAAAATAAAAGGAAATAAAAGTATTATTATTATTTTTTATATATATTTTTTATCATTCTTTCCAAAAGAAAAGAGGCCTAGCAGTGTGGCTAACGCTAATGGCACGCATACCAGAGGATAACTGCCTGAGAAAACAGGCACAGAGGCACTGAAAGAGGATTTCACCCATCTAATGAACACACAAATATCAAGATGTATCCATCAGTGGACCAATTGCATGCTTTCGCAGAGAACAAGAAGCCTTCCGTCGACTCCTTCAGACATTAAGCATAATCCATTCATTTTGATCACATCTAAATACAACCTGACACTGTTGAACCAAACCAAATCCCACAACCTTAATTTGATTCTACAGTGATAATGGAATTCTAAAGGAGATAACATTTCATTTTGAAAAATTATTAAGTTTGAAGTATGAGTGAAAGGGTTATCAATTTAACTTCTTTGGTAACTTCTGTTTAAAAGGTAAATGGTAAATGGTGCATTTATGTAGCGCCTTTATCCAAAGCGCTTTACAATCTAGTTCCTCACATTTTTACCCATTCACTCACACATTCACACACCGATGGCGGAGGCGACCATGCAAGGTGCAGACATGCTCATCAGGAGCAATTATTACTCAATTACTTCGACACACTGCCTGGGAGGAGCGGGAATTTAACAGGGAACCTTCCGATTACCAGACGACCGCTCAACCGCCTGAGCCACTGTCGCCCCATTTATTTATGTTTATTTATGTTTATTCATCAGTACAAGAACAAGATCGGTACAAGAACATCTATGAAACAATACAAGGCTCTCAGCGATGCAATGAAAGTACTCTGCATGAATGTGGTAGGTCTATAATCTATTATTAGTATGCTACATACTTTGTAAGTCAAATATTAAAATACAGACCAGTCTGTATACAGCTTCTATATACCTCATTATAATAGTTAAATAAGATAATCTAGACCACGTCTGTATACAGCTTCTATATACCTCATTCTAATAGTTAAATAAGATCATCTAGACCAGTCTGTATACATCTTCTATATACCTCATTCTAATAGTTAAATAAGATAATCTAGACCAGTCTGTATACAGCGTCGATATCTAATTCCAGTATTGTGATGTGTTCTCTCTTTATATTTATCACACCATCATCTGCAGAACTTTGAAGTCACTTCTGTGTATTCTAACGTCAATCCAGGACCAGCCCAAGGTAAGATGAAACTCATCATGTTCATGGAGCCAATGCTACCCTACTGTATAATGTATATATCATAATGTTACAATTCAGAAGCAGAATAGGTTATTATGATGAGTATATGGATGGCAGACTACATACTGTGTATAATACATAATTGTAGGCTATATGTAACAGTGTATCTACGTGTTTGAGTTTTTAAAAGTTGTAGCTGTGCTTCGTTGCAGGTCCTTAGAGAGAGAGACACGGGACGACCTGACAAGAGAGACGTGAAGACATGGAGACATAGAGATATGAAGAAGTTAAATATCTCTTTTCATTCAAATACAGACTAGTGTTTATACTGTATTACCGCACGCACGCACGCCCGCACACACACGCACGCACGCACGCACGCACGCACGCACGCACGCACGCACGCACGCACGCACACACGCACACACACACACACACACACACACACACACACACACACACACACACACACACACACACACACACACACACACACACACACACACACACACACACACACACACACACACACACACACACACACACACACACTCAACGTCGTGTACATTGATACACAGGCACACACAAACACAGGCACATAAACACACAGTTTTGCATATTATTAAGTTTTGAAGTAATTCCACTTAGCTGAGTCGTGGGCTCTAGTGCCGCTCATTAGCTGAATGTGCTCTGTATAAAGAATAACACATGACAGTCAGTACATTTCTGTTGCCATTGGCGTTTATCCGTTTTGGTAGGCTAAATTAATATTGTTCTTAATTTTTTCCGCTGCCCACACTTTGGGAACCACTGACCTAAGGTGTCTAGAGGCACCAAGCCCGCCATGCTAGCTTGTCACCGAGAGGGCTACATACTGCTCCAAAGTAAGACCATTTTCAAAGGGGTCCCTTGACCTCTGACCTCAAGGTATCTGAATGAAAATTAGTTCTCTGTGTACCCAAGAGACCCCCCTTTACAACCCAATTCACGCTAATTAATTTCAATGGTAAATGGCTGCTTTTTTATATAACAGCTTTTCTCCAAAGCGCTTTACAATTCTGTTCCTCACATTTTACCCATTCACTCACACATTCACTCACACATTCACACACCGACGGCGGAGGCAGCCATGCAAGGTGCCAACCTGCTCATCGGGAGCAATTAGGGGTTAAGTGTCTTGCTCAAGGACACATCGACACGCTGCCCGGGAGGAGCGGGAATCGAACCGGGAACCTCCGGATTGCCAGACGACTGCTCTACCTCCCGAGCCACTGTCGCCTCAATGCCACACTAGTCACCATATAGGCATTTCAATGAAGTCAAACTTGACCGGACTGTATAAAATGACCTATTGTTACCTCAAGGATAATCAGGGATAATCTAATGAAAGTGTACAACCACAAACGAGAGACCTGGGGGGATATATGGCATGCTTAGGAACAGCATATTGAAAATAAGGTGGTGTTTTCTGAGCAATCTTCAGAACAGAAGTCCTCCTGACCCCTAGAGGGAGCTCAGCCCCCCTAAAGTTCCCACTCCGGTTATGCCCCTGCTGTGCGTTATTTTTTTTCATAGCCGCAGTTTGCGGAGACGCTCTCTGATTGGCCACTGACGTTTCTGGTCATGTGACATGTGCGCCCAATCGCGTGACGAGCTGTGTCTTTGCCCATTTCCGCCTCGAACAGCATGCAAATGAGCTAACGCCTAGTTTATCACTGGCGAGTCTGTCGACTCTTTCGAAGTTGGTTAAGGTTAGAGTTTGGAATCAGGGCTGGTGTTCTATCGCCCTGCTCTAAGACAAACTCTAACCTTAACCAACTTCGAAAGAGTGCCTAAGCTTAACCGGTGAAAGAAACAGGCGTCACATGATTGGCCGCACACGTCACATGACCAGAAACGTCAGTGGCCAATCAGAGAGTGTCTCCGCAAACTGCGGCTACGGAAAAAAATAACGCCCCTGCTGTAAATAGAAATAGGGGATGTTATGATTGATTGATTGAAAACTTTATTAACAGATTGCAGAATGGGTACTATACAGTATGGCTCAATAATCCCACCCCTATTTACTCATCGGAACATACTATATTTTATTTACTAATTCATACATTACTAGACTTATAATTTTTTATAAAATTACTTAGTTAACAATAAAAAATATTATTATACCTTAATATTTGCCAAAACTGTATGTTACCCTGTATAGTTCCTCTAGCCATTTTTTATACATATATACAACTATATACCTACAGTACATATGCACATTATACATTTATATATACATACATACACATACATACTGCCAGTTATCAAACCCCTTTTTCATCTCTGTACCTCTGGACAACCATTTGACTGTATTTTATTTTAAACTGTTTTATGTTTTGACATTGCTTTAACTCCACAATCAGACTGTTCCATAATTTTACTCTGCAAATTGAAATACAAAGACTTCATGGTCGTTCGAAAACTGTATCTTTTGAAATGAAATGTTCCCCTTAAATTGTAACCCCCATCTTGCACGTTGAACAATCTTTGAATATTTCCTGGGAGTCTATTATTTTTAGCTTTGTATTATTTATTATTATTTGTGCAGTTTGACACATTACAATATCAGTACATTTTTATCATTTTGACTGTAAGAAAAGTGAATGAGTATGTTCCAGATATCCAACCTTGTGAATGATGCGCACATCTGTTTTCTGTAGGATGGTTAACGGGTGTAATGAGCATTTATAATTGGGCGGCTACGTGGCGTAGTGGGCAAGGCGCTCGCCACGAAATCTGGAGACGCTGGGCTCGGCTGTTCGAGCCCAGCGCTCCACATTTGCTTTCAGTTTAGCTGGTCGTCCGTACTAATACACATTGGCCGTATTAGGGGGTGGGAAACTGATGGGTGGGGATTGGGCGTTGTGGACAGCGACTCCTACAGGTCGGTTGGTGCGCCTGCGCAGTGGAATCAGGAAGTGTCGGGGGCAGCGTGAGCCTCCCACACGTTACTCCTCGCCACTGAGAGATCGAGCTGCGCAGGTGAAAAGATGCGACTGCTGTTACCTCAAGTACCGGAGGGGACTTGTGCTATGTATGACTTAGTCCACATTGCAGCCGGCTTGTGGGAGGCAAGAAACAGCGTTTGTGACAGGGGAGGGTGGAATTGGATGATACGAAATTGGGATGGGAGAAAATATAGAAAATGGGAGAAAAAGTGGATAAAAAAAAAAAGATGAGCATTTATAATTATTTCCCCAGACTTCAACGCAGTAGGTTAAATATGGTGAAACTAGTGAACAGTAGAGAATGTGAAGTGATTTGTGATCCAGGACCTGCTTTGCTTTGTTTATTACTGAAATGCTCCTTGTCAATTTGGTTTGAATATGTTTGATATATGATTTCCAATAAATATCTTCATCAATCGTGACACCAAGAAAAAAGATTTCAGACACTTTCAATTTCCACCCCATCAATTTTTATCTGTACACATATATCATTCCTACAATTTCCAAACAGCATTATTTTGTTCTTAGATACATTTAATGACAATTTGTTGAAATCAAACCATATTTTTTGTTTAAACATTTCCTGCGTAATGTCCTGCAGTTTATTTAAATTATCCCCAGAACAGAAAATATTTGTGTCATCGGCAAACAAAAATAATTTCAGTAACTTGGACACTTTACATGTCGTTGATACAGTATAAATAATTGTGGCTTAACACTGACCCCTGGGGGACACCACAAGCAATGTCCAAACACATTGAAGAGCAATCACCCAGTTTCACATACTGTTGTCTCTTATTTAGATAACTTTTATAGTACTACTCCCCTGATGCCATACTTTTCCAATTTGTTCATATATCATGGTTGATTGTGTCAAATGCTTTTTTTATATAAATAAATACGCCAATTGCATATTGTTTTTTGTCTATGGCATTTGTGATTCCCTCTATTGTTTTCTATTAATGCCAGTGACGTTGATCTGTTTGCTCTGAACCCATATTGGGTATCAGAGAGTAGTTTATGCTTATCTAAGAAAGCATCTAACCTGTTGTTAAAAAGTTTTTCGAGTACTTTGGAGAATTGTGGGAGTAAAGAGACAGGTCTATAATAGTTTGTGAAGGGGTGTTTTCTCGCAGTTGTATACAGTGGTATGACTTTAGCTGTTTTAATTTCATCAAGAAATGAACCAGTTGGAATTTATAAATTGCAGATGTATGTCAATGGTTTTGAAATCCCAGCAATGACCTTCTTCACTAATGTCATATCAATGTCATCACAATCAGTGGACCTTTTGTTCTTTGTTCAAAATTTATTTTTCATCCACTGCTAAGAACATTGAACTGGGATCTCCAACAATCCCTCAATTTTTGTACCAGCTGTCCAGCTGGGTTAATAATGTTATCATTAATAGTGTGATAGTTTAGAGATGTGATCATTAATAGATGTGATAGTTAAATGTGTTGTAATTGAAATATGATACTATGCTAGTTAATAGATGTGATTGTTAATAAATGTGATTGCTAGGTGATGTGACATGATTTGTTGGATTCAATCTGGCTCATCAATTACTTAGTGGTCCCGATGGTCTACAGATGTACCTCATAAAACTTGCCTCATGTTTTGTCATTTCCTTTATATGATTTATTTAATTTATCCTTGTCTAGGGGTGAAACTGCTGCTGATTGGAAATGTGCCAAAGTCATCCCACTGCACAAAGGTGGTGATCCTTCAGATCCTAATAACTACAGACCTATCTCCATTATTAACTGTCCAGCTTCAGGCGTCCACAGGAATAGTCTTGGTGGAACGTAGAGAGATCTGCTGTAGACGTCCACAGGAATAGTCTTGGTGGAACGTAGAGAGAACTGCTGTAGACGTCCACAGGAATAGTCAAAAGCAACCAACCAACCCACCCACCAACCAAACCATCCAACCAACCGACCCATCAACCCACCCACCCACCAACCAACCAACCCACTAACCAACCCACCATCCCACCAACCAACCAACCAACCAACCAAACCACAAACCCATACCCACCAACCAACCAACAAAACCACCAACCCACCCACCAACCAAACCATCCAACCAACCAACAAAACCACCAACCCACCCACCAACCAAACCATCCAACCAACCGACCAACCAACCAACCAACCAACCAACCAACCAACCAACCAACCAACCAACCAACCAACCAACCAACCAACCAACCAACCAACCAACCAACCAACCAACCAACCAACCAACCAACCAACCAACCAACCAACCAACCAACCAACCAACCGACCAACCGACCGACCGACCGACCGACCGACCGACCAACCAACCAACCAACCAACCAACCAACCAGCCAACCAACCAACCAACCAACCAACCAACCAACCAACCAACCAACCAACCAACCAACCAACCAACCAACCAACCAACCAACCAACCAACCCACCCACCAACCAACACACCATCCCACCCACCAACCAACCCAACAACCAACCCAACAACCAACCCACCAACCCTCCAACCCACCAACCAACCAACCCACCAAACAACCCATACCCACCAATCAACCAACCAACAAACCCACCAAAACCACCAACCAATGAGAATCTAAGATGTGATTGGATGTTTTAGATGAGTATCTAAAATGTGATTGGATGTTTTAGATGAGTATCTAAAATGTGATTGGATGTTTTAGATGAGTATCTAAAATGTGATTGGATGTTTTAGATGAGTATCTAAGATGTGATTGGATGTTTTACATGAGGATCTAAGATGTGATTGGATGTTTTAGATGAGGATCTAAGATGAGTTTTTATATCTCTTATATCTCTTATATCTCTATCTCTTTTGATGGTTTGGCTCCAGGCTCAGTCACACCACACACACAGCTGATGCACAGCAAAAGAATTTAAAAGGAAAGCGGTTTTGGGAGGATATTATTAAACTACCACAATGGTCTCACGCAGGGTACAATTTAGGATGTCCCTTGTTCTACTGTTGCACATGTAAAAATAAAATTTACAACAATGTTCCTATTATGTTTTTAACCTAGCAGAAGTACAGTAGCAAACCCAAATGCCTTCACCCTACAGCCATAACACCCTGCGTCTGGGCCGACACTGTAACAGACAACAGGACATGACACAGGAAGTGCCCACGCAGCCTTACCACCCCATGATGCAGCCTTACCACCACATGATGCAGCCTTACCACCCCATGATGCAGCCTTACCACCCCATGATGCAGCCTTACCACCCCATGATGCAGCCTCACCACCCCATGATGCAGCCTCACCACCCCATGATGCAGCCTTACCACCCCATGATGCAGCCTCACTACCCCACGATGCAGCCTTACCACCACATGATGCAGCCTCACCACCACATGATGCAGCATTACCACACCACGATGCAGCCTCACCACCCCATGATGCAGCCTTACCACCCCATGATGCAGCCTCACTACCCCACGATGCAGCCTTACCACCACATGATGCAGCCTCACCACCACATGATGCAGCCTTACCACCACATGATGCAGCCTCACCACCACATGATGCAGCCTTACCACCCCACGATGCAGCCTCACCACCCCATGATGCAGCCTTACCACCCCATGATGCAGCCTCACCACCCCATGATGCAGCCTTACCACCACATGATGCAGCCTCACCACCACATGATGCAGCCTTACCACCCCACGATGCAGCCTTACCACCCCACGATGCAGCCTTACCACCACATGATGCAGCCTCACCACCCCATGATGCAGCCTTACCACCCCATGATGCAGCCTTACCACCACATGATGCAGCCTCACCACCCCATGATGCAGCCTTACCACCCCATGATGCAGCCTTACCACCCCATGATGCAGCCTTACCACCCCACGATGCAGCCTTACCACCCCATGATGCAGCCTCACCACCACATGATGCAGCCTCACCACCCCATGATGCAGCCTTACCACCCCATGATGCAGCCTTACCACCCCATGATGCAGCCTTACCACCCCATGATGCAGCCTTACCACCCCATGATGCAGCCTCACCACCCCATGATGCAGCCTTACCACCCCATGATGCAGCCTTACCACCCCATGATGCAGCCTTACCACCCCACGATGCAGCCTCACCACCCCATGATGCAGCCTTACCACCCCATGATGCAGCCTCACCACCACATGATGCAGCCTTACCACCCCATGATGCAGCCTTACCACCCCATGATGCAGCCTTACCACCCCATGATGCAGCCTTACCACCCCACGATGCAGCCTTACCACCCCATGATGCAGCCTTACCACCACATGATGCAGCCTTACCACCCCACGATGCAGCCTTACCACCCCATGATGCAGCCTTACCACCCCATGATGCAGCCTTACCACCCCACGATGCAGCCTTACCACCACATGATGCAGCCTCACCACCCCATGATGCAGCCTTACCACCCCATGATGCAGCCTCACCACCACATGATGCAGCCTTACCACCACATGATGCAGCCTTACCACCCCACGATGCAGCCTTACCACCCCACGATGCAGCCTTACCACCACATGATGCAGCCTCACCACCCCATGATGCAGCCTTACCACCCCATGATGCAGCCTCACCACCACATGATGCAGCCTCACCACCACATGATGCAGCCTCACCACCCCATGATGCAGCCTTACCACCACATGATGCAGCCTTACCACCACATGATGCAGCCTTACCACCACATGATGCAGCCTTACCACCCCACGATGCAGCCTTACCACTCCATGATGCAGCCTTACCACCACATGATGCAGCCTTACCACTCCACGATGCAGCCTTACCACTCCACGATGCAGCCTTACCACCCCATGATGCAGCCTTACCACCACATGATGCAGCCTTACCACCCCACGATGCAGCCTCACCACCCCACGATGCAGCCTCACCACCCCATGATGCAGCCTCACCACCCCACGATGCAGCCTCACCACCCCATGATGCAGCCTTACCACCACATGATGCAGCCTCACCACCCCATGATGCAGCCTCACCACCCCATGATGCAGCCTTACCACCCCATGATGCAGCCTTACCACCCCATGATGCAGCCTTACCACCCCACGATGCAGCCTCACCACCCCATGATGCAGCCTTACCACCCCATGATGCAGCCTTACCACCCCATGATGCAGCCTTACCACCCCACGATGCAGCCTTACCACCCCACGATGCAGCCTCACCACCCCATGATGCAGCCTTACCACCCCATGACGCAGCCTTACCACCACATGATGCAGCCTCACCACCACATGATGCAGCCTTACCACCCCATGATGCAGCCTTACCACCCCACGATGCAGCCTCACTACCCCACGATGCAGCCTTACCACCACATGATGCAGCCTTACCACCCCATGATGCAGCCTCACCACCCCATGATGCAGCCTTACCACCCCACGATGCAGCCTCACCACCCCATGATGCAGCCTTACCACCCCATGATGCAGCCTTACCACCCCATGATGCAGCCTTACCACCCCATGATGCAGCCTTACCACCCCATGATGCAGCCTTACCACCCCACGATGCAGCCTTACCACCCCATGATGCAGCCTTACCACCCCACGATGCAGCCTTACCACCCCATGATGCAGCCTTACCACCCCATGATGCAGCCTTACCACCCCATGACAAAATACTAATAAAAACACAGGAAGCTGCTGCATGGTGTGTTTGTGCTGATTCAAGTTTTCAAGTTTCAAGTTTGTTTATTATTTGACATAATAAAATACAGACTACTTTATGATGAAATGCTTGTTTCTGTACGATTCAGCTTCCAACATGTTATCAGCATCATCTGAAGCCTTCCAGTGAAGAGCCGTGGTTATACTTTAAAACTGTAGTTCATAATGACAATACATTAAACTACTCTAAAACTGTAGTTCATAATGACAATACATTAAACTACTCTAAAACTGTAGTTCATAATGACAATACATTAAACTACTCTAAAGCTGTAGTTCATAATGACAATACATTAAACTACTCTAAAACTGTAGTTCATAATGACAATACATTAAATTACTTTAAAACTGTAGTTCATAATGACAATACATTAAACTATTGATTGATTGATTGATTGATTGATTGATTGATTGATTGATTGATTGATTGATTGATTGATTGATGGGTACAGTACAGTACGGCTCAATACACACAATTGTTAAGGGGATGCAGACCAGAAAAATACTTTCGTCTAGTTTACATCAGGGTCCCCCATTTCTTTTTCATCATAACATATATGACATACATGACATACAGATAGACAGTACTGCTACTGTACATCTATACATTTATGACATACCAGATTTTCAATGTGATACCAAAAGAGTCTAAAAAAGAGAGTATATACATTTGACGTAGAAACTGTACATTGGAGGAGGTTGGGTGGGGTGGGGGGGGAACTGTACATTGGAGGTGGTTGGGTGGGGTGGGTAGGCGGGGTTGGGTTGGGTAGGTCGGGGGGGGGGGGGGGGACTGTACAACTATACAAGCAAAACTGTACATTGGGATATCGACAAAACCTTACTTTGTCCCAAGGAGAGGGTCTCGTGTATTATTGGGTTAGGACATTTACTGTACATTTACAGGGGCCAGTTTCGAATTGCAGCCTCCCGTAGGTGCTCTTTGAGAGTGGTTTTGAAAGTGGGTAGTGATTCACATTCCTTTACAGCTTTGGGTAGGGCGTTCCACATTGATGTGGCATAATTGCTAAATGTGTTTAGTCCCTTGTTTGAGCCGAATCTGGGTTTAACATGATTTGTGGAGCTCCCTCTGGTGTTGTGGTCGTGGTATTCACTGACCTTTGGGAAGTATTTTGACATGTACATGGGTACCTTAGTCGTATAGTGTATCTTGTAGACCAGGCCCATTGCAAGTTGCTGAACTCTGTTTGTCTACTCTAAGCCATCCTGGTTGTCAAAGTGGGCAGGGGTGAGGTGGGTTCTAGGAGTAAGGTCAAGTAGTAGTCTGACCAGTTTGTTTTGTGATGTCTGTAATCTTGTTTTTAGCGCCTTTGAGGTGCTTTGGTACCATGAGGTGCAAGCATAGTCGTAGTACCCTTGTATGAGTGCTCCTGCCAGAGTCTTCAGGGTATTCTTGTTTACCAGAGAGGAGATCCGGTACAGGAATCGAGTTCGTTGGTTGACTTTTTTTATTACATTGGATGCCATTTTGTCACAGGAAAGATTTGCCTAGGTATGTAATTTCATCAACTACTCTAAAGCTGTAGTTCATAATGACAATACAATAAACTACTCTAAAACTGGAGTTCATAATGACAATACATTAAACTACTCTAAGGCTATGTGTCCACTAAAAACCTCTTTTTCAAGGCGGACCGCTTTGAAAAAAGAAGAAAAAAAAGCTCCAAGCGTTTTTCTGGGTCTCCCCAGAGCTCGCGCCAGCCTCGGCTCCGCCCCTTCCTCGATGAGTTACATTGATGAGCGCGCTCCTTTCCAAAAAAGTTCAACTAGTTTCAACTTTATGCGCAGAGAGCGCTCCGACCAAAAACACTGCCGCCCAGAGCTCATTAAACGCGAGGCGCGTCGCTGGGAAGAGGAGCGCGCCTGACGCTTCTCCAGCATAGAAATTAATGACATAAAGGAGCCGACAACTCAAAAAACGTCGGCTATGGACACAAGCCCTCAAGCTGTAGTTCACAATGACATTGACATCTCGAAGAGCACCTACGGGAGACTGCAATTCGAAACTGGCCCCTGTAAATGTCCTAACCAGGGAACGTAAATTAAGACGGATATTGACCGGGTCGGGACGTGATCTCCATGGGAGCACGTGCCAATGGGTCATAGAAGACGCTACTGTTATTTTGTATATTGTAAAATGTTTATTCAATGCTGGGGCCCTGAACACTTGACAATTATGTTGAATAAGGTTATTTTGTTAT